>NW_021703780.1:15883966-15992357 GCF_005190385.1 Monodon monoceros
AAAAAAAAAAAAAAAAAAAAAAAAAAAAAAAAAAATATATATATATATATATATGGAGGCTAAACAATACACTACTTAATAACGAAGTGATCACTGAAGAAATCAAAGAGGAAATAAAAAAAATACCTAGAAACAAATGACAGTGGAGACACGACGACCCAAAACCTAAGGGATGCAGCAAAAGCAGTTCTAAGAGGGAACTTTATAGCAATAAAATCCTACCTTAAGAAACAGGAAACATCTCGAATGAACAACCTAACCTTGCACCTAAAGCAATTAGAGAAAGAAGAACAAAGAAACCCCAAAGTTAGCAGAAGGGAACATAAAGATCAGATCAGAAATAAATGAAAAAGAAATGAAGGAAATGATAGCAAAGATCAATAAAACTAAAAGCTGGTTCTTTGAGAAGATAAACAAAATAGATAAACCATTAGCCAGACTCATCAAGAAATAAAGGGAGAAGACTCAGATCAATAGAATTAGAAACGAAAAAGAAGTAACAACTGACACTGCAGAAATACAAGAGATCATGAGAGATTACTACAAGCAACTCTATGCCAATAAAATGGACAACCTGGAGGAAATGGACAAATTCTTAGAAATGCACACCCTGCCAAGACTGAATCAGGAAGAAATAGAAAATATGAACAGACCAATCACAAGCACTGAAATCGAAACTGTGATTAAAAATCTTCCAACAAACAAAAGCCCAGGACCACACGGCTTCACAGGCGAATTCTATCAAACATTTAGAGAAGAGCTAACACCTATGCTTCTCAAACTCTTCCAAAATATAGCAGAGGGAGGAACACTCCCAAACTCATTCTACGAGGCCCCCATCACCCTGATACCAAAGCCAGACGAGGATGTCACAAAGAAAGAAAACTACAGGCCAATATCACTGATGAACATAGATGCAAAAATCCTCAACAAAATACTAGCGAACAGAATCCAACAGCACATTAAAAGGATCATACACCATGATCAAGTGGGGTTTATTTGAGGAATGCAAGGATTCTTCAATATATGCAAATCAATCAACGTGATACACCATATTAACAAATTGAAGGAGAAACACCATATGATCATCTCAATATTGAAAACCCATTTATGATTAAAAAAACCCTGCAGAAAGTAGGCATAGAGGGAACTTTCCTCAACATAATAAAGGCCATATATGACAAACCCACAGCCAACATCGTCCTCAATGGTGAAAAACTGAAAGCATTTCCACTAAGATCAGGAATAAGACAAGGTTGCCCACTCTCGCCACTCTTATTCAACATAGTTTTGGAAGTTTTAGCCACAGCAATCAGAGAGGAAAAGGACATAAAAGGAACCCAAATCGGAAAAGAAGTAAAGCTGCCACTGTTTGCAGATGACATGATACTATACATAGAGCATCCTAAAGATGCTACCAGAAAACTACTAGAGCTAATCAATGAAACTGGTAAAGTTGCAGGATACAAAATGAATGCACAGAAATCTCTGGCATTCCTATACACTGATGATGAAAAATCTGAAAGTGAAATCAAGAAAATACTCCCATTTACCATTGCAACAAAAAGAATAAAATTTCTAGGAATAAACCTACCTAAAGAGACAAAAGACCTGTATGCAGAAAATTATAAGACACTGATGAAAGAAATTAAAGGTGATACAATTAGATGGAGAGATGTACCATGTTCTTGGATTGGAAGAATCAACATTGTGAAAATGACTCTACTACCCAAAGCAATCTACAGATTCAGTGCAATCCCTATCAAACTACTGCTGGGATTTTTCACAGAACTAGAACAAAGAATTTCACAATTTGTATGGAAACACAAAAGACCCCGAATAGCCAAAGCAATCTTGAGAACGAAAAACGGAGCTGGAGGAATCAGGCTCCCTGACTTCAGACTATACTACAAAGCTACAGTAATCAAGACAATATGGTACTGGAACAAAAACAGAAAGATAGATCAATGGAACAGGATAGAAAGCCCAGAGATAAACCCACACACATATAGTCACCTTATCTTTGATAAAGGAGGCAGGAATGTACAGTGGAGAAAAGACAGCCTCTTCAATAAGTGGTGATGGGAAAACTGGACAGGTAAATGTAAAAGTCTGAGATTAGAACTCTCCCTAACACCATACACAAAAATAAGCTCAAAATGGATTAAAGACCTAAATGTAAGGCCCAAAACTATCAAACTCTTAGAGGAAAACATAGGCAGAACACTTTATGACATAAATCACAGCAAGATCCTTTTTGACCCACCTCCTAGAGAAATGGAAATAAAAACAAATATAAACAAATGGGACCTAGTGAAACTACAAAGCTTTTGCAAGACAACCCTCAGAATGGGAGAAAATATTTGCAAATGAAGCAACTGACAAAGGATTAATCTCCAAAATTTATAAGCAGCTCATGCAGCTCAATAACAAAAAAAACACACAACCCAATGCAAAACCGGGCAGAAGACCTAAATAGACATTTCTCCAAAGAAGATATACAGATTGCCAACAAACACATGAAAGAATGCTCAACATCGTTAATCAGAGAAATGCAAATGAAAACTACAATGAGATATCATCTCACACCAGTCAGAATGGCCATCATCAAAAAATCTAGAAACAATAAGTGCTGAAGAGGGTGTGGAGAAAAGTGAACACTCTTGCACTCCTGGTGGGAAAGTGAGTTGGTACAGCCATTATGGAGAACAGTATGGAGGTTCCTTAAAAAAATACTAATAGAACTACCATATGACCCAGCAATCCCACTACTGGGCATATACCCTGAGAAAACCATAATTCAAAAAGAGTCATGTACTAAAATGTTCATTGCAGCTCTATTTACAATAGCCAAGACATGGAAGCAACCTAAGTGTCCATCGACAGATGAATGGGTAAAGAAGATGTGGCACATATATACAATGGAATATTACTCAGCCATAAAAAGAAACGAAATTGAGTTATTTGTAGTGAGGTGGATGCACCTAGAGTCTGTCATACAGAGTGAAGTAAGTCAGAAAGAGAAAGACAAATACCGTATGCTAACATATATATGGAATATAAGAAAAAAAAAATGTCATGAAGAACCTAGGGGTAAGATGGGAATAAAGACACAGACCTACTAGAGAATGGACTTGAGGATATGGGGAGGGGGAAGGATAAGCTGTGACAAAGTGAGAGAGTGGCATGGACATATATACACTACCAAACGTAAAAGAGCTAGCTAGTGGGAAACAGCCGCATAGCATAGGGAGATCAGCTCAGTGCTTTGTGACCACCTGGATGTGTGGGATAGGGAGGGTGAGAGGGAGGAAGATGCAAGAGGGAGGAGCTGGGAACATATGTATATGTATAACTGATTCACTTTGTTATACAGCAGAAAGTAACACACTATTGTAAAGCAATTATACTCCAATAAAGATGTAAAAAAAAAAAAAACTCTATACCATTTACATTTGCACCCCCCAAAATGAAATACTTGGTATAAACCTATCAAAATATGTACAATATATGAGGAAAACTATAAAACTATGATAAATGAAATCCAAATTAAAAAGCAGAAGTGACATGGGCTTTCCTCATGGCGCAGTGGTTGAGAGTCCACCTGCCAATGCAGGGGACACGGGTTCGTGCTCCGGTCTGGGAAGATTCCACATTCCGCGGAATGGCTAGGCCCGTGAGCCGTGGCCACTGAGTCTGCGCGTCCAGAGCCTGTGCTCCGCAATGGGAGAGGCCACAACAGTGAGAGGCCTGCGTACCACAAAAAAAAAAATGTAAAAAAAAAAAAAGGACAAGTGACAGTGGAAAAACAGATAATTTGGACTTCATCAAAATTAAAAACTTTTATGCAGCAAATGATACTATCAGTTAAGTGAAAACAATCCACAGAACTGGAGAGAATATTTACAAATTGTGTATCTGGCAAGGGACTTTTAACTCAATAGTGGGACACACAATTCAATTAAGAATGGAAAAGGCTAAAGGCAAACAGTGTGGTATAGTTGGTAAATCTGTCACATGTTTAGCAAATATAGTTGTATGTTGTGTGCAAAGAGTAGCTTACTCTATGGTGCTGGACTAGACCAGAAATATCAGGATAAATTTATGATTAGATAGATGATAGATATAGGTAGATAAACAGATAGATGATAGGTAGATAGATAGGTATGAATACAGATGCATTGATACACCTGAATGGATGGATACATACATACATGGATAAATTTCCTACTGCTGTCTAGTGAGAAGGCATAGAAACAGTGACACTTCAGTAACAATGAACACTCCTAGTGCCCAGCTCTTGACTTCTAAATACCATTATCCAATAAAAGGAACCAGGGCTCCTTCGATAAGTGGTTGATCCCAGGGATGGAACAAGCAAATACAAGTTGAGCCTTGAGCATTACCTTAAGAAAATGCTTTAAAAAAAGAAAATATGAAAAGATGGCAGCATGTTTAAAGGACAAAAAGTAAACCTGAAAATGCTCCCGATGGCCAAAACTGGAACAATTTGAACAATAATATTAGTGTTAGATTATAAGCCAAAGGATAAAATAAATATTCATAGGCACTTATTTTATGAACTTATTTTTAAGTTCCTTAAAAATTCGAAAACTAGTTTCTAAAGTATTATCAGGTCCTGGAACCTTTAGTAGGTCTTGGTTTTGGTTTATTTTGTTTTTCAATAGTTTAGGTAAAAGGATGAATTTGTGATTTTTTTCTAGAAAGTCATGAATTGCATCAAAACATAAATTTAAAAGTTTAAAGGTATGAAAATATTATTTTTGTATTTTTCTCTCTGTAGTTATATACTTTTTCTTTCCTAATTTTGAACATTTACATTTTCTCTAGACTTCCCAAAGTGTTTTCCATTTTATTAAATTTTTCAAAGAACCACTGCTTGGATATATATGCTAAACATTAATTGTCAACATTCACTTCTAAAACTTTTCTTATTTTCATTAGACTTGCTTTGTTGTACATATTTAATTTATATCATCAAATATTTTAGTTATATATTTTTATTCTTTCTAGTATAATGTTGGCATTGAAGGATCTAAATTGGTGTTTGACTCTATCTTTAGCCACATATCATAATAATATTTTTAAATCACAGTAGGATTATTTCCTAAATATTCTAAAATTGAAAATATCAGTATTTCATTTTTTATTAATTATAAAATTTTAAGTACTACAGAAATAGATAACTATGAATAAATAAATTTTCTAAATTACCTCAAACCAACTTTTCAAGGTACCAACTGCTAATAGTCTCTTTATTCTTTCAAATATTCTTTTATTCATATAAATATACGTTACATTAAAAAGGCTGTAAATGTCCACTCTTGTGCGCATGTCATTGCCTGCATGTATAAATATTTCTCTACAGTAGATTCTAGGGAGTGCGTTTCCTAGGTCAAAGGGCATGTACATGTTTAATTTTGATAAGCACTCTCACACTGCACTCCACAAAAGGTTGTATCAGTTTGTACAACAATAGTATATATTCATGCCCATTTTCCTACACTCTGGCCAATCTTAATATATAACCAGCATTTTAATTTGTAATTTGATCTCAGTGGTACTTAGCAGATACTTTTTAATTTCTAAGAAGCTGGATTTTTTCTATTGTTGCTGGTGATTCCTTAACCTTTTATGATTGTTGTTCCAAAAATGTTTGGCAACAATTCAATATGAGAATGTGATCAGTTAAAATTTTACCTTTTAAAATTTACTGAAGTTTCCTCTGGAGCTTTATAGGTACAATATGCAATGAATACCTTTAAAAATGAAGCATCTTCTCTCTGTAGAATACGAATTAACATGTGTTCTATAGTAATATATTATTATTATATTTGGGGGGGTTCTCTATACCTATACTTTGCATCTTTAAAATTTTTACTACTATGTTAATTTCTTATAGTGCTCACAATAGTCTTTATTTAGTTAAAATTTCTGTGTATTTCTGACATTAAATTATAGATTCCTACTTTGGCCAAGAAACAAGTCAACATACTTATAGTTTACATATAAATGATACAGTATATATATGTATATTTCTTGTGAACAAGTGGTATTTTTTAGGAGAAGAGGTCATTTGCACAATATTTCTTTCTGTCTCTTCATACAGATTATTACATCTTCTTTCCTCTAATAGACTTCCATTGTTAACACAATTTGACCATAATAGTGCACTGGAGAGAACTAAAATTCACTCTACCTGTGAATTAAATTAGCACATGTATGATTCTTTAAACGCCTACTAGAAATATCTCTCTAAATAATTCATTGTTTCATATTACTCTTATTCAAAAAAAGTCATGCTGTTCCATAATGATTATACTCATAGCCTAATTTCCACAGCAATTATCCAAGCTTGTTTCCTCCGTGACATCTATATTGTCCTGTAGTCATACTAAAATAATCATCATCCAATATAGTATGATATAGTAGGTATTTATAAGCAAATAACAAGTCCAGGCTTCTGGCTTCCTCCCTTCAACTCAAATTTGGAGATGCCACTGCAACTAACAAAAAGTTTGACTAAACACCTAGAGGAGAAAAAAAAGTGAATGAGTCCCAATGTGTGGCAAACAGCTTCCAGTGGGAGAGCTCCAGGGTGCACATATATGGCCTGGCCTAGGGAGAGCTTTCTAGGCGTTCCCCTTTCTCTTGTTGCTTGCACATTTGCTTCACTGGGCAGCCAATAGTAATAAATGTCAGCATGGTCCAGACCATTTTCTCCCCACTCCCTGATGCAGGCAGTATTCTCAGAGGGTAGCTACTCTTCGGTTAAAACATAGCTTGGTCAGAGGCACTGGGTGATTATTTCTACAGTCAAGAGATGCCTGGGGAGGTAAAGAGACATGGAGTAACAGTAAAATCTCTCTGTCTCTTAATTTCTGTAGTCAAATTTATTATAGAAAAAAACACAAAGATGTGAACAAATAAAATCACCCATAAATCTGGTCAAACATTGTTTTATATTTCATTCTTTCTTTCCTTATTGATTTATATAACTGAAATTATATTTACAAAATTTTATGTCATGTTTCTATTATTTAATATTATAATATTGGGATTTATATGTTATTTAAATCTTTACATACTTCATTTAATATTCCATTGCGTGGCTATACCATCACTTGCTTATTCTTTCTCTTATTATTTCTCTTATATTTGGTCATTATATCAATAATTGCTTCCATATTTATTCTGTTATAAACATTGCAATGTGTATTTCTGCATACGTGTATGTTTTAAGAAGTTTTGCTTAATATAATTTTCTATGTCAAATGATACAAATAATATTTATATACATAGGTAACATTTATTGAGGCATCACTATGTACCAGTGTTCTACATGCTTCACATATATTGACTCATTTAATCCTCACATCTGTCTATTGAAATACGTACTCTTATCATCCCTACACTATAGAGGCAGAATCTGAGGCACAGTGAAGAGGTTAAATAATGTCCTGATGGCTAGATGGGAGGTGGCAGAGTTGGAGTTCAAATACAGGCTCCAAAGATGTAGAAGCACCTGTGAACAGGTATACCAGCACTGAGTGTCAGTATAGTCTTTTCAGGATAATGCATGGGGCATGCTATCACATCAATTCTCCATTAAAATGGTAGTGTGGCACCTTCATAGCAGAGAAAGAATTGGTATCTACTTTAGGTAAAAGAGCATACATGCAGCATTTTTGTTTAGAAGCAATTGATTCAATCTATGAGATATCTAAACTATTCAGGCAGTCTGCAATTCATATGCCTACATTCCCTGCATGATGGATAGAAAAGAATTTATAAGGATCACAAAAGACACCCTAGGTCTCACTGCAGACATTATTTCTGGGCAAATATAAAATGTTTTTTTTAATGTATTACTTTGTGTTTTTAGTTTTCTTTGTTAATTTGTTATTTTTAATAACCTAAAATTATGTCATGTAAGTAAGAAGCCACTCTCAGAAGAAATTATATATTAACTGCCATAGAAAGTATTTTTTCTCTTTGACATAAATTACAGCAAGATCTTTTTTGATCCACCTCCTAGAGTAATGGAAATAAAAACAAAAATAAACAAATGGGACCTAATGAAACTACAAAGCTTTTGCAAAGCAAAGGAAACTACAAACAAGACGAAAAGACAACCCTCAGAATGGGAGAAAATAGCTGCAAATAAATCAACAGACAAAGGATTAATCTCCAAAATATATAAACAGCCCATGCAGCTCAATATTTAAAAAACAAACAACCCAATCAAAAAATGGGCAGAAGACCTAAGTAGACATTTCTCCAAAGAAGAGATAGAGATGGCCAAGAAGCACATGGAAAGCTACTTAACATCACTAATTATTAGAGAAATGCAAATCAAAACTACAGTGAGGTATCACCTCACACCAGTTAGAATGGGCATCATCAGAAAATCTACAAACAACAAATGCTGGAGAGGGTGTGGAGAAAAGGGGACCCTCTTGCACTGTTGGTGGGAATGTAAATTGATACAGCCACTATGGAGAACAGTATGAGGTTCCTTAAAAAACTAAAAATAGAATTACCATGTGACCCAGCAATCCCACTACTGGGCATATACCCAGAGAAAACCATAGCTCAAAAAGACACATGCACCGCAATGTTCATTGCAGCACTATTTACAATAGCCAGGTCATGGAAGCAACCTAAATACCCATTGACAGACGAATGGCTAAAGAAGACGTGGTACATATATACAATGGAATATTACTCAGCCATAAAAAGGAATGAAATTGGGTCATTTGTAGAGACGTGGATGGATCTAGAGACTGTCATACAGAGTGAAGTCAGAAAGAGAAAAACAAATATCATATATTAACGCATATATGTGGAACCTAGAAAAATGGTACAGATGAACCAGTTTGCAGGGCAGAAATAGAGACACAGATGTAGAGAACAAATGTATGGACACCAAGGGGGGAAAGTGGCAGTGTGGGGAGTGGTGTGATGAATTGGGAGGTTGGGGGTGACATATATACACTAATATGTATAAAATGGATAACTAATAAGAACCTGCTGTATAAAAAATAAAATAAAATTCAAAAATTCAGAACAAAAAAATGAGGCCCTAGGAAATGGTTGGACAAGTGCACAATAATAGCACCACAAACATAGTCATCCCAGCTCAGCACTGTTTATCACAGGGAAGAATGGGAATCTGCCTAAATTCTAAGCATCTAGAAAAATGATAATGTAGATTTGTATTTATGATCATAAACATAACATATAAATTGACAAAAACAGGTTTCCAAAGTTATGGTATGATCGTAGTTTTGTGAATATATATTTATTCATATGTATAGGCATATGAGAAAATCTAGAAGGATGAAAATCAAAATGAGGGTATATCATGGAATGATATTAGATGTAAATTTTTCTAACCATTTGCATTTGCTCATTTTTCCATGAGAATATGTATTGGTTATACAATAAATAAATGAATATAAATGCCATTTAAAAAAAATTTTTTTAATTTTTTGTAATAAATTTTAAAAAAGCAAGTATTTTTTTCTTCCTCTTTAATTTCTTTTGGTGTGAATGACATGGTCAGGAGGTAAGGCATGGTATAAGCACTTAAATTCACGTGGACCTAGTAGTACCAAATGTAGTCGCAGGTTGGCTTAAGCAAAACTCCATGGTATCATTTTTATACTTAGGTTTAGTATTTAATTAGTTAAGCTTTCATACACATTGCCTATTTTTCTACTGAACCCTGCCAAAAACATTCTGACAGATGGTAAAATAATAAAATTGCTGGCTCTAAAATCCAAAATCTTGGAGATAATTAGAAGACTTGATACAGGTAACATTTATTAGTCATGAAGAGCTTGACAGCAAGGAGAATTTTTCAACCCACACAATTTTGAAACGGGAAAAATTCTCTTTTTGAACACTGATAAAATTATGTTTCTATGACAAGAAGGGAGAAATACACTTCATAGAATTTTGCTGGACAAAATTTAAGCACAACCTAAACAGAGAGAAGGAAAGAACGCTTTTATAAATGTGATCCCATTTACAGAACAACAGGGGCAAATATAAACCATCTTTTGAAATTTTGCTCTTTTCTAGTTAAACAAATTGCACGTTCATTAGGTAGAAGCGAGCACCAAGAATAATCTTGGTAATAATTAGAATAGCTGTAAATTAAATAAAATGTTCTTAATTATCAGTGTTCCTTCTTTCTTAGCATAAGCATCATTCTTGGGCTGGGAAGGAACCCTCTGCAGGGGCATTTGCTGGTTGTAGAAGCTTAAGGTTTAAGATTTTACCATTTAGCTATTTCACACCCACTGTTACACACATAAGCTACAGTGGTTACCCCATCCATGTTTCACCAAAGTCAAGTAAAACTTATAGGTATAGGAAATTCAAGAAATCCTGCTATTAACACTATAGAATGGGGACAAATAGCATTGCTATCCTGCTTTGGGGTTCAGAACTCAGTGTAGTTCAGGCTGTTGTGGCTTGATCATAGACATATGCCATCTTCCTACAGTCAAAGTGTTTCCAAACTGAGAGGAACTTTCGAGATCTCCAGTTGCATTTCTCATCTTTTAGAGGGAAAAAAAATGATGCTTTGTGAAATTAAGTGACTTGCACAGGCTATACTCTGGAAAGCTTTAGTCTTGGTCATGGATGTCCTAACTCCCTGTATCCTGCTCTTTCCAGTGCATTATGGCTGCAAGTTTGCATCATAAAGTATCTGCCAGATTCACCAAACCTAGTGACCACAATCATATTCTGTGAATACAGAGGAGTGAAAAACAAGACCAAATAAAATTGCAATGTGTAAATTTTTTAAAGTTAGATTTAAGAGTGGATAATATATTGAAAGCCTTGAAAAGGAAGGAATCAAGGAAGGAAGGAAGAGAAGCATTTTTTTCCCACTTTTCTAGTTGAAATATAATGACCTTTAAAAGAGAATTATAAAAAGAATGGCTGATTCTATATATGTTATCAAAAATTAGGATTAATTCTTCTAGCTTACGAAAATGGAATGATAAATTGGCAAGGAATGAAATACAGCTATGCAGATAAGGAAAGATATTTTTCACAAAAAATTTATCAACTAGATATCTCTGGAGAGGGGGCAGTTAAGCTCTAAAACCAAGTATTATAACTGATAACAGATACATTTTAAAATAACAATAATAGATAGCTTTAAATAAACACAGTCTACAAGGTGGTAAGAAACAATTCCTTAAGAAACAATTCCTTAAAAGTAGAAATCACGATAGAATATGATAATAGTAATTGACATTTATTATTTTGTATGTGCAGACACTGTTCTAAGTACTTTATACACATGAACTCATTGATTTCCTACAGCATGTCTGTAAAGTAGTTATGTTTACTGCCCTCATTTTATAGATGTGAGACCAAGGCATTTCTAGATTAAATTACTTATCTAAGGTTACAACACTACTAACTATAATTAGAAACTGAACCCAGGAAATCTGATTTCAGAATCCATGGTCTTAACTTCTATGCTATGTGACCTTATCCTAGTACAAAGATAATAAAATAAATAGAAAATGTATCTTTAGAAAGTTGGAAAAATCTCTCATATAGCATGAGACCATTACAAAGGTGCAGCTGTACTATAATAGTGGAAGGGTGTTGTTCAAAGGAAATTGATCTTAGAGTAAGCTGTAACAGCTTTACATTTAAAGAAGGTATGTCATTAGGTAACTAAAAGAAGGAAGAAAGGAAGGAGGGAAGAGAGGAGGATGGAAATGAATCAGATATGTGTATGGCAATGCAATAACATAAAGACAAAAACATACCAGAGAGCACCTTTGATGGCAAAGAAAAGATATAAAACCTATAGAACCTATTGTGGACTTTCAGATTATAGTTCCAATGATAGCCATTGTTAACATTTTAGGACTCTGTGTGTGTGTGTATGAATACATATATAACAGAAATGTTTGTGTCCCCCCAAAATTCTTATGTTGAAGCCTTTGTCACCAATGTGATGGTGTCTGGACATGGGGCCTTTAAGAGGTAATTAGGGTTAGATGAGGTCAGGAGAGTGGGGCCCTCAGGATGCAATTAGTGCCATTATAAGTAAAGACACCAGAGATCGAGCAAGTCTCTCTCTTTCTCTCTCTCTCTTCTCCCTCTCTCCCTCTCTCTCAATCTCCAGCCTTCTACCTTTCTCATTCTCTCAATCTCCAGCCTTCTACAAGCCAGGAAGAGAATCCTCATTTCTCACCACTTTGTCCTTCAGCCATACCTCAATTCTCAATTCTATATTTATGTTCAATATATTGTGCTTTATCCTCTAGGTCTTTACCCCTGTATCAAATTCACTTCGGCAGGAACACATTTCCCTTTTCTCTTTCATCTGGCTTAATTCTTCTGATCCTTCAACTCTCAGCTTAGATGTCATTTCCTCAAATCTCTACAGCCATTGTTATTATCATTAGCATCTTTAATATCACTATTATTAGTCCTACCAAAGACCCTGAGAGAGGTTCCCCAGTTTATTAGCCATTTGCTAGCAGTTCCTAACAAATCATAGGATATTTTGCTTAGTCCACACTTTTTGGAGGGAGGGAGACAAGCCCCTTTTTAAGTAGCTAAATTCCACCTCTTGTTTAAGTGCTCTCTTTAGAGAACCCCTATCTGGAAGGCATGGGGTTGGTTCCTTCTTTACCTGGTTATTGCCATTGCTTCTCCATTTGTTCTGTTTTCTTTTATAGGGACAATTATTATATATAGATTGAATCTTCATTCTTTGCTCAATGCTCATGAGATAGTGGTTAAGGATTCTTCAATGATCCACTATGCTATCTGCCTGGGAAAATGCAATCCATTGCATTTTTATCAGATCTTAGTTATCGAGTAGCAAACAAACCACTGCTCTGGGTTGAAAGACTTCCAGGTGTAAAGTAAAAAGCTAGTGAAAAAGATATACCTCTCATGAAAAGTTTACACTTGTAACATTGAAAGCAGGAGATTTCGATGGCCACGTTTTCTGAAATGGGCCAGGGAAAGAGAGAATATCAGTCTGCAGAGTTAGAGATAAGTCTTCATGGAGAGGGGAGCAAAGGTGGGACCAGGAGTGAGTTCCAAAGCTGTCTGGCTCTCCAGTTCTAATCTTCAGGCCCCACTGCACTGTTGCCCTTGAGTCTCATGAGACTCTCCACTATTATTTCAATATGAAGGCAACCTACAGTTGATTTTTGTCACTTGTGTCCAGGAAAGTGTGATTTTATTTCAGTATTTATTTAAATATGACCTAGGTTTTTTGTTTTGTTTTGTTTTTTGCTATTATGCTTACAGTTTTCTTTGCATTTATATTTGAAATATATTGTAACTTTAAAATTCTTCTGTATGAAAAAAGAGAAATTTAACCAAATTTTACTTTGATTCACCTCTACTTCCCCTTTCTGATCATGATGAATAAAATCTGTTGGTAACAGCCAAGAATGCTGACATTATTGAATTAATTTGGCTTTTAAAAATTAAATATTCTCTTTCAAAAATCACTTTTTTCTTTTGAATTTACATTTGTTACCACGTTCACTGGTAATTAGATACATTTCTGTGTTTACTACTTTTTCTCCTTTCTTGCATTTTAACATAGTCCATCAAATTAATAGCTAGAATATACTCTGGGTAAATTTTTCAAGAATTGTACATGGTGGTATGTAATTTGAATCTTTAAATAACTTGAAATGACATATTAATGATACCGGAGAATTTTAAAGTTACTGTGTATTTCCAACATGCTCTAGATGCTTTCCAACTGTCAGGGTCTGCATCTCTGTGCCCAAGGGATTTTTCCCAATCCATAGAAGGCTATTCTTCCCTTGCCTAGAAGTGCCAGGGAATTAACAGCCCCAGAGAAAAGCTCTGACAGATTGACATGAGATAGGATATGATATATATTTGTATACATTTTGAAATGATCACAATAAGTTTAGTTAACATCCATCACCATACACAATTACAGAATTTTGTTTTCTTGTGATAACTTTTAAGATCCACTCTCTTAACAACTTTCAACTTTCAAATATGCAATACAGTATTATTAACTATAGTCGCCATGTTGTGTATTACAACCTCATGACTTATTTTGTACCTGAAAGTATGTACCTCCTTTTGACTCCCTTCACATATTTCACCCACCCCCACCCCCATCTCTGGCAACCAACAATTTGGTCTATGTATCTATAAGTTTGTTATTTGTTTTTAGATTCCACACATACGTGACAAAATATTGTTTTTGTCTTTCTCTAACTAATTTCACTTAGCATAATGCCCTTAAGGGCCATCATAAATGGCAAGACTTCCTTTTTCTTATAGCCGAATAATATCCCATTATATATACTCCGTATTTTCTTTATCCATTCATCTGTTGATGGACACTTAGGTTGTTTCCATATCTTGACTATTGTAAATAGTACAGTAATGAACATGAGGTGCATCTATCTTTTTGAGTCAGTGTTTTCATTTTCTTTGGATAAATATTCAGAAGTGGAATTTCTGGATCATATGGTAGTTCTACTTTTAATTTTTTGAGGAACTCACATACTGTTCTCCACAGTACCTGCGCCAATTTACATTCCTATCAACAGTGCACCATGAGGGTTCCCTTTTCTCCATATCCGCACCAATACTTGTTATTTCTTATCTTTTTGAAAATAGCCATCCTAACAGATGTGAGGTGATACCTCATCGTGGTTTTGATTTGCATTTCCCTGATGAGTAGTATATAGAGTATCCTTCCATGTACCTGTCAGCCATCTGTATGTCTTCTTTGGAAAATGTCTATCCAGATCCTCTGCCCATTTTTAAATCAGATTATTTGTTTTTTGCTATTGAGTTGTATGAGTTCTTTATATATTTTGGATATTAACTCCTTATAAGATATATGATTTGCAAATATTTGTTCCCATTCAGTGGGGTTGCCTTTTCATTTTGTTGATGGGTTCCTTTCCATGCAGAAGCTTTCAGTTTGACGTAGTCCCACTTGTTTACTTTTGTTTTTGTTGCCTTTGCTTTTGTTATCAAATCTAAAAAATCATTGCCAAGACTAATGTCAAGGAGCTTACTGCCTATATTTTATTCTAGGAGTTTTATGGTTTCAGCTCTTACGTTCAAGTCTTTAATCCATTCTGAGTTCATTTTTGTGTATGGTGTAAGACAAGAGGTTCAGTTTCATTCTTTTGCATGTGGCTGTCCAGTTTTCCCAATACAATTTATTGAGGAAATTGTCCTTTCCCCATTGTAATTCTTGGCTCCTTTGTCATAAATTAATTGACCATATATATGTGGGTTTCTTTCTGGGCTCTCTGTTCTGGTCCATTGATCTATGTGTTGTTTTTATGCCAATTCCATACTGTTTTGTTTACTATAGCTCTGTAATATGGGAGTGATGCCTCCAGCTTTGTTCTTCTTTCTCAAGGTTGCTTTGGCTATTCAGGGTTCCAGAAGTCTGTCCAAGAACCAATTTTGTATTCTTGGTTGTTGTTATTTTCAGCTACTTTCACTCCTTTTCATGCACTTTTAGGGTTATATCAATGAGAAGTTGAAAAGAATTATATCCCCCAAGTTGAAAAGCAAAACTAAAAGGCTACATATGAAACTATGAGTTTGCATGTCTGTGTCTGGAAGACAGTGGGGGGTGGATAATTTGAGAGGACTTAAATAGAGTTCAGTTTAGTCACGCTGCTTTTTCCTCATAAGATTTGAAGATCATGGGTGGAGGGTGATAACCTGGTGCCCCAGCCCAAGGGAAGAAGACAATAAAGTAAAGAAGAAGGAACCTAAGAGCAGCTAAACATGCCTAAAACAGGAATTTTTCTAGTTTGTTCCTTCTCCCCTCCTAACTATTGAAAACAGCTGGCTGTTTCTTTAATCCTTTGTTATCTTGGATTCGACAAAGCAAATTCTATTTAAAGGAGTCTTTTACATTTTCAAAGGAGAAAATAATGGGGTAAGGGTGGCATATTACATGAGGAAACTTTAAGAATCTTCACAAAACATGTACATGGGAAGAGAAAAGTGTGAGGGGGGAAAAGCAAATGAGCCAAGGGGGTCCTTATTTTCTACACAGACAACTTGACCTGAGTTCTAATCTGGAAGCACTGCCACATAACTTGGCAAGTCATTTCATTTGTTTGGGTTGAAGGTGATCATGATCTTTTGGAATTCCTCCTGGAGTATTTTAAATGTTCACATCTTCCACTCGGAATTTCCTCCTGTGACCTGGCCAAATTCCCAAATAACACGGGAGAGTTCTTCACACTGCATTTGGTTCTGCAGGACCACCATCATGGGCATAGATTTAGATTTGTGGTCTTATTATTTCATCTAATCCAGATGCTTCATTTTGTCTGCTTTCTCAGCATAAGTGAGGTGGAGACTTGGACTGAGATGAACTGGCTTCATCCCAATCTGGACACGACAAATACACCCTGGCAAGAGCAAATATCTAGAATAGACAGTCTGACTGCCCCTTCTATTGAAAGCACATGTCTTGATTTAGCTGGTAAACATTTAGGCCTTAAGGTTTTGAATTTATATTAAGAGCACTGGAAGAGACATCAAGAACACATCTCTTGTGCTCCTTTGACTCTTTTTTGTTTTAATTAATTAATTTATTTTGGCTGCATTGGGTCTTCATTGCTGCGCGCGGGCTTTCTCTAGTTGTGGCGAGCAGGGGCTACTCTTCGTTGCAGTGTGCAGGCTTCACATTGCAGTGGCTTCTCTTGTTGCGAAGCAGGGCTCTAGGCACGCAGGCTTCAGTAGCTGTAGCACGTGGGCTCAGTAGTTGTGGCTCGCGGGCTCTAGAGCGCAGGCTCAGTAGTTGTGGCACATGGGCTTAGTTGCTCCGCAGCATGCGGGATCTTCCCAGACCAGGGCTCGAACCCATGTCCCCTGCATTGGCAGGTGGATTCCTAACCACTGCGCCACCAGGGAAGTCCCCTTTGACTCTTATAGCAAAAGTCCACTATCCCAGATAAATAGGTATATAGCCATCCTTTGGTTACCCATATAACTGCAAGCATCCCTTGGCATAAACGACCCACATCAGCAAAAAAAGCAATGAATTAAATATATTGGGCCTTAAGATACATTATATTATTTTGTCCCCATCAATTTATCTCTCTGCGTAGGTGAGGAGAAAAACTGCAGATTTCATTGATCGAAATATGCTAGTTTTTTCCACATTTTAATAGGTCTCAAACTAGGATGCATTTTACAATTGATGCTGTGTCATAATCTTTATTGAAAGTTCTGTTTGGGGAGATTTTATTAAAATATTAAAAATAATTGCATCTTAAAATGGATGGTGTCTTAGATTACATGAAATACAGAAGTTGGAATTCCTTGGAAAGTTTTGTTTTGGTAGTTCTAGGAATGGGGAGGTAATAGGAAGTAAACTTAGGAAGCGAACTCAGGAGTATTAGAGATAAAAGTTTTATCAATCAACTTTAATGATATACGTTTGGTTCTCTTGACTCGTCAGTTCTTTTGAGTGCAGAGATTAAATGTACACTTTACTTATTCAATACAATACCTAATCTATTGTGAATATTTGTTAACTACATCATCATAACACAAGTAGTCATTCATTATGAGGGGACAAAATCACTGAAAAGAAAAAGAGGAATCCAGCATTCAAATTCCAACTTACCACTTTTTACTGACCAATTCCATATAATAGCATTATTTTACATTATCTTCTACAAGAATTTCCCTGTATAAACCTAAATAGTAAATTATGAAAATGCCATTAAGTTCCTCCAGAATCAAGAATTTCTTATACCAGTGATTCTCAAATGTGGCTGCACATTAAAACCACCTAGGAAGCTTTTAGAAAATACTGATATCCAAACCCCATCTCACACTAAATTAAAGCAGGACATCTGGTGTAGGGCATCGGCACTTTTTCAAAAGCTTCCCCAACAATAGAGAAAATCAACAGAACCAAGAAGTGGTTTTTCAGAAAAATCAACAAAATTGACAAACCTTTAGCTATCTTGGCTAAAAAAAAAAGACGACTCAAAATCAGAAGTAAAAAAAGAGTGCATTGCTACCTATTTTACAGAAGCAAGAAGGATTGTAAGAGAGTACTATGAACAATTATATGTAAACAAATTGGATAAGCTAGATGAAATGAACCAATTCCTAGAAACACACAACCTTCCATGATTGAATTATGGAAAAAGTGGGAAATCTGAATAGGATTAAGCAGGGACTCAGATATTTGTACGCTCATGTTCACGGCAGCATTATTAACAATAGCCGAAAGATGGAAGCAAGACAAATGTCCATCAGATGATGAGTGGATAAACAAAATATGATATATACATACAATGGAATATTATTCAGCCTTTAAAAAAAAGGAAATTAAGGAAATTCTGCCACATGCTACACCATGGATGAACCTTGAAGACATTATGCTACGTAAGTAAGCCAGTCACAAAAGGATAAATATTGTGTAATTCCACTTATATGAGGTGATTAAAATAGTCAAATTTACAGAGACAGAAAGTAGAATGGTGGTTGCCAGGGGTCGGGGTGAGGAAGAAAGGCCAGTTTGACGAGATTAAAAGGCTCTGAAGATGGCTGGTGGTGATGGTAGCACAACAGTGTGAATACACTTAATACCACTGAATTGTACACCAAAAAAAATGTTTAAAATGGTAAGTTTTATGTTATATATATTTTCCACTATTAAGAAAAAAGTGTAGAGCCTTCCCAGCTGTTTCAGTAGAGCTAAATCTGAGATCCATGGATTTAGACCAAAGGATAGTCTCAAGTATTCTGATCACACTCGGCAGTTGAGTCCTCTAGATAGAAACACAAACATTTTTTTTCTTTCTGTGTCCTCAGCTCCAGAGCTTGCCATATAATATCAATAATCCTATTTGCTTTTTATTGACCCCAATTATGAGTCAGAAATTATGCTAGGCCAGTCGTTTTCAAACTTCAGAGTGCATCAGAATCCCCTGATGGCTTGATAAAACTCAGATTGCTGGACTCCACCTGCAGAGTTAGGCATGAGGTATTACATTTCTAATAAGTTTCCTAATGAGGCTCGGCTGGGGACCACAGGCCGAGCACCGCTGTGCAAAGCACTTTGCACGTTATCACAGGATATACAACAACCTTTGGGGCAGGTATCATAGTTAGGCTCAGAGACATGAAATGACTTGTCCAAAATCACGCACCACAAGATGTTAGAGATGGGATTACATTCCAGGTCTTTCTGACTCCACAACCATGCCATTTCACTGTGCTCTGGAAGATGGCCATTAAATGGATGAATTTTCTTAACAGATTCTTAGTAGACGTCAATGGAAAACTAAAATTTGACTAAAATTTTAAAAAAATGGTTTAAAAACACAATCAGTGGAGGGGATGGTTTTTTACAGTTTCTCAGTTATGGTCCAAGGCAGTGTTCTGAAATGCCACCACTTACTCATATGCAATCAGATGCCATTTGAATCTAGGCTCTAAAGTAGTGACATTTCACTTGTTATCAGTTTAGCTAACAACACCTTCCCCCTGTCAAAATCTTTCTAAGCATGCCCTTTCTTGGTATAAGACATGTCCTCTCTCTCTTTTTCATGCATTTTTTTCAATTTATTAATTTAATTTAGTATCATCCCCAAATAAGCCATTTTCCTTGCCCATAGACTGACTTTTGTCTCAATCCTTTCTTTAATCCCTCATTGCTACTTATAAGTAGATCTGAACATTTTTTTTTTTGCCCAAAGAGTTCAAACTTGATGTTATAAAAATACTCTTCCAAGAAGATCTTTCCCCTTCATAATATCCACAGGAAAGAGAAAAGAAGAAAGAGAGAGAAAAGAAAAACAATATATGAATAGAAAATAAGAAATGGCAAATAAGTTGGAATTCTCAGTTCTAGTTAAGGCTCCTCGTTCAAATGTTTTTAATTAATAATAGTGACTGTTGCCGTTGACTGGTTGTATATCAAGTGTCAAACACTGTGCTGAGAAGCTGAGGAATATCATCTGTTTTAGTCCTGATTTAAAAAAATATCTGAGGTGACTATTTTTATCACCGTTTTCTAGATGGGAAAATATGCATAGATAAAATTAGATAACTTACCAAATGTTTATTGCTGGTGTGTCTGGCTCCAGAAGTTCATGTTTTCACCCTCTGCAGTCTTCTTTGCAAAAAAAAGAGAGAGAGAGAGAGAGATACAAGTTTACTCGGGTGGTCTTGCTACTCAGGGAGAACTTCGTGGGATCTTTCCTACTTTTTGAAGCTTATTTCAAAATAGAAACCCTGGTATCGATGGTTTGATCTTCTCCGGTCACTAAGGCCATCTTTGTTTATAAAGTACATATAAGGAGGGTGTGTCATATATGGCTTGAGAAAGGTCTTCAGAGTTAGACCGTCTCAGTTTGAATTCTAATTCTACCATAATGTCTGTAAAACAGAACAAGATGCTTAATCTCCCTGTGCTTCAGTTTCCTTAGTGGTGCAATGCAGTGATAACTGTGCTTAACTCATAGAAATGCTGTGATGATTAAGTGATAGAAACCACGTATAGCTCTTTGAACAGTGCTTGGAACATTAAACACTCTACAAGTAGCTATTATTATCATTATCAATTTTTAAATATTGGCCCTGTTTTATGATTATAATCTTTTTTATAGCAAGATTTGGAGTGCTTTTATCAATTTCTAGGTTGTGTTCTTCCATCTACTATCTTGTTGTAAAATGATACCACTAACGTTGTTTGTTAGGTGGCAAAACATAAGATGAGCTCTTTTCCCCATTTATTTTTCTGTAAGGAGTTACATCCGAATTCTCCTGGAGGCTATAGTTGTGAAAGAACAACTCAGGTTATCCGCACCACCAAAACTGATCCTGCAATTTCATGCAAAGTGATTGCACATAAGAAAAAAATGTCTTCCTAAAATATGTGCATAAGCTATTGTAATATTTGTGGTTGCAAAATGAAAGCTATTCCTTCCTTTTGCTACACCCTTCAATATTTGCTCAGGTGCAATTTGATTTCCACATGAATTGATTTGGAAAACTTACTGGGGAGTTACAGAGCAGTTGTCATTCCAGCCTCTAGTAACTTCTCAAACAAAATCATATTCCCGAAAAATGGTTACATAAAGTACCTCTAATAAATCTCTCCACGTGTTTATACCTTAGTATAAACCCCATTGGCAATCTGCCTTTAAGCATGAGCACATTTTTAATCAAGCGGTAAAGCATTCAGAGTATAAAGGTCACCAAAGCTGAAGCTGCAGTGAACTGTTTTGTTCCCCTGGTGAAGGAGCTTGGCTGGAGAGGTTGCTGCAGTTGCCCCAAAGTTCTGCTCCCTGTAAGCCTGACTGCACTTCCCAAGTGACAGCAAAGAACACACTTAAAGGAGATACTGTTGATTTATTTGTACCAGGGCCCTTAATTCCAGATGGATAGGTTTTTTTCTTAATGAAGGAAATGTTCAGAAAGTCTACGTGCCAAAGATACCTTTCTTCAAGGGCCACCTGAGTAATAAAATAATAATAGGATAATGCTAAGTTAACACCAGAAGTAGATTTTATATTTACAAAAGTAAAAAAAAAAAAAAAAAAAGGAAATAGAAGTAGATAAATTTCACAGTGAGCTTGGAACTCATGCCATTCAGCTTGGGGCCACTGTCATCAGATTTATTGGATGCATGATCATCAATAACTCCTCCACAAAGGCAATGGCAACTGAACTTGAATGAGTCCACTGGCAATGTTATGTCTATTTGTTTGCTGGTTTATTCTTAAGTCAACCACATGCATTCTCTCAAACTGTAGTTGGCAATGTTTTATGGACTTTTTACAAGCCTGCATGTAATAACTTAACACAAATAGGAATAAAGAGTAAAGTAACCTAAATGTGCCCTGTCACTGGCTTTAACTGGGATGTGACTAATAGGTGAAGCAAAATCATTTTTAAAAATAAACACATGGACTTGAGGATATGGGGAGGGGGAAGGGTGAGCTGTGACAAAGCGAGAGAGAGGCATAGACATATATACACTACCAAACGTAAGGTAGATAGCTAGTGGGAAGCAGCCGCATAGCACAGGGAGATCAGCTCCGTGCTTTGCGACCCCCTGGAGGGGTGGGATAGGGAGGGTGGGAGGGAGGGAGACGCAAGAGGGAAGAGATATGGGAACATATGTATATGTATAACTGATTCACTTTGTTATAAAGCAGAAACTAACACACCATTGTAAAGCAATTACACCCCAATAAAGATGTTAAAAAAATAAACACATTTTCAAGTACATATTATTTTATTTCCAAAATATGAGATAATTATATTTTTGCCTCTGTGTGTATATATGTGCATGTATTTACATATATTTCTATATTTATCTCCACACCACGATCCCAAAATAAATATTTAGACAGAATTTACTGTTAGCAGGTCAATGAGACATTTAAAGCAGTCTGCAAACTCAAAAGACAATGTAGGACTCTGCAAATTTGGGTAGTATTCCAAGTATAATAATGAGTCATCAGCGATCTAGAATTGATGGTGATGTTACTTTGAGGTGATGTGTAAATGATGAGCTTACAGAGACAAATTAAGAAACGAAAAAAAAGAGCTAGGGGAGGCTGGCTGTTACACATTGTTTAACCATCACATTTCTATTATGATTGAGTATCTTGGTCCAAATGCTTGGTATTATGCTGACTTTTATAGGAAAAATATAGATGAAAATAGTTTTTGATCCAATATCTTAAACTCATATCTAAGTCAAAAAAAGTAAAGTAGGGGCTTCCCTGGTGGCACAGTGGTTGAGAGTCCGCCTGCCGATGCAGGGGACACAGGTTCGTGCCCCAGTCCGGGAAGATCGCACGTGCCGCGGAGCGGCTGGGCCCGTGAGCCATGGCCGCTGAGCCTGCGCATCCGGAGCCTGTGCTCCGCAATGGGAGAGGCCACAACAGTGAGAGGCCCGCGTACCGCAAAAAAAAAAAAAAAAAAAAGTAAAGTAGATCCCACTAATAACTGCTGTTCGTGTCTTAACTCGGCCATTGGGACACGCTTCCCAAAGGAGCGTGGTTTCCCCATTCCCATCTTTCCCGAATGCTCTGTCCAAGGTTATTCAACTGTCTTGTCCTGCAGGACTCCTAGAACCAGTGTTCTACATCATCGCCTCACCCAAGTTTTTCTCCCTTTCACAGAGCTTAATACATCTCATTGTCTTCCACTTTCTGTTTCTATTTCATTTTTGCGGAGCACAGGCTCCAGACGCACAGGCTCAGCGGCCATGGCTCACGGGCCCAGCCGCTCCACGGCATGTGGGATCCTCCTGGACCGGGGCACGAACCCGTGTCCCCTGCATCAGCAGGCGGACTCTCAACCACTGCGCAACCAGGGAAGCCCCCTCCACATATTTTTTAGGTTGTCCAGATTCATGAGTATCTCTTTCATGTTCTTTCTCTCTCTGTGGATTTATGCTTTGTTCATAGCACAGACAAAAATCATTCCATGAGTACCCACCCCCACCTCTCTCCCAACCTTACAAAAAGCACACAGCTACATCTTGTGCAATAATACTTTTTAAAATGGGGCCCAAGATTATTATTAATTTTGAATGTCAACAGTGAAGCTTTTTTCTCCAGTAACAATTTTTAAGTAAAGCCACTAAATTGAAGCACTTATGTTTTTACAGCCGGAAGGAGCCTTAGTGACTATTTAGTTCCACACCTTCACTTAATAAAAACAACACCTGAAGCCCAGAGAGGCAAAGTGTCTTATCTCTGCGGGGCAGCGGCAAACTCCCAGGCAGGCTGTTCCCACTGCCCCATCGAGCCCCTCTGAACCTGGCGGCCAACTGATGAAAACTCTGTGCTGAATCACTCGAGAGGAATACTAAAGTTCCCTGTTCTTATCTGTGTTCGAACACTATATGGTTACAACTATGAGGAAGTCACTCAAACTTTCCATGTCTCATTCTTTGCATTTGGAAAAAAAATACATAATCCTTCATTTCTTGTCAGTCCATTTAGAGACAGAAATACACACACACACACACACACACACACACACACACACACACACAAGAGGGCCTTTTAAAACAAGTAGAACTTTTGAAGACATCATTTAGAAATTGAGTTCTCCTCAACCACCAATAGCATGATCAAGAGAGGAAATAAATTGCCTTCAGTCTTTAAACCATCAAGAAGACTCTATCTCTTATCCATCAAGAGCATCATTTAATTACCTACAGTGATACCAACTCAATGGACCACCTATCCCAATTAAGCAGCAGTGCATGCTAATTATCATTAGACTTAATTGGTTTCCCAATTCAGCAACTTCCCCGATCAGGTCTGCCCCAGTTAAGTGGCATTTATTGAACCACCTGCATCTTGCTTAAAAGAAACAAAAGAAAATTTCTCATCTCAAGTTCAGCGAATGTAACCTAGTCTCACCAAGTCACGCTAGCCAGTTTCTAATTAATTTCGCAAAGCATACGCTGAGGTTGCGTCCAGTATGCGTATCTTCTCCAATTAGACTGAATATTTTATTAAAATCAGGTAACATTAAGCAAAACATTTCAAACAACAGTCAGTAAATGTGTGAAAATTAACAAATATTTACTAGCATTTCCCCTTTTCTTCTTGTACACATTTTTGGACCAAGATGCTATGATTATTTCATCTTTTCAGATTTTCTACCCTTGAAATGTACTTTTTTTGGTAATAACACATATTCTGAAGAGTAGGTAAGCATAAAGAAAGGTGAAATTGTGCTTGTGGGCTCAGCCTTCCCAGATAAATTTATGTGCATGATGGTTCCTTTGCTTAAATTACATCAGTGAACTAGATGAATGTAAAATCTGGTACTTGAGAACTGCTTAGGACAAGGAGAGACGCTGGCTGAATGGGATGCATAATCTGCACAGGTCTGGAAGGTCAGGGCTGAGCATAGATTGGAAAGAAGCCTCTCCTTCTGGAAAGCTGGGCATCTGGGGTGGCGAATAACATAAGCACACACGTGTTGGTGTGCAAAGTAACTGTGCCAAGTCTGCTCAGAGACAGCTCGAATGCGCTCTCGGGATTCAAGAAGACAGATGAGCATTTCTGAACCCTTCCTCCAGGAGAGCTAGAATTCTCACCTTAGACTCTTCCTGCCCATGTGAGAGCACAGCCCCAAAGAGAAAACATAACTCCAAGACTCCCGCTTTCCTCAGTTCCCCCAAGAAAAAGATGGACAAGAGGGAAGGTGGGAAGAGCTAGCAGAACCAGGTTGTGTCCAGGGACCACATTTCTTCCGAGGGCAGTAAAACTATTCAGGATTTCTCTGAGAAAGAGCCCAGAGGTCAGAGTGGTCTTGCTGAAGGTGGAGGTGGGGATGACAGTAGAGCCTGCCCCTGGTAGCACATGTATGGCACTGGCAGTGGAATCACCCAGCAGAGGGAGGGGGCACGCTGTGCCCTGGGCATGGTTTTTGGTCAGCACACTGGGTAGGCAAGGATTTGAGATCAACAGTGAAATAATAAAAAGGACCAGTGACACACTGAGTGGGAGAGAAGGGTGACGGATGACAGTACAAGGGCAAGGGCATGTGGAGAGAGCTACTTGGGATGGAGAACTTTCACACTTTCCCTGACAAGTGTAGTCCCATCTCAGATGGCCTGGGAAAGGTCCACCAAGGAATTCAAGGCTAATCAGCAAGAATAACTCATCTTTTGAAGCTGCGGATTGTCCAGAAGATGCATCCTCAGGATCAAGGAAAGGGTGGACATTCCTCAGAAATTTCCTTTTTTTTGGCATTCTAATGATGTTGCAGCAGAGGAGTTTCTTATGCCACCAATAGAGAATAACCACCACAGTAATAATAATAGAGAATAATATTGTCATATTTGATCTCCGTTTTCTTTGGACTGGCTTAAAAACTCCAAACTTGGGCTCAGGGTTCCAAAAAGAGAACAATATATATAACAAAATGCTTTACCTTTTCTCAAGAAACTAGCACACGTTTAGATTATATGAGTTGATGGAGCCTATTGCTATAGTAGAGCCCTTTATTGGCAACACCAAAACACAGAGAGTAGCCTACATTTCCAGGATTCTACTTAACCAATTGAAATCAGGATTCCTAGTAGTATATGAAATCACCTCAGATACAATTCTATATGTCTGCTCATAATTGAATTAAACTATTCTGGCCTGAAGCAAAATTGTAAGGTAGAATTATTGAAGGTAGAGCTAGAAAGAATCTTAGAGATCAGTTATTCCCAAGCACTGTTTTTGCATTTAAGGAAACAAAGCTTTAACCATTAAAGGATTTGGCCAAAGAAGAACCAGATTTCCAGATTATTATCTAGTGCAGTTTCTGTTATGCAGGATGGAAACCTCTTATGAACTTTCACTATGATTCTGGTTTCTCCTTTCTTACCAAAATTGGAAAGATCTGGAATCAGTTATTTGTTGCTGTGCTTTCTGAAAGCCTTGCCTCCAGATCTGATTGAGTCAGATAGCAATAGGTCCTGAGACTTTGACATGTTCTAGTCGCCACTGGTTACTTCTCTGAGGAGATGAGGGGGGTGAGAGAGGGGGTCATTTCTGAACCCCATCAGGTAGGTGGAGAAGAACAGAGGAATCATGGGCTACTCCACTTCTTGGGGAATCATTCCAGTACTTGTCAGCAAATATATGATTAAGGGTCAACCGTTTGTAAGAAGAGTGAAAAAAAAAGCCTCTGAACATTGATGCTTGTTCTTAAACTAGTTAATTCACAACAGAAAAGATTATAAGCTATAAAGATCTGTCAAAAAGTAGTACTAATTACAGTTATTTATGTGGACTACTAAACTATTGGCCTGAAATGTCATGGAACAACACATATCATTAAATATGTGTCAGATTAACTTTGTTGTAAATTGTATTTCATTCATTTTCTGTCATCAGCAATTATTGAACACCTGCTATACACAAGATTTCTATTTTTTTCTTTCTTTTCCCACTGATCTCCAACTTTCCCCTTTTAGTGTTTCCCTGTCTTTCTCCTTGTCCCTTGCCATCACGAGATGGCTCTAACGGACTTTATTGGTTGCCTACTGGAACTATGCCCCACTTTTGATAAAGAAACAAAATTTTGTTCTGATACCCACATTTTTTCCATGCAGTGTGTCCTTGAGGAAAGGACAGCCCTAGCTCCAATAAATTTTGATTTGTCTAAATCAATTGTGGTAATTTAATTTCCTTTATCAATGATCTATTTAGAAAGGGCCATATGACCCAGCTCTGGCTAATGAAATATGAGGGAGAGTTTTAGAGAAATGCTTCTTAAAAAGTGTCCAGAAAAAATATGAGCTTTTCGTACCATATTTTGACTTTTGACATTGAAATATAAGAATGGGATGCCTAAAGCTATAGCAGCCATCTCAAGACCATGAGGAGACTCCACATATCCACTGAGAATAACAGGTAAGAGAGACGGAAAGAATTTCTGTTCTCTGTAATATTTCTGAGCTACTGAATATCCGATGATACAGCCACTCTACTTGTGATCACATGTTGTATGAGATAATACAATTTTCTTATTATTTAAGCCACTTCGGGTTAGATTTCCTGTTAAATGTTGCTAAGTGCATTTTCTGACACTGTAGTGAATTGGTTAAGTGAAAAGATTTTGGAGTCGGGCAAACATAGGTTTGAGGGCTTTCTCTACCACTTACTATCTCTGTTTTTTATCCATAAAAAAAAATGAATAATATGGTGTTGTATGCATAGTATTTGCTCAAAGAAAGTTTGTTAGTAGTTAAATAGTGGTTCTGGGTGGTATCAAAAATTAACAAAGTAAAAAAGGATATTTAGAAGAAACATCAGAAACAGTATCAAGAGGTATAAAGCAGGCAACTCTGATCTAGAGTACTTTTTAAAATTCCAAATTCACTTTCTCACAGCATTGAGCCCGAACTGATAAGCTTCCCAAAACTACACCAGAGTTCTGAATGTGTCTAGGTCTGACACACAGAAAAATAGTAATTGAAGGAAATTTTTATTGACCATCTTTCAACATGTTGCTATGTCCTTCAGGTTATGCAAAAAATAAATAAGACACCTAAACAAAAGTGAACTTTGAGAAAATAAAGCTTATAGAACTTTAATTAAAAACATATATCAATCATGTTTAAGTGGCACAAATTTATTTCAAAATTCAAAAAGATCTTACTGTCAAATCACTAACTTCCTTGCCATCTAAGGTATTTGTTAGTATATAAAAGTGTGTGCGTGTCTGTGCGTGTGTGTGTGTGTGTGTATCTGTGTGTGATGCAGCATACTTATCTCCTCCCTTCATATTAAAAATAGAATAAGTCAGATTATACATGGGACAAAATAAAAACTGGACAAAATAAAAAGAGACACACATTAAAATATTTACTGTAGCTAATCTAAACCTTAGACTACCCTACTAGTCTTTAAATTATTATATTCTCAAAGTATCTTAATTTCTCAGAATATTATATTCAAATGTTGTCTTTTTGAAACGGATGTTCAGACTCAAGAAATAGTACTTTGAGGTGATTTATTTGAATTCCATTCCACACAAATTCCTAACATACTGATTTACAAAGAAGACCTGATAAAGCTTTTCAGAATATTGCTCAAGAGAAGCGGAAATGGAGAAAGTTAGGCTACACTCAACAGTACCATCTTTGCTGCTGTTCATTGTCTGTTTGAAAGTTTTCTGCCAGTAAGGTACGACTTCACATATTAATGCCTAAGGGAAAAGGTTTATGCTTTGTCAGGTTTAGGAATGCACAAAAGTGACACTGATACCCTTTCTCCTTATTTTTCCTTCTTCAAATCCTTCCCTTAAAAATGCCTTCTGTAGTAGACTTATGTTAAAAAATGCAATGTGACTGAAAGTGATTTGAAGTCAAATAGCCCAGAAATGGTGGAGGAAGAAGGCAACCTGTAAGAGCAAATTAGGGTGGGTAAATATCTTAGAGGAATAACTGCTAATTAGGCCAGAGTACTTATCCAAAAACAGAGTGGAAAGAAATGCTATAAGAACGGGGATTCATTCAGCAAATATTGAATGATTACTATGTGCCAGGCAGTATGATGGGTGTTGGGGACATGTATGTTCTCTCAAAACTCTAAGTTTACCGTTTGACAACTCACACCACACATGTGTGTGGCTGATGTTCATTTCCAAGGTAAAATATTAAAAATGAAAACAACGATTATATTTCAGAGTTGTTTAAAATATTTATATTGGTTATATCCCAAGGAGAATTTTATATTTTGATGCATTTTGTCTTATTTTTAATGAAGAAGGTATTGTTAAAGGAGAATCCCTACCAACAGCTGCTAAAAAAGAAACTGGTTCTGGGATATTCCAGAGATCTCTGGCAGAGGGGCATTCTGGGCTACAAAGTGGCAGTTGGATTTTCTTTCCCACACCTGGGGGGGCTCAGCACACAGCAGCTCACAGGTGTCACCCAAGTCTGGCTGAGGCTGGCTCCAGTGAGTCTAGCCAGGATCTGGCTTAACTATTCTGCTGCCTGCCTCCTGTGAGCTTGGGCTGGAGTGCATGTATGTGGGTGGCTGAGAGTATATAACACTCCCTCTTATAACTCTCCATCCCTTCAGCATCTAAATAGTAGTCAAGCACTTAAAATAACATTAAGACACGTTCCACCTTGCCCTGCCAGTCAAAGGGAAAAGGAAAAAAAATTGAAACCCTGCATTTCAGAACCCGAAGGGCTTGCTGATTTGTTAGGTTTAGTGGCTCAGAGGATTAAAAAGGCAGATATATTAGGAAGAAAAAAGAGGCAGCATACCCATTGAAGCAAATCTAATGGGCTGCTGGGGCCCAGAAGGGTCTACTACCTGAGCAAATCTTATTTATTATTCTTGTTTCACAATTTAAAAAATTTTTTTAAACTAATAATAATTTCCTAGACATTTTTCTTCTTTTGCTATGCTAGTCACATTTCCCAAATCCTTTATCAGCGCTGCTCTGCATATGAATGGGCTGTAATTGAACTGTCACATTCATGAAGGTCAGTAACCTTTCATTAGGAAGAATGTGTTTTCTTGATAAATTATAAAGTCCCTGAGGATTTGAAAGCATATTAAAAGAAAAAAAATCTCTCTACTATACCTTGAAAAACAAAATACAGATTTTTCTTTGTTATTTTGTGTGGGGTGTAGGAGAGAGCGATTGCTTGTATTTCTGTTTAATTTGCTTTATGTGGTTTTTTTTTTTTTTTGCAAGGGGTGGGGAATCCTCTCTACACCCCACCAACTCTTTTTGGTTTTTGTCAGCAGCCCTATGCAAAATTGTCTAATGTAACCTTTTCCTGAGTCCTTCTTAAAAGCAAAATGGAAAACTTGAACTCCTTCTCTAAAGAAATTATAGTCATTCTGTCTATTTAAAAAAAAAAAAGTAATTATGGACGTTTTCTTTCTCGTAGTACACTTCAGCATTTGCTATGGGAAAGACCAAAGTCATTAGGTGCAAATGAAGACCCACCTGAGTTATGCATATTCTGCTAATCCTACCCAATGATTTAAGCAGTAATTAACACAGACAAGCACTCAGCCATCCCACCTTTGTGTTCAAGATGGCTGACCCCAGAGTGTTTCAAGTCCTGCCAGGGATGTCTGCTTCTGCTTCCATGTAATTTGACTTGAGACCCCTCTGGGGATTTTCAACCAAAGCTTCAGACTTAACCAATACTCACTCCCTGCTGCCCTTTAATTCAACTGATCTTTGGTCAAAAACTACAAGTTATGTATGCCTTTTAATATGTGCCAGTATTTTAAATGGAAAGTATGGGAGATATCTGTCAATTTTGAACATAGTTTCTTTATTTGGCTTTTTCAATTTTAAGTTAAATTCAAAAGATTCTTCTAGCATTCTTGGTATTGAAAAGCACTTAAAACATTTAACATGAAATTTGAAAGACATTGGTGCAAAAACTAAGGCCACACAAGGGACTCAATGCATTATTTTTTCTGCCATATTGATAGTCTGCATGCTTATCTGATACACTTCGGACTTCAAGTCCTCACTACCCAAACATGTGGACAAGCATCAATGCAAAACATATAGTCTGCAGGAGAAATTTTTAAATTTTCTATAAAAGAAACAAAGAAAAACAGAAGTCAATTTAGCACAAGATGATTCCACTTTCAAAGAATGTTACTATCATTTGTAGTTCTGTTGGTAGCATGGCGGGTATATCAAAAGAACATCCTATTAAAGCAACTAGTATTTCCCTATAGTATTCATCAGGTTCCAACTCAGAAAACAAACCTATGTCAGATAATTCAAAAGGGGGAATGTAATAGTAGAAAATGTTTTCAATGTTTTTACAAGAGCTGAAGGAGCAACCAGGGGAGGAAGGTGAGTAGAAACCATAGTGAGCTACTACCACCCATAGGGCTAGAGGGACAACGAGAGGGGATGACGTTACTGGGACCTTAGTGCTGATTGCAGCTGCCCACACATGTGCATTGGGATGTTGCAGCTGAGAGCCACGGGTGCTCTTATAAAATATGATTTCAAAGAAATCAAACTAATTATTCAACCAAGTATGTCAGATTTTGCACCCAAACAGTTCAGCCGGTGGCAGCTGAAATTGTAGCATGTCTGCCTGGTAGGAGGTGGGAACATGAAGGGAGGAACTGACTAGTGGGAACTGAAGCCACTGATAAGACACAAAAGAGACCCTTCCTGGCAGAGAGAATCAGGGAAATAATCTGATGTCTCCTTCCCTCTGATCCTCCAATCTCCCACTAGGGCCTCCTGTTGTTAGGACTTAGCTGGAAGCAAGTTGGCCAAGAAGTCTGGAAATGTTGATGAAGGATTCAGCCCCAGTGATACAGGGAAAAGGCATGGGATACATTTGAGAGCAAAGAGGCAAATGACCTGCAGTAAGTTCCTATAAGAACATGCAATCTGGGGCAAACACTAGTGTTAAGTTCTACAAATAGGATACATAGGCAGGAGAATAACAGCATTAAATTATGACGTTAAAATAGACAGTGTTATTTGGTTCACTCTAGTGGTCAACCAAAACAGTTCCTTAGAGATTTCTCAAGAAGTGAAAAAAAAAAAAAAGAAAATTTTCATAAAGGAGACCCATTTTGCCAGTTAATGGCTAAAACTAACCATTTCCAATGCTCTGGTGTGAAGCTCACTGTAACAGTATCAACACGGCCTTCCCGATTTCCTGAGGTGGCCTTGTTTCAGATTCCTGTGGGCTTCGTTGGTGCTCAGTGCAGTTGCCAGGCCATGTGCTTTGGGATGCTGAGAGCCATGCCTGCAGTTCTAAAACATGATTTCAAACTAGAACTATTTTTTTCAAACAATTTACATCCAAGTAGTTTTTCTTTTTAGTTCCTTTGACAAATTTAAACATTAAAAAAATCAAAAAATCTTCCCAATAGTGCACATGAAGGATAGAATATTTGTTGACGTACATAAGAGTCTACTCGGGATTCTTATATTCCTTCTTTTTTAAAGAAATTCTTAATTATGGAATTCTGTGTTGTTTTGCTTTGTTTTATTTTTTTGGGCCGGGAACTTCCTACCCATTATTCTGGGTTACTTCTCCTTGCACAGACAAGGAAGAGTTTATATGACAGACTAAAGGTACAGGAGCATGTGGCAAAAGAGTCTTTGATGTAAGCTCAGAATTTCTAAGCCTTTAGAGAAGGTAATTACTCAGACTTCACACCTACTTGATTTCTTGGGTTGATGCCGCCCTTGCTCTGACAGTGGTTTCAAACTAGAATCCTAGAAGCTCCTAGAAAGTACAAAGTAGTGTTTGAAGGGTAAAGATAAATGAGAGGCAGGGGTGAGCAAGGGGGAGGAGTGACTGTGCCTTCCACTCCCACCTCAATAGTGGCGTCGTTAATTAGGGTGTGGACCATTCATCCCATTTTCTACTGGTCTCTCATTCTGCACTATGAGAAACTGATTCTAGTTCCCGATTAGTCCTCCAGCCAATCACATAATCTCAAAGTCCCTTTTACTAACTGGTTCAGGGGCTCAGGCAGAAGCCAATCAGTGGATGCCATTCCCTGCAGGTATGTGAACGTGGGTGGCTCACTGAGACGAAAGGGAAAGAAACTAATTCCATGTTAAGAGAGAAATTCTCTCTCCCACCAGCTGTGAACAAGGAAAATATTGTAGCCTGGTGCATAGTAGCCATCTGACGACTACTGGGGGATCATTTCTGGGATTAAATAGCACTGGCATTATTAGGGTAGACAGAAGGCAAGAACTGGGTTTTTTATGAAATTATTAAACAACTGACTCAACTAACCCTAAAGCTCACTCTGACATCTGGGTGTCTTTTTACATAAGGTAATAAGGTCCCTCTCATTTAAGCCTGTTTGTTGAGTTGGATCTTCAGTTACCTACAGCAGACACCATCACGACTGATATGTTCCACCTTGAAAAACACTGCCTTAGAGAATCTTCTACAAAACTTCACATTTCAGATAGACATTTTGACTAAATGTTTTTACTTTTCTAATTCTAAATACGAATTCTAACTTTTATGGATTTTAATATACTGAGTTTTCATGTTTAGAAGTTCTTCTCTTGTTTCAAAGGGACCATCTTACTCCAAAGTGTATGGCTGTACAAGTGATCTCTAAAACAAAACTGTGTAGCCGAGAAAGGGTTTTGTTATTGTTTTCCATTTTTACATCTTCTATTTCCTTTTCCCCTCTGTGACACCCCCACTCCTTCCCTTCAGTCCATCATCGCCCTCACTTTGTCCCTGGGCCACCGACGATCCTGGCCAGGCTACCTAGGTCTGTGCTCTTTAGATATGTATCTTGCTATTCCTGTACCTTAATCTTCACTATCCATTTAGTCACCCTGTGTTGCACCTGTCAAGTTGGTTGACTGGAATCATTGATGAAATAGTTCATGCTAAGTTCTTCATGGCCAATAATGGCAATAGAAATTTTAATTTGGGACCAAGGTGCCTTGCCTACAACAGAAGATCTGGCTCAGTAAAAGGGTTAGTGAAATAAATATGTGATTCCATCCCTAGTATATTTATGGTGGAAGAGGGAGGTTTTAAAATGTTACATCATAACCCTTACAGATGAATCTATAATAGAATCACAGACCCAGTGACCAGACACTGGACATTTTTGAGCCCCCTTTCTCAGGGCTATTTGAATCATAGCATTTACTTAACCATGTACTTCACCTAGCACTAAACCAACCAACCTAGGTGGCAAAGTGTTCATAATTTTTTAAAAAAGGCCTGAGCGCTGGGGACAGGTGTTGGGGAAGCCAACTGTAATGTAGCATGAACACCATCCAACATTCAAAGTGCTGCACACGCATCTCTGCTGGGGCCTGGCAGCCGGCCCTTCCCACCCTCCTTCTACTCTGGGCTGCCTCATGTTTACACAGTGAAAATGAAACTGATGCCAGTGTTAATACAGCATAATTTATCAGCCGAGAAGAGAACTCAGCATGCATTCCCTTTTCAAGTGAAACAGACTGTTATTTTCAGAACCAACTGAAGGGTGGGGACATTTCTTGGAAACCAAGGCAACTGCTGAATTCCCAGATCCTTTCTGCCTCATAGGATTCACCTCTCATGAGGCAGGTAGGACCACCTCACAGAAATGCTCAGTCTGACAAACCTCCTCCTTGAATTACAGGAGGCAGATTTATCTGATAAGGCCAAGCTGTCTAGGCTTCAAAAAGTCACTTAGACCTCCAGGACAGTAAAGGGGCTTAGGGGACTTGAGATCAGCGACCTTGCTTATGAGAGAAGGCCCATAGCACAGAATCTATGTCTTGCCATTAGGTGTGACTGCAGGAATACCACAAAGCCAGACTGTATCTCAGAAGCTGGACACAGGGCATAGAACACTAACCCCCATATCTATGCCTTTCGATTCTGTAAAAGTTGCCTGAATCCCTATCATAACCATTGTCCTTTGTTTCTAATATAGAAACTGAGATTGTTTAACTGAAAACACATACACATTTCCAAATTCTGGGACCAATCTCAAGGAGAGAAGGAGGGAGGTTGTTAACCAGTGTCAAATCTATCTTGCTGGTGCCATCCTAGATTTGGTACTTAGACCTCTTCAAAACTGGGTTTCTATCTTTTCTCTAGGTCCCACAGTGATTTTACCCTTTTATCCAGTCTCCTAATTCCTGAGTTTATTAAACCTCTTTTAGGCATCTGCCATCTCAGATTTTTCCTGTGGGCCTTCCGTGGCTCTCCTTTTGCCTGATTACTGGCTTCTCCAGATCCTAGACTTGAACTGGACTTTGTACAAAGATATCTTCCTTTCCTCCATACCTTGAAATTGTAGGCTTACTTTAAGCTCATATTCCTGTTTGCCTGCCATTGGAATCACGTGCTGCCATGTTTAGATGCTCAGCTTTTGCCTAGCCCCACGCTATCTGTCTGAATGACAACTAAACACCAGTTTTAATAGAGTATTGAGCCCTAGATCCCCCTTGGGACATGATGGCCAGGGTCAGAATGGGTCAATTATGCTGATTATCCTACTAATCCCCACCATTGGTATTCAATGTAGTGTGAGGATAGGCACTCAGGAATAAAGCAGGAAGGTCCCTAATGCCTGGGAGGAGTATGATAATGACCAACATCACATCCCACTTTGACGGCTTCCATCTTCACAGCTTGAACACACACATATCACCCTATATGACGAACTTGGCCTTGGACACAGATCCAAACTTACATAATTGTTTTTCTACATTTCCATTGCTAAACCACACGTACTTCTTTAGAGTACAACATTATATCTCCTATAGACCTATTAAAGTTTTGAAAGTCTGGAGATAGAAACTGCCAATCCGTTGTTAGTCCATCAGTACCTTATTGGAAATGCTTCATTTAATAATTATTTACTGCTATTATTTCCCAGTGTAATACCAGAATGAGAAAGAATGATACATTTTTTACTGTGGAAGAGAAATAAGTAATAAAGAAACAGATTTCTCAATTAGAGTTTTCTGTTGGTGGAGAGGGTAAGACAAGAAGCTTATACGGAATGAAGGGCTAGGTGTGTGCCTCTGAGATTCACTCAGCTGTAGCATTGCCAGGAAACAAAATAATCCCAAACAGATAAAGGTAAACATAGAGAGTGAAGTCCCAACACTTTGAGGCAAGTGACCATCTCCATATTCCCTATATTTGCCAAATACCCAGCTCATCCCAACCTCCTTTCTACAAGGAAATCTGTTACCCCAAACCAACATAAGCATGAAGATGTTTGTGTCATGAGTCTTGAAATTAATCCCAGAATCCTATAAAATGTTGTAGTTAGTTAAAGAGAACTATATGAAAACTATCTTGATTTCCCAGGAGACACCAAGTGGAATTAAGGTAATTCCTCTTTTCCATGAGATTTCCAAGAAGAGGCATAGAAAGATTGACAATGTAAGTTCAAAACACATGTAAAATAAAACCACTCTAGGTAATCCATGGCTTAGTTAAGCAAACCTTGTTAAAATAAATAAATTTTTAAAACAAAAACACAGAAAGACATGCAGGTACATAATCCTTGTAAATAGCTCTGTTCATATTCTCTTTCGATCTTAACTTCTTACTTCTCCAGCAGTTTTCCTCTGAATCCACCCTTCATTAAGCAAGGGCATCCTGACAGTTCAGGAACTATCCTCCTTGCTTGTCTCCCAGCCACATGGGTTTCCCTGGCTCACTGTTTTGGTGTTACTTCATGATCTCAATGTCCCAAAGGCTCACAATTTTTTGTTTGTAAGCCATATGGTGGCAAGAGTCCACAGGCTCTTGTCTAAAATGCTGGACACCACAGGCAGGGGTCCTTTAAGGTAATACTTTAGGTACATGGTGGGTGAATTTAAAAATAAAAGGAGTTTTTGTTTTTTTGTTAAATGGCCCAGTTGACAGACCTCAGCAAGACCTCTCTCATCAGCTAAATGAAAAAAATTTGAACAAAACATTTTTCTCTCGGTACCCAACACAAACATAAACTTCAAAATGTCAGACTTCATCTAACAAGTATTCTAGGCCAACACTCTTTTATCATTACTTAAACCATGGGTACAAAGATCAGAATAACCTTGTCCACTACCTTATAATAGGCAGGTCTGTGTTCTGGCTGCTATGTATACTTGCCCTTCAAAAAAGCCAAACTTAAAGTTTTTATCCTCTTTTTGGATGGTTTTTAGAAATGTCTATTTGGCCTTTTTAAAGACCTAAGTGAGCATTTAAGTAGAATGATATTTCTGACTCTTCAAAATTATAAATAATATTATATACAAAACCAATACATCTTTACATGACAACAGAATTCTGCTGCATCCAGATACCTTACTAGCCTTAACCATTCAAAACAAATAACTAGGAACCATCTTACATTCTCACTGGTTTGAGTTTCGGCACACTAATAGAGAGATAATACTTGTTAAGTGCTCTCATGTAGATTATGTGGTCCTAGGAAATAGTCAACAAATCAGAGACAGTTTTCTCTGTCTGGATGTCTTATACCCTAGATGCCCCCATGTTCACTTCCTTCACATATAAATGAGAAATGTCCTGACTTTTGGGAGTTTTACAAGATTTAATTAGTGAACGTTCAAAAATAAATTTAGACTTACATTAGAAAGAGCCAACTGTAAGTCCCTGCCGGGATGAAAGGCAAACCTGCCCTTCTTTCAGGAACAGTTCCAAAGGCAGAAGTGAAAAGTTTCTCTAATGTGTGACTCATTTATTGGAATTAGTTAATGGCTCATCATTCTTGCTCTTTGCAAATATCTCAGAAGACATTTGGATGCCAAACAGAAGGCTCTAAATATTATCGACTCCCGAACTATCTCTGCTAACAACAATGTAAACATTTATGAGTCCATGATGACACTAGATTCAGAAACAATCATCGCCCTTTTTCTCACCATCTCAGAGATTAAATTACATATTTGCAAGACCTTCACCCCAAAACAGCTGGGTGGCATCAAAAAGGGTCAGGAGTCTAAAGGAGACTAAAGAGAAATGACAAGGAAATGTCATGCTTAGTCCCTTACTAGATTTTCTAAAATAAATAAATAGATATATAGATATAGATATATATGGCGGCATATGTTGAGATGATTGGGGAAAATTGAATATGGATTGTTTATTAGCTAATCATGTATAAATGTTTAATTCCTGAGTATGATCATTGCATTTGGTTATGAAGGAGAACGTTCTTGTTTTTAGATAGATGCTGAAGTAGTAACAGATAAAGTGTCATCATGTAGGCAACTAATTTCAAATGACTCAAGAAAAAAAGTACAGATATATGATAGATAGACAAATATAAAGAAAAGGTGGCAAAATGTTAACAATTGGTGATTTCCAAGACAAGTGTGAAGGTAATGACAAATGGTTGCTCTTAACACTTTTCTTGGAAATTTCTCTGTAGGTTTGAACTTTTTAAAATAAAAAGAGTTAGGGGGAAATTGAAAAACAACCCAGGATGGGAGAGGCAGTGTGTGAAGTAGAGATGAAAAAATATTTGTAATTTGTCAATGATTGACTATGGCGATTTATGGGAAGTTCATCGAACTAGTCTTTCTTCCACTTCCATATATTTTAGAGGTTTCTATAATAAATTTTTTTTTAAAATAGAGCAGGAATATTCCCTCTTCACCCCATCTCTTAGTTTTCCCCCATGCTCTGTTTGGATCAGAGCCCCTCTCCACTTTAAATAGCCGGGAAACCAACCACAACTATAGCCTCATTTTTGTGACAGGGCAGTGGACTCTAAATTGAGGTGATACTTGTGTTGATAGCAACTAAATAATGTCTACCAAAAAAGGGCACTGGCTTAACATGATGCTAGGAGAGGACAGATGTGAGAACAGCATAATTTAAAAGAAAGCCTTGGTGGAAATAACCCAATGTCCATGGATGGATGGATGAGTGGATAAACAAAATATGGTACATCCATACAATGGAATATTGTTCAGCCTTAAAAAGGAAAGAAATCCTGACACATGCCACAACAAGGATCAACCTTGAAAACATGCTGAGTGAAATAAGCCAGTCACAAAAGGACAAATACCATATGGTTCTACTTACATGAGGTACTTAGAATAATCAAATTCACGGAGACAGAAAGTAGAAGGGTGGTTGCCAGGGTCTGGGAGTAAGAGGAATGGGGAATTATTGTTTAATGAGATAGAATTTCAGTTTGGGAAGACAAAAAGAGGTCTGGAGATGGACGATGGTGATGGCTGCACAGCGATGTGAATGCATTTAAGGCCACTTAGAAATGGTTAAAATGGTAAACATTTTATGTTACATACAGTTTACCACAATAGGAAAGGAAGGAAGGAAGGGAGGGAGACAGGAAGGGAGGGAGGGAGGAAGGAAGGGAGAAAGGAAGACAGGCACCAGGTCTCTGTCATTCTGATGTTTGAATGTTGAAGCATCCTTCAATACTTGCAATGTCCACGGGTAAAAATGTTGTGTTTCCCATGACTGTGTAAATTTCAGCTACTGGTAGGAATTCTCACATTAACACAGACCCAAACCTGGGTGCCATGAGGATATGCGTTTCCTGACAACAGAAGCCTTTCTGAACGTCTGCCCTGAGGGCAGACCCTGCTGTGTAGCCCCACAAAAACCTAGTTCACCAGTAGTTGACTTGGGGTGAGGGGAGAGGGGAAGATTTCCTGGTAGTGCTTCTTGTAATGCCTTGTTAGTGCTTGTAATCAACATGGCTAGGATGAAAGAATTCTGGCTTCAGAACAGAAACATCGTGCTTTAAATTAAATCAGATCCCTGCTGTGAGCCACTTACTCCCTTTCTTCCCCACAGCCAGGGAAACAATTCAGAGGTTTCTCTGCAGGGTTAGCAGCATGAGTAACCTTCAGTCTTTCCACTTAAAATCGATTCAAGACGATCACACTGGCTTAAATAAAAGTCTCCATCCACTCGTCTTCCCACTCTCTCCATCTCTCTTACCTTCTCCGTTTCTGTCTTGGTCTCTTTCTCACACACACAGACACACATACCCTCACGTTTACTTCTCTTCTGTGTATGTGCCCAAGAGCTGCTAAACCCACCGCCACAGGCATCGCCTCACCCTTCCACCTGGCTCAGAACTGACAGAGATTTTTCACCTCGTCGCTCGGCTTGCTGCTCTCTGATGAACAGTGAACCAGATGGCCATTCCCCAGTCTCCCAGCATGAGTTTGACTGACAGGGGCCTTTGATAAACCTCTGAAGAATGAAGTCATCTCCAGGTCAGCGCTGCAGCCTGGCCTTTAACACCCCACACAGACCACCATTATCCGCTGAATAGGAGACAAAGGAAATTAGCCCTGCTTCCCTATCATCCCCATTATTTCCAGGCTGATTTAAACAAGGAAGCAATGAGATGCCCTCCACTCCTCCAAAAGGTACAAATGTCAGCTGTTAAAAAATGCAAACAAAAGGCTTTCCTATGTTAATGGCTGGGTTTCTTTGTTAAAGCTGACGAGTGTAAAGTGTATTTAATTCACCGCCTTTGAGAAAAGACTTAACAAGCTTCTAAACAACTTCCTCAACTACCCCTACCTCAGTCTAGCCCATAGGTATTCTTAAGCCTTCAGGTTTCAGCTGGAAAGGAAAGATGGAAGTGAGGCTTCATTTCCAAACACTTTAACAGCAGATAATGAAAGAACCTGGAGAGGTAAGTGAAAGGAGTTTCCTATCATTGTAATCCTACAATTGAAAAAATAGGAAAAGGATCATTCCCCCTTTTCCCAAAACATTTTTCCCCCAGAAACTAAATGTTTAAGTGTCCACAGAGCTAACAATGAGGTGCGGGTACCATGTGCCCCTCTCTATCTGACACTCAGGGAGATTGTTTCTGGTTGCCCCCTGCCACATTGCAAAGGGCAGGTGTGTGTGTGTACTCTAGTTGTTTCTTGCTATGGGTGAGTACCCCAGCTTTAGCTGGAAAATGGAAAATGATGACAGAAGGGCTCATTATTGGGAGGAAATCTGTCTCACAATTCCATAGCTGTTTGCGAATATTAAGGATCATAGCACATTTTCTTTAGGTGACAGCCTGTACTTCTAAGCAGGCAATGCTTGCTGTTATCATCCAGGCTATAATACTTTAAAACTGTTGGTTCTGCAAAAACAGCCAGAAGATTGTAATAAAAGAGCAGGTATCAGAGAAATCATGACAATCCAGATAAATTAATGACTCAATCAACAGACACTTGTTAGACATCAGAGCCAGACAGTGCATTAGGTCCCTCATGTGATACTAATTTGGAGGCATAGTCCCCACAAGGAGTTTACAATCTAGATAGGGAAACACAAGTGAGACGAGACCTCATTCCTAAAGGCCAGGTAGGACCTACATAAGTGAAAATATGCAAGAAGCCCCTCCCAGAAAGGAACAGAAGCCTAGAAAAGAAAGAACAAAATGTTGAGGGGTTTCTTTGGAATAGGGAGCTCTTCTATGAATGAGGTTGAAAGTAAGAATCAAATTGTTGATGGGCTAGATTGTCTGGATGAAGAATTGACACTTCCTTCCTGTTAGCTAGGGCTGCCATAACAAAACACGGCAGAATGGGTGACTTAACAGAAATTTATTTCTCACAGTTCTGGAGGCTGGAAGCCTACGATCAAGGTGTTTGTAGGTTTGGTTTCTCCTGAGGACTCTCTCCTTGGCCTGCAGATGGCTGCCTTTTCACTGTGACCTCACATGGCCTTTCCTCTGTGTGTGCATCCCTGGTGTCTCTTTCTCTTCTTGTAAGGACCGCAGTCATATTAGATCAGGACCCTACCCTTATGACATCATTTAGTCTTAATGACCGTCTTAAAGGTCCCATCTCTAAGTACAGTCACATCAGGGGGTAGGGCTTCAACATATGAATTAGGGGCAGGGGTTACACAATTCAGTCCATAACACTTTCTTTGGCAACAAGAAAACAAGGAAGTGATGAAACAGGGGGATCCACAAGACGAAAAGTTGCTTTAGAACTGCAACTGAATTAGTGAAGAGAGAGAAAAACTAAGAGACAATTTAGGAGGCTATTTCAATAGGCAACAGGTAAAATGTACAGGGCCTGAATTTGATGTTGGCAGTAAAAAGAACTGGAAGCAAAATAAAAGCATTAAGGAAAAATTAATAGGATTTGATGACTGATTAGATATGGAGAGCGAGAGAGAAAAGAGATGACTTCAGGTTATTAATTCTGAGAGATTAGGGAAATGGTGAGCTATGAAATGAGTATGTAGAAGATACTTGTACCACCAAATAGACTGGAAAGACCCTAAGTTCTGCAGTCACACATACTACTTTAAACATGTAAACTTTGTCACATTTTAAATGTATAACTTTAGCAATTCATTTATCCTTCCTGGGCCTCAATTTCCTCTTGTATGAAGTTGGGGTGATAACACCAACTTCACTGGGTGGTTTATATTTTATGGATGAAAGGATATCACCTAATTCAACTATGACACAGAATTCAAAATTACTCTGGTAGATTACAGAAGCTTAAATCTGGAACATAGGTATCTTTTGATTTTCATCTTAGTTGGAAGTCTTCTCCCTGACATAAAGAAGCAAATTGAATACAATGTAGTTGGAAGGGCAGGTCAGCCCCTTGATAACATTCAGGCTGTGACCCAGTTCTTTGCAGAATTATAAACAACTGTCACTGTCTTATAAGTCAATTCTTTACAAAACAGAAATGTGGCTCTAAGAGCAATTCAGTGCCCACCTAGCTTTACCAATCCCCAGACCTCACCTATTCATCTCAAAATGCTTGAAGATACTGTAAAAGCCCAGGATATTGGAAAGAGAACTGCCCTGCACTTAAGAGAAAAAGGGAAAATTTTAAATAATAATTACACTACATTTCAGATATTAATGTACCTGACACATGGCTAAAATTTTAAAACAAAAACTATAAGGTCTCTGTTTGCAACTGTCTATATATTTTTATATAGATATAATATATAGATATAATTTGTGATATTTTTCTACCTCTAAATGGTATTACCAAATTAACTTATTAAATCCCTTAAAGGAGTTCAAGTTGGCTTAGATATAAATGAGCACTCATGTAAATTAAGGATTCCTAAAACTCTCAGAAATATAGAATCTAACCCAAATGTGTGTTTGTTTGTTTTTGCGGTATGTGGGCCTCTCACTGTTGTGGCCTCTCCCGTTGCGAAGCACAGGCTCCGGACGCGCAGGCTCAGTGGGCATGGCTCACGGGCCCAGCCGCTCCACAGCATGTGGGATCTTCCCGGCCGGCGTGTCCCCTGCATCGGCAGGCGGACTCTCAACCACTGCGCCACCAGGGAAGCCCCCAAATGTGTTTTGAAGTTCACATGAACTAGGATACTCTTTGATAAATAAAGCTAGTTTTAAAATTGTTGGTAAAATTAAAATAGGCATTTCTTCAGCATCATCTGCATTATATATAAGGCATAGATACAATTTTTTTCTACCTAGGTTTGCCTCTCAAATAAGCTTATGTTATCTCTACTAGATATTTAAAATTAGAAAACTATAAATCCAACCTAAGAACCAAATGTACAATAAAAATGAACGGCTTGATGCACGTCAAGCACAGCAGTTTAAAAAAAAAAAGGAAGGGAAGAACCATATGTTTAACTTTCTAGAGTCTTTCTTCAGTGATATTTTGATACTTGCCTGCTTTGTCAACAAGAAAAATAACTTAAAATGATGGCTAGCTTTGTTTTGTGTCTCATGAAATTTTCATCAGCAATTCTAGTATAGTTAAGAACATTAAGAACATGTGCATTAAATAGATGTCTGTGGGATAAAAGTTTATAAGTGAACTTTTCAACAATAATTATGTTTTATAGTACGTTTACTTAAAAATAATTTCAAAAATCTTTCTGATAACTTAAAACCTTAGAGCTATACAAAGTAAAATGATGAATATTCATTGAATGTATAGATTATTTCCAAATGAGATAAAACATGAAGAGCTGAACAAAAGTTTATTTATCTACTTTTGGCATCTTGTTTTTATGTGGTATAGAGAATGTAAATATATTGGGTCAGTAATGAACATGAGAAATTGTACTATGAAAATACATATGCCTCTAGAAATTATGAAAGGATGTATTTCCAATTTACTACAGAATTACAGTATGTGGAAGACAGTTCCCAATTGCTTACTTCTTAGTTTTCAATGAAAAGAAAGATTACTGATGGTCAAAAAACTCTAATCCATACATATAAATAAAACTATGACAAATAATAAGGATAAAAAAATGGCCCATGTAGGAAAGGAAGATGTATTTTTGCTAAGGAAAGTTATTAAAGACATATTTAAAGGAAAGAGAATAATTTTGTCCTAAAGTAGAAAGATTGATTGTTGCAGAATGAGAAGGAGAAAACGGATATGACAAAAACTGGATAGATTAAAAACATATAGACAGTTGTGGAAAAGAAATTTTATTTGTGAGTAAGCTGCTAAGATTAAACAGATTTATAGGTTTTTAAAAAATGAACTTAAAAATGAACCTAAATATCAAAAATACATTGGTACAAAACTAGAATTTGGCTTTCTCTTTGACTAAAACAACCAACTTTTTTTAGGTTATTGGTCTGCTCTTGATAAGAAACTATTTTAAAAAGTGGGGGGCAGGGGGGTCTTTATCTTTTAAGTAATTTGTGTGGGAAACCAATATTTCTTGTCTTAAAATAATTTGCTGCTCTTCATATTGTTTTTATCAGGCCTTTGATTACTTGAGAAAACCAAATCTTCTCAACATTAAAGAGCTAAGGGATTTTTGTTTTTAAAAATCATGTAACCTTCTATATTTATCTTTTAAAGTCTTTTATTGTCACTTTGGTTAAACAGGTAATTAAGTATTGTTTTATAATAATCTGTGATTTTATTTAGTCAAATGTCCATACTTTTTTTCTTTTTAACATCTTTATTGTGTATAATTGCTTTACACTGGTGTGTTAGTTTCTGCTTTATAACAAAGTGAATCAGTTATACACATACATATGTCCCCATATCTCTTCCCTCTTGCGTATCCCTCCCTCCCACCCTCCCTATCCCACCTCTCTAGGTGGTCACAAAGTACCGAGCTGATCTCCCTGTGCTATGTGGCTGCTTCCCACTAGCTATCTATTTTACGTTTGGTAGCGTATATATGTCCATGCCACTCTCTCACTTTGTCCCAGATTAGCCTTCCCCCTCCCTGTATCCTCAAGTCCATTCTCTAGTAGGTCTGTGTCTTTATTCCTGTCTTGCCCCTAGGTTCTTCATGACCTTTTTTTTTTTTTTTTTTTTTTAGATTCCATTTATATGTGTTAGCATAAGGTATTTGTTTTTCTCTTTCTGACTTGATGAGTCTGGCTAATGGTTTATCAATTTTGTTTATCTTCTCAAAGTACCAGCTTTTAGTTGTATTGATCTTTGCTATCGTTCCCTTCATTTCTTTTTTATTTATTTCTGATCTGATCTTTATGATTTCTTTCCTTCTGCTAACTTTGGGGTTTTCTTGTTCTTCTTTCTCTAATTGCTTTAGGTGCAAGGTTAGGTTGTTTATTTGAGATGTTTCCTGTTTCTTAAGGTAGGATTGTATTGCTATAAACTTCCCTCTTAGAATTGCTTTTGCTGCATCCCATAGGTTTTGGGTCGTCATGTTTTCATTGTCATTTGTTTCTAGATATTTTTTGATTTCCTCCTTAATTTCTTCAGTGATTTCTTGGTTATTAAGTAGTGTATTGTTTAGCCTCCACGTATTTGTATTTTTTACAGATTTTTTCCTGTAATTGATATCTAGTCTCATAGCGTTGTGGTCAGAAAAGATACTCAATGTGATTTCAATTTTCTCAAATTTACCAAGGCTTGATTTGTGACCCAAGATATGATCTCTCCTGGAGAATGTTCCATGAGCACTTGAGAAGAAAGTGTATTCTGTTGTTTTTGGATGGAATGTCCTATAAATATCAATTAAGTCCATCTTGTTTAATGTATCATTTAAAGCTTGTGTTTCCTTGTTTATTTTCATTTTGGATGATCTGTCCATTGATGAAAGTGGGGTGTTAAAGTCCCCTACTATGATTGTGTTACTTTCGATTTCCCATTTTATTGCTGTTAGTATTTGCCTTATGTCCAGCACTGTAGCTTGCTGGTCGTTGAGTGAAGCTGGGTCATGGTGTTGAGATGGAGATCTCTGGGAGATTTCTGCTGTTTGATATTACGTGGAGCTGGGAGGTCTCTTGTGGACCAGTGTCCTGAACTTGGCTCTCCCACCTCAGTGGCACAGCCCTGACGCCGGGCTGGAGCAGCAAGAGCCTGTCATCCACATGGCTCAGAATAAAAGGGATTAAAAAAAGAAAGAAAGAAAGAAGAAGATAAAATAATTAAAATAAAAAATATTAAAAAAATTTTTTAAGTAATAAAACAACCAAACCAAAAAACAAATCCACCAATGATATCAACTGCTAAAAACTATACTAAAGAAAAAAATAAAAACCAGAGAGACAGAACCCTAGGACAAATGGTAAAAGCAAAACTATACAGACAAAATCACACACAGAAGCATATGCATACACACTCACAAAAACAGGAAAGGGAAAAAAATATATTTATCGTTGTTCCCAAAGTCCACCTCCTCAATTTGGGATGATTCGCTGTCTATTCAGGTATTCCACAGATGCAGGTACATCAAGTTGATTGTGGAGCTTTAATCCGCTGCTTCTGGGGCTGCTGGGAGAGATTCCCCTTTCTCTTCTTTGTTCGCACAGCTCCCGGGGTTCTGCTTTGGATCTGGCCCCGCCTCTGCGTGTAGGTCGCCTGAGGGCGTCTGTTCTTCACTCAGACAGGACGGGGTTAAAGGAGCCGCTGACTCTGGGGCTCTGGCTCACTCAGGCCGGGAGGAGGGAGGGGTACGGAGTGCGGGTTGGGCCTGCGGCGGCAGAGGCCGGCGGGACGTTGCACCAGCCTGAGGCGCTATGTTTTCTCCCGGGAAAGCCGTCTCTGGATCCCGGGGCCCTGGCAGTGGCGGGCTGCACAGGCTACCGGGAGGGGAGGTGTGGACAGTGACCTGTGCTTGCACACCAGGCTTCTTGATGGCGGCAGCAGCGGCCTTAGCGTCTCATGCCCGTCTCTGGGGTCCGCGCTGATAGCCGTGGCTCGCGCCCGTCTCTGGAGCTCCTTTAAGCAGCGTTCTTAATCCCCTCTCCTCGCGCACCAAGAAACAAAGAGGGAAGAAAAAGTCCCTTTCCTCTTCGGCAGCTCCAGACTTTTCCCGGACTCCCTCCCGGCTAGCCGTGGTGCACTAACCCCTTCAGGCTGTGTTCACGCCGCGATTCTGGATCAGACCGAAGCCCGAGCCTCAGCTCCCAGCCCCCGCCCGCCCCGGCGGGTGAGCAGACAAGCCCCTCGGGCTGGTGAGTGCTGGTCGGCACCGATCCTCTGTGCAGGAATCTCTCTGCTTTGCCCTCTGCACCCCTGTTGCTGTGCTCTCCTCCGCGGCTTCGAAGCTTCCCCCTCCGCCACCCGCACTCTCCGCCCGCGAAGGGGCTTCCTAGTGTGTGGAGATCTTTCCTCCTTCACGGCTCCCTCCCACTGGTGCAGGTCCCGTCCCTATTCTTTTGTCTCTGTTTTTCCTGTGCCCTACCCAGGTACGTGGGGAGTTTCTTACCTTTTGGGAGGTCTGAAGTCTTCTGCCAGCGTTCAGTAGGTGTTCTGTAGGAGTTGTTCCACATGTAGATGTATTTCTGATGTATCTGTGGGGAGGAAGGTGATCTCCGCGTCTTACTATTCCGCCATCTTGAAGCTCCTCTTCCTCACTTTTACCTCTCCCGTTGCGGAGCACAGGCTCCGGATGCGCAGGCTCAGTGGCCATGGCTCACGGGCCCACCCGCTCCGCGGCACGAACCCGCGTCCCCTGAATCGGCAGGCGGACTCTCAACCACTCCACCACCAGGGAAGCCCATTTCCATACTTTTTGGCATTTTTGACAACTTCCCCAAATTAAATTCTAAATGAAGTCTTTCTGACCGCGCCTGACTTTGAGATTTCCCAGAGGGCCCCTGGAAAATCTCAAAGAATTTGTCTCTTACCTTGTGAAAAAGAGGTGTGAAACTAATTAGGTTTGGAGGCTTCCCTGGTGGTGCAGTGGTTGAGAGTCCGCCTGCCTTTGCAGGGGACACGGGTTCGTGCCCCGGTGCGGGAAGATCCCACATGCCGCGGAGCGGCTGGGCCCGTGAGCCACGGCCGCTGAGCCTGCGCGTCCGGAGCCTGTGCTCCGCAACGGGAGAGGCCACAGCTAGGAGAGGCCCGCGTACCGAAAAAAAAAAAAAAAAGCTAATTAGGTTTATTGGGGATGTTAAATTACATGGGAAGCATTGTCAAATAAGAAGTGATGGTAAACTTTCTTAGGTCATATGTGTATGACTATTCTGGAAATTGTATAAAGTTCGTAGAAATTTGTCAATACCTTCATCATCTGGTTACCATGTTAGAATGTTGTAGTCACAGAAACACCTGAATTTCCTTATCAGATGAACTTTCAACAGATCTTTAACCATGGCCATCTTTAACCATTCACAGGCAGTTACTAGTTTACTCTGATTCTTCCTGGAAAGCATTTACAATCAGCTACAGGTGAGAATGCTCCATGATGGCGTCACCTGAATAACATTGAGACCCTTCCACTGGACTGAGCAAGAGATTCCAGAATTAATGAAAAAACGGATGGATTCATAAAACTGCTAATTCAAGATCAAGCAGAATAAGGATTAATTACATGGAACTGAATGAATTAATGAAGATGACTATAATTTTTAAATGACTTTGTGTGAAACATGACTGGTTCTTTAATGGATTGTTTTCCACATTTAAGGAAACCTTTTTTCTCTTAAGCTACGTGCAACTTAGAGCAATTTGATAAAGTATGCCTTTGTGAACAAAAATGAAACAATTGCTTTTTCTCCCTATCTGATTCCTCCAGAATTCAAAAACTCTTACCATATATTCTTATTTTTATGGCAGTATAGTTATTTGCATACGCTTAATAAGAATCTATTGTCCTGGTAACAGAATACAAAGGAAACATTGGTTATTTTACCAAGGCTTTGACTGGAATGTCATATTTGGGAATTTGGATATTTAGGAACTCGGGTTGACCTTTTTGAGCCAATAAAGCCCCTTGAAGAAATTTCTCATACTTTTCCAGGTACCAATCCCTGGTAAGGGATTCCAGCCTTACCAGGTAAGTAAGGAAGGTCACTTCCTGGTAGGGCTCACAATGTAAGGATATTTTGGGGACCTTGAGAAGAGAGGAATTTACCCAAATCCATAGGTAATACAGGCAAAGTCTGATGGTGAGTTCTTAGCTTAGCTTCCCAGTCTCTAGAGGCTTTCAAAAGTCCAAACTGAGACTCTTTATGAAAAGTTCCAGCAAAGCAGATTTCACTATTCTTGCTGCACTTATGTAAATAATCGGGCCAAGTTTCATAACGCTTGGCTTATACTGCAAAGAAATTAGTGTTACTTCAATTATCTTTGATAGAAATGGAGGTGACTAGACAAAAAAAATTATATTTTGATGGAAAACTATAGCACACTCTTGTGGGTATTAAATTCTAGTCCTATTCATGGTCTTTCAGGTCTTGTTACCTACTTGTACACTAGCATGGATCCTGAATTCTAGTTTCCTCCAATATCTAGCTACCTCTCTCCAAAACTATTATTTCCAATTTTTCTCTCACCCTTCTGAGTTGAAATCACTAAAAATTAAAACTGCCCTTTTTCCTGCAGCCCTGCAAGCTGAAGTTGGACAACTTGATATAAACTTCAGAGAAATCACCACAACAGCTCATGTTTGGACAATTTTTACAGCTGTTGTTGTGTGGGCCACTCAGAAAGTTTACCGGAATAATCAACAACATTCCCAGAGACATTCAAACTCCAAACCAGGAAAATCTGTAAGATTTGCCACTGCTTGCCCTCACTCCTGAAGACATACATTCCCAGAGACATTCAACAGAGACATTCAAACTCCAAACCAGGAAAATCTGTAAGATTCCTGCTTGCCCTCACTCCTGAAGACATACTTTGAGCCTAACATCTAGAAATGCCCTCAGGACTCAAAAGCTGAATTTATAGTAGTTTGTTCTAGCCATTAACCTTTGTTTTTCTTTTGTTTCCATGGAAATGCCCAGCCCTAAGAGATTAGTTCAACTGATTATGAGACAATTTACTAACTCAGTTTCTGGACTGTGAAACTTCTTAGGGAAGTTTCAGATGGAGGAATGATCGTGCTCAGGACACACTACCCCGAAACATGGAACCTTGGCATATTGAATATTTTAAGCTAAAGGACTTCTGAGAAAATGGCAGAAGCAGGAAGGTCACTCTGCCCTTCTCCTCTGAAACAGATCATAAAACCCTCATGTGAGAGGTGCCTTCTCTATACCTGGAGGAAAGAAAGATCCTTATCTCTGAAGTCAAAGGGACACCAAGTAGAAGCCAAACAAAAAAATCTTGCTAAGTTTCCCCCAGTTTACTGCACTTATACCCTTGTCCTATCATATTCCTCATGAATGTCCACTCTTCATCAAACCTAGCATAAAATATAAGGTCTGTTTTTTCAGGTCTTAATTTCCTTATGAAGACTCCCATGTCACATAAAACACATAAAAAGAGAGAGAATCATACACACACACAGAGAGAGAAAATGCAGTACTCAACATGAGTTGACTGGGTCAGCAGATTCCTTGGTTTGGAGAATATGCTCCCACTGAATATATATCAGCATATATTACTAAAGCACCTCCCTGCTTTGTAATCATCGAGAAGAGACTGAACAAAATTTGGAGCAAGATCTTGTCAAACCCTCACTTAACATTTTGATTTCATGACTACAGCTCTCATTGTTGCCAGTTCAGAAAGCTTTCCTTTCGTCTTGTACTCAATGTGACTTTTAAATAATTTTAGCTATGTTCAGCATCACAGAAGCTGGTTTTATGGAATCACAAAATTGCAGAATACAAAGGGGCCCTAGAGAATATGGTTTAAATTTATTATGTTGCTTTATTGGGTCAATTCTCATAGTTTTGCTGTAATCCTCAGGTCCCTTGAGATTCAATGCAGTTTTTAAGAGTGGTGATTATTTCATTTCTTATACTTGGAACTGGATTCTTTGAAATTAATTATGCAAAAAAAAAATAAGGAAAATTTATAGAAGTAAAGCATCTTGGTACTGTATGAAAACTTAAAGATCTTCTAGTCAAATGCTAACCACCGCCCTGCAAAAAAAGAGGCACCAACCTCTTATTATTAGGGCTTCCCTGGTGGTGCAGTGGTTGAGAGTCTGCCTGCCAATGCCGGGGGCACGGGTTCGTGCCCCGGTCCGGGAAGATCCTGCATGCCGTGGAGGGGCTGGACCCATGAGCCATGGCCGCTGAGCCTGCGCGTCCGGAGCCTGTGCTCTGCAAATGGAGAGGCCACAACAGTGAGGCCCGCGTACCGCAAAAAAAAAAAAAAAATTCTAAACCCAACACGTGAACGCTTTCGACACAACGTGTCACCCACCTGCTAATTAAACACTTCCAATGATCAGAAAGTCACTTTCCGGAGGCTGCCCCTATCATCAAACTGAGCTGGAGTCGGTCTCCTTGTGCCTTTCACTGGCTGATAGAAGTTTACAGCAGTTGTTATTTTAATCTGACCTGAATCCCCCCTCACACACACACACCCCGCCGCACCTCACCCCTCACCTTGTCCATGACCCAAGCACACTGAGGTAGAGTCTTTTCCAAGTATTTTTCTGGTTGAGTTGACAGTGAAGAAGCTCCTTTTCTCTCTGGTTTTCTAAGCTTGATGGATGAGAGTTCAGATCACCCGGCAGCAGTAGGAGAATATGAAGTCTGTTCCAAAAGCAGGGATCAGAGTAAGAGCGGCGAGAAGGAGAGACAGAGAAAGAGAACACCTTGGTTCCAGTGCCCTCTCTGGCTAGCCCTGCTTCTGCCTTTCCCACAATTCAGTTACGTGAGCCCTTAAACCCTCCTGTTTGCTTAACATACTGATATTTCAAGTTACCTTGCTGTCACACACAAACGTGAGACTTGGTTGAGTAACAAGTCTAATTCATCCTCTTTCAGATAGCTCTTAAAAGCCATCATTAGAGAGATCATATTTTAATTGTCCAAACTGGGGCAATTTTGAGAGTGAAATACAACACAACTTGCGATTATGCGGGAACGACAGCCATAAACTTGGACCGTTCCAGTGAACTTATCGTTAGCCATCCTACCCCTATTCTTTCCAGTCCACGCATCCCTGATTCCTTCACGCTTTGTTACAAATCCCCTTGCCACCCTGATAGGTATTCTGTGAATATCTGGCAATTTGTCAGTGTCTCTCTTAGAACGTGGAAGCCAGAATTGAATCCAGTGCTCAAGCTGTGGTTGACAAGGGCACCACATTACTTGGTTTGGAGAATACACTCCCATTGATCGCACTGATGCAAACTCAAATTGAATCTCGCTCTAGCTCTGGGTCTCTCTCTTGAGTAGCACTTTACATTGTGCCTGGCAGGTGGTTGGTGCTTAAGGACCAATGAATACATGGCTCATTTTGAGCTGGAAGTCAGCTATAATCCATTTTGCTTTTGAGGATTCAAATATGGGACCTCTTGTTTCTCTGTGTTAAAGTTCATCTTGTTACTTTCAATCTACTATATTAGTTTATATCTCACAGTATCATCATTTCTCCCGACTTCTGTTCTTCTATGAATTTAATAAGCATATCTATGTATCATTATTATTGATGTTGATATTAGCTAACAGTGCTTCTTTTATGCCAGTCATTGTTTTAAGCATTTTAAACTCAATATTCACAATAAAATTATGAAATGGATATTATGATTATTCTCATTTTACAGATGAAAAAATTGAGGTACAAAAAGATTAAGTAAACTCCTAAGGTCGCAGAGCTAGTAAGTGACAGAGACAGTATTCAAAACTAGACATCTGGCTCCAGAATCTGTGCTCTCCCACGCCTTTCTATTCTCATCAAATTCATTGATTGCTAAGACATGGAACAGAACAGGGCCAAGGAGAGAGACCATGGGTCTCTCTCTCTCATCCCACAAGAGCCTGGGTACACAGCAAGCACTCATTGTGTATTTCTTGTTCCATCAATTACTACTCTACCTAACTATATGATGATAAACATATAAAAAGAAAACGTCATACGTTTTGCTGAAGCCCAGATACACTCTTCTAGCTTAAGTGTTTTAAGTACTTGCAAAGCATCACTTTATTAATCCAATCTAGAATTCTTTCTTGGACCAATGTCAAACTCATAGTTTTTGTCCTGTATAATCAACCTCCCTTCCTTCCTTCCTCCTTCCCTCTCTCCCTCCCTCCCCTCTTCTTTCCTCCTTCCCACCCTACCTTCCTTCCTTCCCTACTACATCCCTCCTTCCCTTCCTCCCCTCTTTCCTTTTTTTCTACTCTCTCTCTTTTTCTCTCATCCTCTTTCTTTTTCTCTCCCTCCTTTCTCTTCCTTACTTTCTCTCTTAAAGAGAATTGTATTTGCCTGACTCTAGTCTACTCTCCCCTGCTCCATGATTTCTTAAAGATCATAACATTTCCCTAGAAGTTCTCTCCTAGCCCAACTCTAATTTCCTTGGACAGAAATTTGAATTTATTTACAGATGCTACATAATCTATAGCTTCCTCACCTGAAAAATTACAGTGCCCATCAAAAACTGCAAACCAACCAATGACCTGGACTAATTTAAAAGTCCTTCTTCTTTTGGTGAACATAATTTCACTTTGACAAATTTGTATCTCAACCTGGCCATTGTAAGAACAAGTCAAAACACAATGCAATGATACTGACCAATATGACGGGCACACAGAAAATGTACAGTGGTTACAAGGTTAATGGTTTCAAAGATAACAAGACAATTATTTGAATAACTCCAAATTTAAATATAAAAAGTGAGAAATAAGTGTAAAACACTCTGAGAAATACCTGATGCTATGGTCATCCTAGATCCAAGTCCTTTTGGAGGAAGAGTATAGCAAAGTCATTTATGGAGGAGTAGCCATGGAAATTAGTTTACACAGACACAGAGCCTCAAATTGATTTGGACAATCCTGAAAGAGTTAAAAAGAACCAATATATAAATAAAAATGAAAAACATCACTCTTGACCAGCCTGTCTATTGGATGCCCAACACCCTGCCATGGGGAAGGACAGAGCAAAGTGACAAATATCGCCAGCTCGGAGAGGAGTCTTTTCACCTCTCCTCAAGGCTGAATAGAAGGAATTTAATTTGCCTGCTTGGCTCTTATGCAATGCCAGGTAACCGTAGAATAAAGAGGGCTTTGAGGGAGAAAGCCAGACTTCCCAAACACACTGCTGCAATCATATCCTCCTCTTGTCAGATGCCTGCAGACACAGCGACCAACGTGTCCGAGACTGCTTACTGCTATCACTCAGATGCATAAGGCTCTGTCTCCCATAGAGAAGGATGGGAGATATAAAGGCTCCAACCTCTCTCCTTGTGAAAACTCCACAGTGAAATTCCATCAGACAGAAGCCAGTTCTCTGCTGAGTGAATTGAGCCTTTTATCAGTCAGATTTGTATACATTATAGAAAGAGCCAAAGAAGGGAGTCACTGTACACCTCGAATATTTTTAGTTCCCCAGGATTAGTTGCTATTGGGCTTAATGTGAGGGGAAGAAAAGAAAAAAACCAACTTCAGTCTTCTGTGTATATTGGTGGCTTTTTGAGGTCTCTAAGTTTGGCTGGGCTTGCCTGCTTCCTTTTCAGATATACTCTGGTAGCACAAAGAGCATGCTATCTGTTTCATGTTCCAAATTTGACCCCGATTTCATTTTCATTTATTTTTCAAATAATTTACTGATGAGAGCGTGTGAGTGTGTGTGTGTGTGTTTGTGTGTGTGTGAATACATGCATGTGCACAAACTTACATTGACCTGATTTCAGTGTTGAGACTCATTCTGTTTACCAAAACAGCACAATAAAGGCATTTCAGTTGGCAGAATCAGCTGGGAAACTTTTGCAAGTCCCTCACTTTCTTCATTGACTTTAGTTATTGCTGAAGCAATTCCCTTGGGAAAAGAAACATGAAAACAAGCCAATCCATAAAATATGTGGATGCAGAGATAGAGCTAGTATTGATGTCACTAGATTTATAATAATAATTTTAAAAAAACGACTTTTTAAACTTGGTCTCTTGCAGAGTTTGGGGAATAGGAATAATCCTTCTACCGTGGTATTCACTCCTATAATTATTTTAAATGTCACTCTTACTACTTCCCCTACAACCTCCTTTCAATCATTCAACAAGTATTTATTGAGCACCTATTATGTGGCGGGCATGTACTGGGTGCTGAGGATATGACAGTGAATAAGACAGGCACGGTTCCCACCCTCCTAGCCTAGAGGATTTTCAATTAAAGAGATGATACAAGAGTCGTTACCATAAAATCCCTCAATCTAAGTTGTAGACACTAAAACTAGGGCACAATGCCATGTCTCTGGGGAAAGGAGAGGTGGTAAGGGGATAAATATCCTCCAAATAGAGTAATCTGTTCAGGAAGACATTTCTAGAAGCACTGTCTATATTGCTCTCAGAGCCTGTGTGTAGAAGAGGAAGTCTTTCTTCCACCCTCCTTTCGTTCTTCCCTAAGAGGAGGTGATATTAACAGATGAATCTGATTCCAAAATTGAGGTTGGTTTACATGTACTCCTAATCCACCTTGTATACTCTCTTCCAGTTTTTATTTTGATGCTGCTGTACCAATAAACTTCATCACAGTCTACTTCTTTGAGGTACATTTTCAGGGTACTAAAGTGAACATCCAATCTCTTTAGACCTAAATGGCTTTATGGGCATACAATCTGTTCACTCACACAGGGCTCCAAGCTCAAAAAGGTCCTGGGCTTTGTTTAACTTTCTACTGTTGCTGTCTTGAAATTCTTGATACTTTTTGGACAAGGGATCCTACGTTGTCATTTTGCACTGACCTTGCAAATTATGTAGCCAGTTCTGTTTTTAGAATTAGTAGGCAACTGGTGGAAAGATTTGGACATGGTGTGGGTGGGTGGGTGGGTGGAGAGACTGCTGGGGTGCTAATTCTAAGCTCTTACCCCCCCCACCACTTAAGTTTACTAGAGACCCAAATTTTGGAGATGATGGCACTGGATAGTCAGTCATAGATGCTCAAGAAATAATTCATTAAGCAATTACTTTTCTAGTATTTATTTATTCAACAAAAATTTACTGAGCAAAAGTCTTGAAGATGGACCAAATAAAGCTTAAAGGTATACCTCATTAATTGCATTTGAGCTCTTTGGCAGTATTACTCTAAAGGAGCAATGGAGAATACCTTACACATGATTATTAAATTATGTCTAACAATTTTATGTAGAAGGCAATGTATTAAATATTAAACTTGGAATCAGAAAACCTGGTTTCCTATGCAGGATTTTTGTCTTATATGATCTTGTCTGGCTACTTAAGCATTTGGGGTCTCTTTTATTTTTTCTATTAAAAAAAGATAATAATACTACACTGCTGCTTGTTGAAAGGATTAAACAATATAGGTTAAAGTGCCTCTCAGAGTCTGTCTCTCAGAGTCTCTGTCTCTCAGACAGTCTCTGTCTCTCAGAGTCTCTCAGAGCCATATAGTAGGCACTCAATAAGTCATTGTGTTGGTTTGATGTACTTATAGGCCTTTCCTTAGAGATAGAAATAGAATTGCACTGTCTGAATCCACTGAGGAAAAAAGTGAGGTATTATTAACATATTAGAGGTTAAAAGATCATAATTTCTTGAATAAAAAGATTATAATTGTACTTAAAATATTTTATCTCTCCTTTATTCTTCTTCTCAACACTAACCAACATTACTACCATTGGATTCTTCTCTTTATTACTACAACAGGATTCTTTCATTTAAATAGCACTTAAATTCTCTATACATCCAAAGATAGAAATTCTGACACAAATTTCACTCACATTCCAGGAATTTTGTTTCTGTGGTGTGTGTATGTGCACAGCCATGCACAATTAATGAGAGTTTTCAAAGTAGAATCAAGTGAACTCGGCACCACCAGTTCCCCCAAATTACTACCATCGCTCTTTCTAGAACTCAACCAGTTAAGAATTTGGGGTTTCATCTCACGCTCTTCTCAGTTCGGTGCAAATCATTCCTACATCAGAAAACAAATAATCATTATTTGCTTTAACCAGTGTCCTATTAGCCAACCCAGAACATAGATTTTTTTACTTTTTTAATTTAAAAAGCAAAATTCAATCCATTAAATTGGATTTGGTATAATTCTAAGAGGGAACGCTATCATTATATTCAATTCCCTAGTTACTTTCCTTCTGACTTTGAAATGTATACATGAGGGTATCACTGTTTGGATGAGTAACAGAAAATAAGATCTCTGTCAGATATCACAGATGACTCCTGGTTCATGGAAAGCATTAATGATAGTCTCAAGGGAAAGGGCAGTTTCAGCAACTCCAAAGTAATAGTCATGGTTATCCAAGAGCTTCTATTCAGTGTTGCTGAGAGCACATTTGATCATAACTATAGACCATAGTGACTGCTCATGAAGTAAATTTCATAAATTGTAGAAGTTCTTTAAATATTTATTATAAAATATTTGGAAGGATTTTACGGAAGGTGAAGCTGAGGTTTAGAGAATTTGAGCAACTTGCCCAGAGTTACATTTGGACCTAGAAGAACCAAGCCTAAAACCCAAGTGTGTCAGACAACAAAAGTGGTGCTCTTAACTCAGAGTATTATCACCCTGCCTCCCATTTTGCCATTTACCATCCGGCTCTATATCCCTGTTGACTTTCCTTCCCTAGAACTGAGAACGTAGGTAAGTGAGCTCACCTGCAAGGTTTACCACAGGCAGAAGAGCACCTGGACTGAAACTAGTTACCTAAATATTATATTCTCAACCTTGATGTTCAGATGAGATGTTTTCTAGACATCCCGACCCCTAGACCTAGCCCCATGCTGTAGTATATCACTAAAAACCGCTTACTGCACGTGCATACACGTGCAAGCGCTATCTCCTAATTTTCTTCTTAGAAATGAGAATAAGCTTTAGTTTAGACAATAAATACTTCCAAGGTACAGAAACTTTTAAACATGTAGCCTCATCTTGCTATTTAAACAAATCAGTAATTTAGGAGTAAAAGTCAATAATCATCATGGAACTATCTTTGAAAATCAATTTATATTTTTCACATTCTATACTTCTAAATAAACCATTTGTAGTCAGGTTTGGCAAACATTCTTATACTCAATTTCATTCGAAGCACGTGTTCCACGTGTGAAGGATTCTTAGTTTGTATGTTGATGTCAGCCAAGTTAAAACCTCCTTTGCCATCTGAATTACGTGAGAGCTTTCAAATCTAATGTGGAGTTTGCACCTTGCAGAAGGGAAAGACATTTTAATAAGCCTTATTGTATCCACTGAAGGAAAATGAAATGAAATTTGCAGAGATATTTACTTTTTAACAAGGCTGGTGAGAAAGCTATATAGAAAGATAGATAGAACACCAAAAAGAGAACTCACTTGGATTTTGCCTTTTTTTCTCATATCTTGTTTTTCTCTCACCTCCTTTTCTCTGTCACCTTCTGCCCAGGCTGAAAGATATAAAGTCCTTTTGTATTTTTTCATGCCCATTCCCACAGCTTTTGCTTCTTTCTAGGAAGTAAAAAGAGGTCAAGACAGAAGACAGCAGAACACACTGGTTACTATGCCACACACACCAGAAAATGCCCAAGAAAACATTCAAGGCTCTATCCAAATTCCCACTGAAAGAGAGAAGAGGGTCAGTCCTGTGGTTATTTAAACTGGGCATCTCTGAATCAAAATAACTTCCTAACCCTTTTACTAGCTTATGCTATCTCACCCCTTTCAAAAATCTACAAAATTAGTTTCCTGGATTCAGTAGGTCACTTCGTTTAAGCTTCTGTTCAAATGTCACACCTCAGGGTGGCCTTTGCAAAACACACTACCCTTGATCCCATTTTCTTAATAACAATGATCACTACCTGACATTTTACAATATGTTTCCTGATCATTTATTTGTTGTTTACTTCTCCTTCTGGAATGTAGGCATTGTGAGGGTAGATTTCTCTAACTGACCACCATACGTCCAACGCCTGGAACAGTACCCACGCGTGATAGGAACTCACTAAATATTTGCTGAATTAATTAAGTACCTGTGAAAACAAGCTGGACCGTATGGAGCTGGCAGAAGTATACTGACACGTTAGTTTCTGATGTCATTTCTTCTCACATAATTCCGCCTGAAGGAAACCTTTCCAGGAAGGCAATCTCGAGTCCAAGTTTCTTCCACGTCTTTCTTCTGTTCTCTGTGTAGTCAGCCCAAAGGATATTTGAGTTCAATTTGCAGAGAAATGCTATAGATAGAAATGATAATGTCCCCTCAACTTAAAAGAGCTGAGCATGTTTTGAAAGCGTTTTATGAACTGGAAACCTTTCTATGAGGTATTTCACTACAGCCCCATAAAGCCTGACACCCTGCTGGAATTTCATCCTGTTAAATTTGGCAGTGTTTCCTTCCTCATGTAATGAGTTCATGTTTTCATTTAAGTTCATACCCAGATACAAATCAGTGTCACTGCCACAGGCAACGATTCACAGAATTCCCAAGTACTTGGGGCTGAGGGACTCAGGGTTTAGAAGCACAAATGCCAAATTCTCCTCTTCACATGGGGGCTCTGTGGCATTTACTGTCTTCTACCCACCTCGGTGCCAGGTCCCGGGGAGGCCATTGGCTAAGTGGGCTTCTGGCTTCTATCTCAATGCAAGCTAGTCCTCTAAAGCCTCTCTGGATTTCCTGTGGTGATCCCTCTTTGCATCCCTCTGAGAAAGAAACAATAATCACGATTTTTTTTTCCCCAGGAGGAGAGTTCAAGAGCACAAGTGGTTTTAGTCAGGGATTCAATAAACACTTTGGCAGGAATGAGGAAAGCAGTGTACAAAAGACCTAGTTTTTCTTCCAGTTCTAGTTTAAGGTGGATATTTTCATGTGAGGCAAATTGGGCATTGTCAATACGATGAGGGACAACCTCTGTCCTTGGCTGATACACTAGGTAACTAAAATCTAATCCCTAGTTAAAGGCTATTTCTTCAAGTGCCATTATCGATAAATGACTGTTATTGCAACAAAGATGGTAACAATGACAGGGAAAGCACCCAGTGTATGAAAGTTCTGTCCTGCCAGTGGGGAATTTGTCCCGATTTGCATTGACTTCATGACTTCCTGCAGGCAAACACCTGGAGACTCTTTCCTAGAGGTACTGCTGAGCACAGGACAGTGCCATCAGGGTGTCTTCACCACTTAGAGGGGTGGGATAGGGAGGGTGGGAGGGACATGCAAGAGGCAGGGGAGAGGAGGATATATGTATATGTATAGCTGTTTCACTCTGTTATACAGCAGAAACTAGCACACTACCGTAAAGCAATTATACTCCAATAAAGATGTTAAAAAAAAAAAAAAGCAATACAGCCAGCTCTCCCCTTTCCCAAGCCGAGTTCTCAGACCGCTAGGAGCTGATTTGGAGGAGACAAGGTTGAAAAATAAAAGGATAGTTAGAAGAAAGTTTAAAAAAGAATCCATTTGTCTTCTTTGTGTTCAAGAGAGCAAGCTAATTTATACACTCACATTCATATTTTACTAGTTTTTTTGCCCAGCACTAAATTTGTAACTCTGAACTTTCCTTATCACAGGATTGAAGCTGTACTATTAGGAACCCCAAATTTCAATACTGATAATCCCATCACTGTTCTTGATTCCAGGAGAGGCAGACACAGAGCCCACCCTGAGCCAAGGGTTGACATCCCTCTCTGAGCTCTGTCCTTGGGACCCCTCCAGTAGATAGATGGCTGCATTGTGGCTTGGGCCATATTTTCTTTGTCTGCACCATTTATTTAGATGCCTAGTGATGACTGACAAAACTTGCTCTATAAAACAACAGTTATTTTTCTACTCTCCCTTTAGGGAATTCTTATAAATTCGAATTTGGCTTCACTACCTAGAGATCAATATGCCACAATTCTTGTCTAAAACTGCATGCTTTCCAGATTGTCCCATAACAAGCTAAAATATATACACATATATTCCTTTTAATCTGACAGCTTTGTATCAATGTGATTCATTTATTAATCAATTAATGTGTTCATTCAACAATTATTTTATTGAACACCTACTAATTCCAGGCATTGCACTAGAAGCTGGACACCGCGACAAAGCATAAATAATACAAGTTCTTTGGTATGGATTAAAAATCTGGGGCTAATATGGGAAATAATCAGTCGTTAAAGTAAACTGGACATAATGCAGGAGAAAATATATGAAAAAGCCACTGCAGACCCTAAGGCATGTGGTTTAAGGCATATTCTCTATGTTACAGATTCTATTTTGCTTATTCAAATAGTTCTTGGAATTTTGAAGGGTTACATTTAAGTTGTCCTATCTCAACCCAACATTCAGGTAGTGGGCCCGTTTTTTAAAACTGTGTTTTATCAGGAGTTTTGATCTGGTGTGACATCAGTGTGCCTGTCACAAGAAACTCTTTTAAGTCCAAGGAGATAAACTATTGTCTCCATTAACAAGGTCACACCTACAGAGACACTGGGTTTTCCCTTGGGGCATTGGAAGGTGTTAAGTTCACAACCCACAACCTGGGGCTTCAGTTGAACAAACTGAATAGTGGATTCAGACAGCTGCAGAAATGGAAAAGAACCCATCACCCTGTGGAGAGCCACGACACCACAGAATTTTCTCCTGCAACCTTCCAGACTGTTCAGATAGGCACTCAGTGATTTCAAGAAAGAATATGAGAGGGAAGAGGGAAGACTGGGATAGATCTTAGCATGAGCTGTGAGGGGAACCACGCCAAGGGAGGGAACGGCTGATGCCCAGTTGTCAGTAGAAAAGGAGGGTGACGCTCTTACAGAGCTAGAAGAGGTCAATAAATCACTACCCTTATCTTGTGAACAGAGCCTGTGACTTCAAAAATTAGCTCATTTATTCTGCACAATTAAATTTATTGAAGTGTGACAGAAAAGTTTAGCAGCCAGTGGAGCATAAAGCCGCCAACAGCCGAGGCGAGCATCTGAGTGAATGACACAATTAGTTGATTTTCATTTTATTTATCAATATAATTATTGAATTGTATTTATCCTTTTTCACAGATTTCTACAATTATTACCGCTTGGGCCTCTAGAGAAAGAATTAGTCCAAATTTTCAGTTGAAGTTAATGTGATTATGGAGCTGCTAATAAAAGGAAAGTTCTCTAAAGTGCTACACAATCTTGTATTCAATGTCACTCCCATCATCGGGCTTAGAAATTCAGTCCCCTTTCATGAGAATGTGGTAAATTGAATTTAAATTTGTGAATGTGACAGATTCCCTAGGTGAGTACTGAACTGGGGATGGCCAGTGCCCGCCCTCAGGAGAGGGACTTTAAAGCAGCTAGAGATCTGTCTTGTATTGAAAATTGGAGATTACAACACATTTTTTTTTTTTTTTTGGTTTTGAAAATGATGAAAAAAGGAATCCTGGAATTATTTTCAGCCTTAATGAGGTTTGAGAAAGAAAGAAGACTAGATGGGAATGCTTGCTTTTTTATCTTCCCCTTTTCACTACCTGGCATTCCGCCGTATCCCTGAGAAAGCCTGTCACAAAGATAGAACAAATAAAAGTAAGACAGTATTCATATTCCAGAGGGAGATGGAGAGCGGCCTGCCACACAGTTTCTGGGAGACTAGTTTATCCCCCTGAAGCAGCAGCATCTGAATGCACCAGCTGTCTGGGTCTGAATAGTCTTCTCCCCATGAATCAAAAGACTTATAGGCGCCGATGTACACACTTCCTGCAAGGTCTGAAAAATGACCCATTTCCCACAGGGAACTCAATCTCATTCATCACCCACAGGTCTCTCAGTTAAATATTTTTTATCTTCGGCATCTGAGAGATGCTTAGTTTCTCCGTTAAGGTGGAGTGGAGGTAACTCAGGTTCAACTTTTAATACACCCAACCAGGTACACAGTTCCAAAGAAATCTATTAAAGCAGTTATCTTTAGGCTTAGAATCTGTAAGGATGTGGGATCTCGTTACAATGAAGATTCCCAAATTCCTCCAAGAGAGGAATTTGTTACTCATTTTTAAATGAATAAGAGACTCCTTTGGCCATGGCCTTGGAATCAACTTCAAGAAGTCTTGAAAGTGTAAAGTAAATCATGTACTTGAATAGTGGCGGCTCCTCCAAAGAGCAGCAGTCCTGTTCTCCATAAAACTTGGGGAACTACTGACTCGCAGGTGAAGGTGAGAACACCAAATTTTGACCCCGATATGGGCACCTAACATGCAAGCTAAAGCAAGATTATCACTGCCACATTTTCATGTATTACCATTTATCCAGTTATTATTAATATTTGATAATACTCAGAGTTAAGAGCTAACATTTACTGTGTCCATTATGACTTAAAATAACTCTGTATTCCTCTTTTTCTTCCACTCTCGTATTTAATCTAACAGCAAGACCGGTCTACCCTGCATCCAAAATATATCTCAAAACCATCTACTTCTTTCCATATCCATTAGTTTAAGTCCTTAATTCCTCACCTGGGAGGTCAGAGTAGCTGCAGCAAAATGGGTGGGAGGCAGCTGGAGGTTCAAATCTGTGCGATAGCCAAGGACCAGGTCAAGTAGGGCCTTGTAAGCCTTCAACTTTGGATTTTATTCTAAATATGATGGGAAGTCACTCAAGTGTTGAGATGTCATGATCATCAAGATCTGACTCACCCTTTTAAAAGATTCATTCTGACAGCTCAATGGAATATAAGCTGTAAGAATGTATATAAAAATAAGTCCACTGTGAGATTAAATTCTGAAGTCACAGGACAGGATTTTAGAAAGGTACCCTAGCCCATTGTTAATTGCAAAATAAACATATATCCAAAGGGAGTGAGGAAGAGGTCTTCTTCTTTTGCAATTCTTTTGCAATTCATGGGCTACTTCTGACATGATTCTACCTAATCTTTATGCTATAATAATGCAATTTTTGATACATACTTTGAATTATATTTCCAATGATCACAAAGGTTTAGTTATCTTTTCTCTCCCTGTATTTTTTGAGAGAGTCTAGCAATGAGCTGCATAGTTAGGTAAGATGGAATAACCACATAATTTGTGGGAGGATATTAAGTTAACCCCACAGAGTTTGTGGTAGACATCTATCATTCATAAACTTCTATCATCCTAGGCTACCAAGGCAGAAGTTTTTATTAGTGTCAGGCCACTCACTTTCCAACCCATCCATTTTTTAAAAAACTGAGGGAGCTGGGAGAGGAAAGAGGAGCATAGACTATTCACAGGTCATTGGAGGAAGGCTCGACTCTCTTCTGTGATGACTGGACCTCGTCATAAGAGTACAGGGGCTAAAATTACACACAGATGGAATAAATGGGCCTCTCTTAAATAAAAATAGAGAAGATCAAATATTTCACTTCAAGTTAAAAGAGCAGAAGAAGACAATGGAGTTTACAATTCTATTTTGTAGTGACCCAGTTGTACCGATGACCCGGGGCTACATGTCAATTTACATGTGTGCACAAATTTCAAACACAGTTTTCAAGCTGTACATGGACAAGTTAAATAAACCCTAACAGTCCTATTTTGAATGTAGCATTTCCCTGAAATTTTTGCTTCTGTGGCAGATACTTTAGACCTTGAGATTGTTCTTGGTTAGGTTCCAATTCAAACTCTATTTAATAATACACAACACCAAATGTATATGTTGAAATATCCAAGAAATTGCCATTTTCTTTTGAGTTGGATTTCCTGGAAATCTCTCATGGATTTTAATGCATGTGCTATAAATGCACCAGCTTTTGCATATTGTTAGGACAATTGCTTAAGCCCTGGGCTGCTATCTTTCTCCAAAGGATAGGTTATGGCCATATATATTAAGACACAACTCTTTTTAACCTTCTTAGATTCCATCAGTGCTGGATTTTAATAAAACACCACACCATGGGGTGCAGTATCAGCTTCTAGAGAAGTGGTGGAAGGCCCAGATGACACAGCCTAGAAGACAGAGTTAGCTCCTCATGGGGTAGAACCTGGCCAGTTGGAAATGGAAGATAGGAGAGAGCCAGACAAATAAGTTTCCCCCTTCTTTTTGTGAGTTATTCTGGGGTGAAGTTTCTTTGCATAAACCTTCTAGAATATCCCCATGTACAAAATTAATGATTCTACTAAGTAATCTGCTATGGCTTGTTATAAAGTGATAATACATTGCTTCCATTTCACCTTGCTTTCCTTATCTTTTGCTCTCGCCTTCACTGCCCTGGACATGTACCGCCAAGGAAAGTGTTAGCATCAGTTCCTTGTCTCAGGATCTGTCTTTTAGAGAACTCAAGCTAAGACACAAAGTCTTCTATAGATGTGGAGGAGGAAGGGAGCCCAACCAGCTTGCCGCAGCCATTAGGATCCTTAGCCCCGAGTGAGCATCAGAGTGACTCATTTATTAATAGTGCAGTCCCTCTCACTACCTCCTCTGCTCAAGCCAACCCGAGACCTACTCGGTTTCTAAAGGTGGAGCACTCACAGATTGAAAAATCTCCTCCAATAATTCTGATGTGATCATAGGTTGCCTTCAGTCTAGAGAACCAATACTACTCAGACCTCTGAAAAATTAAGGAAAATAGGAATGGGGACTAAGGAGTCCAGGAGATTGTTACATTCTTTCCGCACTAGAACCAGTCAGCTAGACAGGCTTTAAAAGTTTAGACTGAAATGCAAATATACCTAAGAGAACAACATATACCCTTAACAGAGTAATATACCATGTCAAAAATGTAATAAAACTAAAAAGTTAATTAATCTCATTTGCCTTTCTGACTAGAGAAACCCAGAGAAGTGGCTTCCTAAATATGACCTACATGCTTAGTAACAGACTTGAAACTAGAGCCTGACTCACTATTTTTCAGGCTAAGTTCCCACTCTACTCCCCACTAGGATGACAAGTCTGGGATAAGAGATGGGTTGCCATAAAAGCTTGAGTTGAAGAAGGAGTAAGGTCAGAATGGAGAAAACTGGCAGCAAAATGGAGGATGAGACCCTTCCAAAGCTACACTTTTCTTATGTCATCTTTGGGTCTGGAGTTGGCTTGAATGTCACATCTCCTTAGTAGAGCCAGGTGACCGCCACACTCCTGGGCTTAATTTGACCTCTGACGCACAAGTTGTAGACCTCTCATAAGGAGAGAAAGACTGAATAACAGCAAACATTTATTTTTATCTCACTATCTACGGGACCAAGAAGAAGAAATTTGGGTAACTTTTATGTGTCTAGGTTTCTTCTTTTGTGAGCTGTAGAGCAAAAACTGGAACTTTGATATAATAGATTTCACTAAGAACAAAATCTGGCATTAGATAGATTCATTCACCTTGGAGATTAAGATGAAATATTTTTCACAGAGTTCATCGTATTAGCAAGACTCCATTAGAATATATAGCTATCTATTTGAGGGTATTAAAAAAGTAAGGGTTAATGAGAATCCAAGAAATAGCTTGAGCATCAGGAAACAAAATGGAATTACTATACATAATGCGATTGCATGCCTACTACGCCATATCTACTGTTCTGCACACTTCATATGCTTTCGATCATTTAATCACTGATACAATCCTATGATGAAGGTATTATTATCCTAATTTGGTAGATGAAGAATAAAGGTAGGTTGGGTAGTTAAGAAGTTAAGGAGTTGGATTTAGAATTCAGCTCCAACTCCAAAGTCCATTTTCTTCCTTTTATACTGTAAGGACTATGGGGTTATTTTAAATGTGAGATACATTTTTTTAAATTTTAATTTTAATTTTTTGGCCGCACTGCACAGCATGCTGGATCTTAGTTCCCCAACCAGGGATTGAACCCACGCCCCCTGCAGTGGAAGCGCAGAGTCCTAACCAGTGGGCCGCCAGGGAAGTCCAAATGTGAGATAAATTTTGACAACTTAAGTTACATATAAAATGGTATAATTAAGTAAATTCCTTAATTTAGAGATCTGGAAAAAGAGGTTTGTTTTTTGTTTTTCTTTGGTTTTGTTTGGTTTTGATTTTTTCAGACTACCACATAGATGGTAGATTTGCTCCTCATGTAGGAAAAAAAATAACTGGGGATGCATTCAGTCTTCTTAAAGTCATTTTCAGTTGCTTTTCCTGGCCAACTATAATACACAACCATAAATGGCTGTTATCCTTGTCCCACTAAAACTAGCTTTGTTTGAGTCTTGTCATGAAAAAGCCATTAGACATGAATTAGGCAAAGTAAGTAGAACACAGATCACTTAAAAATGAAGAGACTTCTTCCTCCACCAAGAAGCTGTGCAACAGATGTGACATGGTCACCAGTTCCAAAGCACATCAATCACAGAGCAGTTATTAGAGAGTAGTCTGAAGCACATGTTCCATTATTAATCGGTGTTTAGGGGAAGAGCTTTCTCTACGCTCAGTCCCACTCTCTTCTCTACGGCATCAATTACAATGAACTATCACCTCCCCTTAGTAGTTCTCCCCACTGTTGTTACAATATCCTGGCTTTCTTATCAGTGGACTGTCTTCCAATATCTTTTACCCAAACAAAATATACCAAAAGATACAAAAATAAATTGTTTTGTGTGTTTTAGTCAAATTTTACTGCTAATAATATAACAACTAAAACTTACTGAGCACTTAAGTGTGAACAGGCACATTACATACATTTCCTTCTTCAAATTGCTCAGTAATCTATGCATCTGCCATACATAACTTTTCTTTCTCTTCCCCTCCCTCCATTCAGTTCTCCTTCCCTCTCTTCCTCCTTCTTCCTTTTCTCTTAAAAATGTTGAAACTGAGCCCCACCAAGTTAATTTGTCTGTATTTGATGACACATGCACATGTAGGAATCATGCCTGCCTGATTTCTACCCCAGCTCCTTGTCACTATAAGAGAACATCCAAAGGGGGCTGGGTAGAATACATACGGCTGTGTTCAAAGAAAACAGATTCATTTGGCTACTTGGAGGGTGATGGTGGTGGTAATTCTGTATTCTATGTTCCAGAAATAATTGACCTGACTTTAGTTTTCTTGAGGATTTGGGTAAGACAGTCAGGTTCTCTCTTTTTCTCACAAAATAAAACTAAAACATAAAGCAACAGAAAATTAAAACTTTTAAAAATCTGCAACCAAATGGATTAAGTGACCTAAAAGGTTGGAAGCACTTTAGTGTCTGGGGTGTCATTACTCTCTCTCTGTTTGGCTTGCATCCCCTGTCTGGCACCTTGAGATAAACATATATGATAGAAGTAAGTCCTTCTATTTCCATGGGGTAAAACTCTGTCACTATAAGAATCTGTTACCAGTTAGAGCTCTGCATTCTCCTTGAAGACAGTTTAGGGACTTCTGATATTCACTCAGAGCCCCAGGAAGGAAGCTCAAAACAAGAGACCTCATGAAGGATTGGGAATGAAAACTAATATATACGAGAGTATTAGTCTAATTTCAGCCCAGGCAGAAGGGAGGGAGGGAAGGAAGGAAGGAAGGAAGGGAGGGAGGGAGGGAGGGAGGGAGGGAGGAAGGAAGGAAGGAAGGGAGGGAGGGAGGGAGGGAGGGAGGAAGGCGGGAAGGAGGAAGGAAGAATCAAAAAGAAAAAATGTTTTTGATAGGTTTTCTGTAGCTAGATCTACACAAACAAAGCAAGGTAAAGAGCTGAAATTAACTAGGTGAGTAAATAAGAAGATAAGACTGTAACAGATCCAGAGAGCTCTGCAATATCCGCTATCACGTTAGTATGGCTCAGAATATATATGACTGCTTTGGTCTAAAAAGCAGTGGAAGAGGAGTGGTTAGAGTTGGGGAGTGTGGCTGGGAGGAGTTAAGGTGCAAATACCAATGGGGAGGGGAGGTAGAGAAAGAGAAAGCATGGAGAAAAAAAAATCAAACAAACAGGGGCTGAGTAGGGAGAAAGCCCACAAGGAGAGTAAAAACTACTCAAACTAAGAAATCCTTTCTTATAAGCTTAGCAATACTTTGAATCTCCTAAGTAGCTGTAGTGACAACTTCTTCATTATTGTTGGTATAAGACTTCATGGATCATAAACTCTCTAAGACCATCATCTAGGTCTCATCTATCTCTTCAAGTTCTTCTCCAAAAATTATAACTAAGTTATTTATTTAATGATGATCAATGTGTTGCTATGATCTAAGGATATGACTTGGTATCCCAAAGTATTAAACTTAATACAAATTTCTCTGTGGCATTAATAAGGAAAATATCACATCAAGTCTATATATATATTTTTAAATTAATTAATTTATTACTTTATTTATTTTTGTGGTACGCGGGCCTCTCACTGTTGTGGCCTCTCCCGCTGTGGAGCACAGGCTCCGGACGCACAGGCTCAGCGGCCATGGCCCACGGGCCCAGCCGCTCCACGGCACGCGGGATCCTCCTGGACCGGGGCACGAACCCGCGTCCCCTGCATCGGCAGGTGGACTCCCAACCACTGCGACACCAGGGAAGCCCTAATTAATTTTATTTATTTATTTTTGGCTGCATTGGGTCTTCGTTGCTGTGTGTGAACTTTACACCTTTACATTTTCTCAGACAATCTATAACTATCAATAACATTCTCACTTATTTAGAATTAGGTAGGAAAGTTTTGTTGTCTGTTGTCTCAGAATAACAAATCTATAACTTTAAATATGAAATCCCAAATCATCCAAATGCATACATTATTGAAAATCTGGTCATGCTAACATTATATTTTTGCATGTTCTGTGTGCCTATTATATGAAACAGAGTAAAATAGGCACCAAATCTAAAAGAATACTTAATGAAAAGAAAATAAATTTAAAATTTGACAGGTACTTTATTATCAGTGTATAATACATGACAAAATTAAAATTCTTACCAAGGCCTACTCACTGTGAAAATCTAAATTTATTGTAATTGTTTAAGCAACTGCTTTTAACCCAAATGGACAGGGCCTTAGTTTCATTTTCATGCTTACTATAAATGTGTCCATCTCTTTGTAACCAGTGATAAATGCTACTGACTTGATTGTGTGACATATCATTTGAAATAAGAATAATGTCCTATACTTGCGTATACTTTTCTCTTTACAAAACACTTTTAAACATTTTTCTAATTCTTACACCTATGAGTTAAATTGCTTTACACTAAATTGCTTTGCCCATATTACAGAAAATAAAACTAACGGTTAGAGTTACAAAGTGACTTGCCAAGGGTCACAAAGGTAGTAAGTAGTAGATCAAGATTACAACCCTCTTTACCTGAGTCTCAGCCCAAGCAGCATCCTATCCTCTACAGAAGAGCTAGCTCCTTCCAGGTACTAAAAATGTACATAGATACTGATTCTTACCTTCGAGAATCTGTGAACCCAGCTGGCTCACAGAACTATTTAATCTAGACCAAGTCACCTGATCTTTCTCTTTCTGTTATCTCTTCTGTACCTGCCTTCATTTAAAGGTAAATAATAGTATCCAGGAAATAGAACCAGGAAATGGTTCACAACCCTTCAAGCAAATTGGCCTGTGAAAAGAATTAGTTCATATGTACTACATTAGAAGCATAGCAATTGGATTTATGCCTTATACTTTTCAGCCAACAATGGATTAAAAATGGCTGTTCCCTTTCCAAAACTTCCAACCTTAAAACAAGGGATATTCTTCTGCTTCAAAGTTACCTTTCGGAGATTTTTCTCTGAACAGATAAATAAATATAAAGTTGAATTTGAGCTTTTGCATGATTCTTTGAACTGTTTTCCTTGAAAGGTCAATTTTTTTTTTTACATGTAACATAACCAAATGAGGAAAAATATCAAGATTTAAAATTGGCACAAGGTTACTAGACCTCCAGAAACGTTTTTACTTAACAAATTTCTCAGTTAAAACATTATTTCCTGAAGATTACAAAATGCTTCTTTGCCTTAGAAAAGCTTAATATAAATCTGTACTTTTACCTCTTTCCAGACAATGCAAAGTCCTAAAAACATTTTAATTCCATTTAGCCCCCTCCCATCTTGTATGCTATTATTATTATGTATTTTAATTCTACATATTGTAAAATTCCATAAGACATTGTTATTATCTCATATAATCAATACCAATTTAGATTTAGCTGCATATTTACCCTTTATGTTGCTCTCCATACCTGTTTATTTATTTATATTTATTGGTATGTATTTATTTTAATTTTCTAATTTTATTGTGATAAGACATTTAACATGAAATCTATTCTCTAAACAAATTTTAACTGTTGACTATGGATAACTGTTGACTATCTGTACAGCAGATCTCCAAAGCTTATTCGTCTTACTTAAATGAAACTTTATGCCTATTGATTAATAACTCTCCATTTCCACCCCTCCCCTCACCCCCAGACCCTAGTAACCACCATTCCAGTGTTTGACTTTATGAATCTATGTTAGAAATATGTGTATGGCTTTAGGAGAAAAAAAAAAACCTCTAAAATCAAGGCATTCTTCTCTGGTTTTCATTCTTCTCCCTGGTTTTGACTCTTATTCCTCACTACCTTGTTAGTTTTCTAACGCATCAGTAAAATATATTCTATACTTTGTCCAGGTTTTCTAGTTGGTCTGAGAAAATGAGTTAGTCATAATTTCCTAATCCATCAAAAATGAAGATGGATTCTGTATTGTTTTAAGAGAAAAATAAACCAATAGTAATGATGTGTCTATGGTGCATGGGAACTTTACATTTGTAGCTAAAAAGGAATTGAGAAATAATCACTTAATTTAACTCTCTTGTTTTACAGGTGACCAAAATAAGATAGCTGGTTAGTCAATCAAAGATAGTTGAAGTATCTCTTTCCCAGTCCAGTAATTTTCTCCCTTTATATGAAAAATAATAGATAACTAGAAACAAAAATGATTGACACTCTATTCACCCCTTTCCTCAGTATCAGGGAAATGGATATACTATTGTATAATTATATTGTATGTAATAGAATAAGATATAAGGGAAGAGATAGTGACCTCAATGCAGTATTAAGGTTCCAGCCATTTACTTAAATCAGATAGAGAGCCAACTATCTATGTTTTTTCTTAAAGATCTCTAGGAAAGGAGATTCACCTAGGTATCTAGATTCATTATTTGAGAAGAAACAGGAAACATTATCTTAAATTCAATATAACCACTACTGTTGTAGCCATTTCTAATTTTTCTGCTCTCTTTGGAAAAGGAAACGCGTGTTTTTTTTCTTCCACTGAATGATATCTCAAACACATGAAAACTATTTTTAGGCCAGCTCACTGGAAACTTTGCTTTAGAACAATGGATTTTAAATCCTTTATACACTTCGTTCTTTATACTGTATTTCTGTGTCAAGACTTGACAAAGTATGCTCTTTTTCATTGTCATCACTGTTTGCTGAAATGTCTTTTTAGAGCCTCCACGTATGACCACACATGCTGCCAACTGAACAACTCCAGGGGGTCCCATTTACATAACCTATGTTGTTTTATAGACAAATCTGTGGCTTATGACCCTTCGAGTTACACACAGTTGTGGTTCTGTGGCCCTTCAAGTGAGTTTCTCTTTTTGTTTTCTAAAATAAATTGCTTAAGTAGTCCCATTAATTTGAGTCCAGACATCCTTCTTCCAACCCACTCTCCATAAGACTGCCAGAATGAGTTTCCTGAAATGTGTATGTACAACCAGAAAGACTAGAGTGGGCCCCAAGCTCTCTACATGTCCTTCCCAGAATGTGTAAATGCACGTGTAAGGGACGTGAGGAAGCTCAGCAACAAGTAACAGCAAGAGAAGAATAGTAAACTTCCTTACATTTAAGTGTAACCCAACCCACATACCTTTACATTGGTTAAAGGTGGAAGCTTTACCGACTAAAAGCATTTAAGCACAACCTCTGACCAATTATTAATGGACACTATTATACAGACCCTAGAAAGCTACACTTAACTATAAAAACAATGATTAAAAAAAAAAAACTGAGCGGAGACATCAGTGGCTGTACTCTGTGATGCGACAGATTCCACAAATTATTCCAAGCAAGTCATAAAACAAGGAAACAAATAAGCAAGCAAAAAAAAAAAAAAAAAAGCCAAAGATGGACTGTGTATCTCTCTGTTTCTATATAAAAGAACACCAAGTTTCTACTACTTCCACTCCATTCGATGACTGTTATTCTCTATTTGGAATTAGCGAGTAGCAGGTACAAGTTTTGGGATTAGGGGCACGGGAGGGACTTTTGGAGTACGCTAAAGCTAATAACAAAACTAAAGGGAAAGCTACATTAACAATTTACATATATATGTAATATACATTTTAAATATATATATTTCAGGAAAAGGCCTCTTTGTTATTGTAATTTCAGAACAGCAGCAAAGACTCTAGAGCCCAGGATTTCAAGCACTTCCCTGCTGGGTTAGTGACTTAATTTATTTCTTTAATTTGTTATAACCCACAAAAAAAACGATATTATTTGGAGACCACAGTAGCCTGAGTTCTGCATGTATTATTTGCTGTAGGAGATTAATGAGATAGCAGAGGCAATTTCTAATGGAGTCCCTTGGTTTTCATCTCCCGCCTACCCACCCCCGCCTTCAAACCCAGTTGCCAGTTCAGCATTATGAATCTACTAAGTGTTTTTGGCATGTCTGGTGGGGAAAGGGAGAGATGGTATAAACTGCAGGCTAAAAATATAAAAAACCCTTTCCTCCCTACCCTCCCTCTGCATCTGTTAGCTGCAATGCAATAACTGACTCTCTCATCTTACATAAGACATGTATGTTCACATTTAGCTCGAAATCTTCAGTCTTCCAAGACTTGTAATCTGGGGGTTTTGGACATTTCTAGGGTCTGATTCGAGTCCCATCTTTCTGTAGAATACCTAAACCACCAGATTATGAAAGTCACCATTATTGCCCTTTCTTGATTATGTTACCTTTTGTATATTACAGTATTTCTGGTATTAAGACATACTTTTTAATCATAATACCTGAAAGAAAAGTAAAAGGTAATTCAAAGCATGGACATAAGAGTTTTGTGTTTTATTTACGAGTGTTTGAGGGGAAAGTTAAAGATAAGTCTGCTGCTGCTGAGCTACAGGACTCCCTATTTCCACTACAGAGAATAGCCCTGTGGATTCCCCACTGGCTAATAGCACTACTAACTCTGTAGAATAAGTGACAGTCAGGTGATAAGAGCCAAGAGAATTTTTTGACAAAAGCAGTATTTCTCATAACAGCTGCGGAAAGGCTGCTACAAAAGAAAATTTAGGGATTCAAAACTTTCTCTGACTCTCATTGCAAATTTAAATGGTTACTGTGGCATAATGTAAAATGGGCCCTAGAAATGTTCCTTGGTTGGAAAAATGTTTACTACATGATACTCAGTGAAAAAGAGAAAAATACGAAACTGAATGGTATGAACTCAAATTTGGAAAAGAGCAGAAACAAAGACAAAGTAAAACAATGTGTGTGTATGTGTGTGTGTTTGAAAAGAGAATAAAAGTAATTAGACCAAAATATTCGTAATGAGTATTAAGATTATCTATGGTTAGTTTTAATACTAATGTTTTAAAAAACATCTTTTTTGTATTTACCAGAAAATACAAAATACATATTTAAACACATTTTAAGTAGGGAAAAAAAAAAACTTCTAAGGAATTTAAGGCTTAACTGGGTTAACATATTAACACTGCACCTTCTACATTTGCAACATCTTTCTATGAATCATTTTCTTGTCCACCAAAGTTTTCATCTAGCTTTTCAGAGGTTGAGAAATGAAGGCACTAATAATTCAAATGATCCGTCAATTATCACTTAAGTGTATCAGAGTTAAGATTAATGAAAACTTTTGAATGCTTATTAAGGACAAAGTATCAGAGTTGGAAACCAAAGTTTCTGGGAGAGTAAAGGACTGACTATGCCATTATGAAAACATAGGTTAGAAAGGAGTGTTTCATGGTAAAAACAAAATTTAAAAGAGACCATAATCTGGGAGAAAATAAGCAGGGTAAATTAAATATCCACAGCTCTCACATTAGAGGCTGGGTCTCTGAGGATCGATCGACTCTCTGTTCCTCCTGGAACATGATCCACAATATATATTTTTTAACCAAGAGAAAACCTAAAACATGTACTCCGTGAGTAATAATTATTACTAATATTATTGTTTGCATACCATGTATCAAATATTCAGAAAACCTGTGATATGGTATTTTATAATATTATCATATTTATTTCTCCCCAAATACCCTATTTTTGTCATAAGATGAAATTATGGTTTAGAGATTAGCCTACCTATTCGATGTCACATAACTAAAAAGTATGTAATTCACACTTGAACCCAAGTCTGCCTGACCTTAGGGCCTATGCTTTTTCCAACATTCTATACCATCTTACATAGTATAATGGGAACACAGTACACTGTTGAAAAAGCTGGTTGCACTAAGGTAAAGCTAGACTTCCTTTTAGGGAGAGAAATTTACCCTTGGATAGGAAGCCACTTTAATGGGTATGTTTGGTGAGGAAGGTTAAATTAGTTAGGATATGACAATAGTAATTCAGTGATTTAAGGATAGAGAAATTTATTTCTTGCTCACGTGATCTAGGATGTATCCGTTCAGAGCATGGCTCTCTTCCACTTGATTATTCATGAACCCAGGCTAAGGTCATCTCTTGCATCTGCAAAATGTGGCTTCTGATATAGTTCTTGTTGTAGCCATTCCTACCCTTGGGAAGAAGGAAAAGGCACAGAGGAGGACACACATATGAGTATCTCTAGGTCACGCTTGGAAGAGGCACCTGTCAATTCCACCCACCTTCCACTGGGGAGAACTCAGTTATGTGCCCATACCTCTAGAAAGAGGACTTGAGTTGAAGAAACACAGTGCAGAGCACAGATTCAGAAGGCAGTAGAAACAAAAAACTGGAGCTAGAGCCAAAAGGGAAGGCCTTCATCAGTCTTGGAGATATTCTGGTATGCGTGGTGCCCAGAGTTTGGGATTTGGGGCATCCAGCCATTTTATTGAAATATTCACTGAAGGTAATCTCAGAAAGCATGAAACTTTGAGAATATTTCAGGTACAAATGGGATAGCTGTGGTAGAGAAGAAAGATCACTGGACTTAGAAGTAGAAATCGAGGAATCTTAATCCAGACCTCGCTACTAACCAGTTCTTTGATTTGGGGTAAATCTCTCCATCACTTCAACCCTCAACTTTCTTTTTTTTAATTGAAGTATAGTTGACTTACAATATTATATTAGTTTCAGGTGTACACTGCACTCAACGTTATTAAAAAATATTGACTGTATTCCCTGTGCTGTGTATAACATCTTTGTAACTTGTTTCCAACCCTCAACTTTCTATGCAGTTAAATAGGGAAATAATATTGTCCCACAGTGTTGTTGATCAATGAAATAAGATAATGTATGTGAAAAGCATTCGAATCGGCAAAGTACTATACAAATATAAGGTAAAACTATATCACTGGCCTGGAAAATGGACAGAATATGAACATTTCACATTTTCTGGGCTATGTGGTCACTTTGGTTAGTGATGGGATAGAAGAGCAAGGGCTAAAAAACACCACGAGGTTTAACCCTGTGACAAAAGAACTATTTGGAGTTAGGAGAAGATTCCGGTGCAAAAAAAAAATCAGATGTCAGAATTAGTCTTATGTTTCAAAGGAATTTCGCCAACATTGTATGAAGCTCTTCTATAATATTTGGTACTTTGGGCCAATGAAAAGACCAAGATAATTAGAAGTGCAATGCACATAAGAAATTGAGCACATTTCAAATTTAAAATCCAGTCAGCTACAAATTTTGCACGTGTATGTATGTGTGTGTCCGCGCAAGTGGGCGTGTGTGCATTTAAATGATGCTTTCTAATAGCTGTGATTGCTGTTTTTCCTTTAGAAATGGATTTTATTTGCCTTATGTTCTGTAGAGTTAATTAAATACCAGAGAAATATGTTTACTGTCTCAAGTTCCACATACTTGTGAGGATTTTATCGTTGACTTTGGTCCAAACAGAACACCTTTAGAAACGTAGCAACACTTAGCTGCTCTTGGGAAAACCTAATGAGTCATTAATGTATCAATACTGCTATTTTCTGCCTTAATATCCCATCTTCCTCCTTCACCCAGTCTCATTAAATACATATTTTATATATTTTGTAAAATTATATATATTCCTTAACACTAGGAAATTAATTCCTAGGTAATTTTAAAATATATCTCCCCTTGTAGGGTGCACAGAAAATCCCTCTACATTTCTTTGCAACTTCCTGTGAACCTGTAATTGCTTTAAAAAATAATTATTTTCCCTAAATATTTGGAATACATAAAAGAGCACAGGAAGTTTGTTTGGAGCTCTGGTTTAAATATTTCTATTGCCTTCCAAATGCAGCAGTAGAAATATTACCCACCAGATCGGGGTGCAAGAGGATTTTCCATTTATATGCCATCCAATTATAATAATGCAAAAAGGATTTCTTAAAAGTGAGGTTTCTTAGTAGAAGGCATCCCTTGATTTAGAAGCCACCATGGGGAAAAAAATTACAGGAGTTAGAGCTGAGTCCTTATTTTTGACCAAACCTCTTAAGAGAAAAAAGGACATTCTGCAGAATCATAAAAGTCTTTGGATGGGACTTCTCAAAGTATCAAGAGTCAACCAGAACACTGTTATTTGGCATTTTAACACTTCAAAAATATTTACTGAACATTTTTTATGCGAGAGCTACTGTGCTAGTCTTGTAGAAAGTCAAAGATGAAGATGTCATCAATATCCACCCAGTCATTGAATTCACACCCCCATCCCTTCATCATTCTCTGCATCTGAATCCTTCCTAAGGGCTATAGATTCTACCTTCTCAGTAACTCCACACCATTCTCTCATTTTCCTCTCTAATCCCAACAATACTTTTTAGTCATAGGACCAGCTTGTTCCTGGACTGCAAAAACTGTGCTTCAGACTTGTCTCTCTCCAATTCTTTTCTAACCGCACCATCAACGTAATTTTTTTTTCAAATTAAAAAAAATTATCATGTTGCTCTTAAAATCCTTTACGGCTCACCATTACCTATGTTCACAATTTTTAATTCCTATCTTGTACAGGTGGGATACTGTTTGAAAACAAAATATTACCTCAAAGTAGTAAATATTTTAAACTGATTAAGTATTAAGTATTGAAACAGGAATTTATTTTATGAATTCCAACTAGTTGATTATTAGGTCAATCAATGAGAACATTGAGATTATTAAGATTATTACCAAAATTTAAAATCAGGTTTGGGAATAAAGTTTTAGTTGTGAATAAAATTTTACTCTTACAGCAAGTTCGATGTCCAGTTTTATTTCTGTGTTTGGTTTAGAATTTTAAGAAAATTTTTTTTAAATCCTAATTCACACTGATAAGTACTTGAAATTAGGAACTGGTTTTTAATAGCTACTCTTGCAGTCTCATGATATTTTTCAATTAAATGGAAATGACAGGAGAAGCTTTATTTGAAAGCTGTGCATATTTTGTTACATATTTTTTACATATCTTTTTTCTAATTAAGGCCCTTTATTCTTTTTTACTGATTTATTTATTTATTCATTTATTTATTTTTGGCTGCACTGGGTCTTTGTTGCTGCACGTGGGCTTTCTCCAGTTGTAGCAAGTGTGGGCTACTCTTCGCTGTGGTGCGAGGGCTTCTCTCGTTGCGGTGGCTTCTCTTGTTGTAGAGCATGGGCTCTAGGCACGCAGGCTCAGTAGGTGTGGCACGCAGCCTCAGTAGGTGTGGCACGCAGGCTCAGTAGTTGTGGCTCACAGGCTCTAGAGCGCAGGCTCAGTTGTTGTGGCTCACGGGCTTAGTTGCTCCACGGCATGTGGGGTCTTCCCGGACCAGGGCTTGAACTTGTGTCCCCTGCATTGGCAGTTGGATTCTTAACCACTGCACCACCAGGGAAGTCCTGGGGTTTTCTTCTTTGATTAGTTATTAAAATAGTTTTACATATCACAATATAAAACTCAAATCAACAACCACAAAGCAGAATCAAGTCCAAACTTCTTGCACCTTAGCGTGGTCTATGAAATCCTCCATAATCTTGTCCTTTGTTTTTTTCTCCAATTGTTTATCTCCTCATCTTTATCCCCAGGCTTAGCCCAACCGTTTCTGATTTTTGAAAGTACCGTGATTGTTCAGCCCTTGGTTTCCTATCTCTTGCTTTTTCCTCTGCCTGTGATGCTCTTGGAGTTTTCTTCTCCATGAAATCTCCACTTCTCTCCAGGGAACTTGGCCACTCCCTCTATGCCCCATCTACTCTAGAAAAGGAAATCTGTATTTTACCTTTCGAGACATTTATTTGTTTTTGGTTTTTTCCCTTCATCCCTCCATACTTGAGGGAAAGACCCTATGTTACTCGTATTTGGTGTAGATGTGTACTTTGTCACATTAGCTTACCTGAAACTGTGGTTCCAAGATCCCCTCTACTGGCCATCAGAGAAGATAGTGTGAGAGTTTGCGGCAGAAATATATCAGCAACCATCCATCTCTGAAGGTTGGTGTCGGGCACCAATGGCTGCTGCAGCTCACAGGCATCCTCACTGATGCTGTGGTGGGACAGCAGCTGAGCTCACAGCTCCTCCAATTCCTGCCAGATTTCCCCCCGTCACTTCTCATCCGGGTCCAGGCACTTTTGCAGCTCCATGGCAAAGGACAGCCCTTCTTCTGCAGGTTATGCATGTCATTGATTTCATGTGTTTCAGGTTGTTGTTTACAAGTTCCAGTTTGTCCTCACTCTCCCCTGCTTCATATGCATGTTTTCTTCCCAACTGCTGGCCTTGATGACCTGCCATGATTTCAGGCTCATCACCAGATTCAGAAGTAATAGCCTTTCAAAGGCTTCTTCACCAGCACCTGCAATTGGTTAAGGCATAGTCCCTAGAATAAATTCCTTACTCTGTATCACTTGAAGTGTCTTTACTTTATGGGGCAAGACTTATCTTACAAAGTATTATACCCTAGAGCTTATTTCCATTCTTGGTCCTCAGCAGGTACGCATTCAATAAACACTCTTGCCCTCATTAACAATCAGCACTGGTCTATCTGGTGGCAAGAGTAGGGACAGGTGTGAACTGGAGGAGAATTAACAAGGACTTTAAGGTTTAGTGTTACAGCCATCAAAATTAGAGGTCACTTTAGATAAGATTATGTTCAACATGACTTGAGGGAAGATAAATGTGTATAAGACAGTGTCTGCACATTTTTCTGGGGAGACCGTGGGTCCACAGCTTGTAACATATCCCAGGAGAACTGGTGTTGTAGGATACTCCATTTTATAAATGTGAAGCTGGAGAGTCCCACAAATGGAGAATTCAGACAAGAACCAGGGTTTCTGATCTTAAGTTTTGTTTTCTCTCTATTCCAGCATGAAAAATTAGAGAAAACAAAGTTGTTAATGATAGAAATGCTCTGGCAGAAGAGAGAGAATGAAAGAGACCAGGAATACTTCTGAGGCCTCTGCTGCACCGGCCTCACTAGTCCTTGCAGGCGCCCACTGACAACTGCAGTCACCTGTCTGTCTAGCTTCTGCAAGCACGTGGGCACAAAGAGTGTAAAGCACAGATGGATCTCAAGGAGCAATTCTGAATATGCTCAGAGGTTCCAAATGTTCACTGCCACCTTAGAAATGCCCTTCAGATGGCACAGCTCTCCAACATATTCTGCCAACTCAGACGTCCCACAATAATAAATGTTGTGCCATTTCTCTGGTAACTTGACCCTACTCTTCTGCCTGTCATATAGCCCTCTTCACTGCCCCCATGCCATATATGGAGTATTAGTACCCTTGTATATAAGATGGAAAAAACATAAATGTTTTTGACTTTCTCCTTTTAGAAAGGGAAATTTAAATTAAGAAGGTTTATTGAGGAGTTCTCACAGGACCAATACCCATGGGAAAGGGGAGGAAGTGGGATTGAGTACAGGGAAATATTGAACGTCAATGATGTTGCTGCAAGAAAGGTCTCAGCTGATTGCAGAGGGAGCTCTGAAGCTGGAATGACCCTTCAGCATTGTCCTGAATTGAGGTAAAATGTCAGACCTTTGTACCACCTATATCGACTAGTCATTGGATGCAGGCCTAGTCTTGAGAAAGGCAACTCCCATCAGCCAACGATTAATTCCGGGCAGGGATTCCTCTACGATCTATCAGCCACCAGCACTCCTGGCAGGTGGAAGAATGAGCGCCTGGGTCCTGAAGGGGGTTGGACAGTTCACCACAGTGCATCAACAACCCACTGCTTGTGCCACTCAGATCAACTTGCTTTGTTTATTAAGTTTATCCCATCTGGGAGCAGCCCCTTCAGAATTTTTGATGGTCTTGTGTTGTGGGGAAACTTACAGGAGGAAGGTCAGTGAGGTGAACCAGAGCCCCCACTGCTGCAGTGGGTCCTCAACCTCTGTATCACTCCCAATGCTCCTCTACTTCCCACCCAAGTGTCCCAGCCTCCACTAACATCACTGCCAAGGTAGCTCTGTGATTCCTCTTCTTTAAGCATTGGTCATTGCAACATCCAAGCTCTACAAGCCATCCCAGCGACATTTCTTGGGGCTTTATAAGGCTGTTAAATCCTGTGTCACAGTGCTCCCATATCAGTAAACTCTCCCTTAACTAATTTTATGTCCTAACCCTGTGGTCTAGAACCCTCAGGATTCAGTTCCACGACACTCACCTCGCTTTTGCCAGTGTATGTTAATTAGGTTCTATGACCCTTTCAGAGTATAGTTCTGTCCTTCCCTACCAAGCCCAGCACTTCCCAGCATGTTATATAAAGACTTGGCCCTAATTTCTGGTCTAGTGGCCAGGAAAACAGAGGAGGGGTAGATTCTAACATGATTGAATGCTGTCCTGCAAGACAGAAGTGTCCTCATTGCCTTCAAGAAAGAAGGGAGTGTTGGTGCTTAATAGGGAGGAGTAGGCCACTTCTGCAGGTCCCAAGTTTTGTAAGTATCTGGGATTTTCATATTTTTGGGTGCATTGATTTAGATACTTCAGGGTTAACTCTTTCTCAACAAGGGCTCTGACCTTGGGAAAGCAGATTTCCCAGAGTTGAGAATGTAACCTTTCTGGATCTTTGTTATCCTTATAATTAAGTCTTGGGGCTGATCTTTGGCCTGCTCTGCCCTCTGGCTCTAGGAGATAAGAGTCCCTTTATGTGTTGCCAGAGACCCTTTGACTTTCACACTTCTCCTTCAGTTGGTGATTAATCACTCTCACCTTTCACTGTCTCTCCAGTGCAAAAATTTCACTCAGCAGCAGCCTTCGGATTCCTTTGTCTTTGTAATACTACTGCTCCATCCTCTCACATGACTGAGATATTGCACCTGCCATTGCACCCCTTCCATCAATATCCCATCCCAGTTTACCATCAGTGGAATGTTAACAATTGCACAGCTGCCGCATGCCAGGGAGTGTGAGCGCTTCACCTACCGCCCATGATAGGGTCCTCATCCCCAGCCAGCCCATACATAATCCAGCTTCAAAATCCCATTTTAGAATCCCACAGAACACTCCTGACACCAACTGTCTCAGATCAGGTTCCCTGAAAGATGACCATGAGATGGAGAGTTTCACTGCAGGAAGATAATCAAGGAAATGTGGTGACCATGGTGCTGTCACTCAGATCTACCCACAGAACAACCAGCTACAAGGAAAGAAGTTGGATGAGAACCTCTAGATGACATGACTTTTTTTTTTTTTTCTTTTGTGCAGCATTCACACTGTAACCATGGTCTCCCTGGGGTCCTCCAGGCCAGTTACTTACCATAGCAGGGGTACTAGAGCTAGAATATTTCTGCCCAACTCAGGACTCCTCTAATGGGCAGTCATTGCTCTGGGACCCCTCATCAGCCTCGCTAAGACTTTTTGAGAATTATACTACAGTTTGAGGCTTTTCCTACTCAATCCTACTTCCTTTCTTCTCTCCTTCCATAGGTGTCAGGCCTACAGCCCACACTGAAGGCCCTCCTGCTTCCTCCTGCTTCTTCTGCTCTTTCTCTTTCACAAGCATGTCTAATTCTAGTTTGGCATCTTCTTCTTGGAGGACATTAACTGACACTTGAGTGCTCTTGGAACAACTCCTATCAGTGACTCAAGGAAGGAAAAGTTGGACTGCAAAGCAGTTCCAATAAAGGGATCCTCTGATTTCATGGGGAGTGCTGGGCCTGGGATGGCCTTTCAGAGTAGTCCCACATTGAGACAAGAGGGCTAAACCTCATACTCTGCATCCATGAGTCATTGGATAAAGGCTGCCACAAGAAATGGACATAACCTTGGGGGAATCAGCTCCTATTGGCTGAAAGTCCCAGGGAAAGACTCAGCTGTGAGTCATTAGCAGCAGACACTCCTGGCAGGCTGAGGGAAGAAGTGCCTTGGTCCCCAAGGGGATAATCTGGGTAGCACATAGCTTCTACTTCAAAGAGGAAACTGAAAACTGTTGTTCTGATTAAAGGACAATGGTAATCCTTTCTGCCCTCTTTGTAAAGGGAGGATATCACATTTTATAAAACTCTGTGGATGAGTAGAGCATATTTCTGGGATTAGTTTTGGGGTCAGGAAGAGAGTCCCATGAGCAAGAGATACACCACATGCTGATGAAGTGAATTTTGTATGGATTGTATTTCTTCCTGATGTTCTGTGCTTCTGCGGCACGTCGGGAAATGTTTCTTCCTCTTTTCCTTGTAAAGAGGACAGGAAAGATACCATCAGTTATTCAGCCATGCTAAAGTTATCCACAAGGACAGGCTGAAGGGAGTCTCTACTCTTTTTAGTGCCTATAAAGTATTTTCTCCCAACAAATAGAAACAGCAATATCTACAACAGCTAACCGAGTGTCTACTAAGAAACAGGATCCCACATGGTGCTTGCCACACCAAGTCATCTAGTCCCCAGAAAACCCTACAAAGTAGACATCACTATCTCCATTTAATGGCTGAGCCAACCGCTGGTTGGAAGGTTGATATTTTCCCCCAGCGTCACACAGCCAAGAATCAGTAAACCTGGGGTAAAACCCTGGTTCTCCCTGGTTCTAAGAGCAATTTTCTTTGCACTTTCCTACGCTTTCAAATCCACTTGGAAATCAGAATTCCAACTGTAAGTGCTTTTATTCTCCGTCACAACTCTCAATGTAAAGGAAAGGCAAAAGTCAAAGCCTCAGAGCCTCTGGACTGTCACGATCAAATCCATTGATAACTACGATCGAGAGATAATTGCACAGGTGTTTGGTAGCAGCACTAGCAGATTTCATCTAAAGATTAGGAAGTTGTTCTGTGAATTGTGTGCTTTTGTCTCACAGTATCTCCATTCTCCCACTGATTATTTTCCCCTCGTTTGGCAGTCCTCAGCGTAGGGGCTGCTGTGTGCATGTACACACACACATGCACGTGCACACACAGATTCTCCTGCTCTTCAATGACCAGGATGCAGCAGGCTGCTAGGCTCTTTCATTCCTTTTCCATATTCAACCTTTTGATGTGTTGCCTGTACCGTTCTTCCCTGTGAGCTAACAAGGCTGTCTGCGACGAGAGTTTCACGGGCAGCCAATTATAGCAATGATGTGAATGTGATCAGAATAGTGCAGCCTGCTGGGAGACTGTCATTTACAGAATTAAAGGCAACGCAATCATTACTAAAGGGTTTAGTTTGGACAGGAGCTATAACCTTCCAGCCATACATCTAGTCATCTGAATTTGATGGGTTGTTTTTGTGTGTTTCAGGTTGTTTAATTTTTTTTTCTGTTTTGTAAGCAACGTATTTGTAAGCTCGTATTTTAAAATACCTAAGAGTAATGGTAATCTCTTTGCAATAAAATATGGATGAAGGTAGCCTGCTGCATAAAATGCAATGCTGTGAAAAGAATCCAACAACCATTTGAATATATATATGTAAATGAATGAGAGTTGTGAATAGAATTTCAACATGCAAATGAAGAAAATGGAAGAAAATTGTGCCATTCTCTGTGTATAAAAGCCAGGGGTGATGCCATATTACAGTTGTAAATTTAGGGGCTCCCAAATAAGAATACGTAACATTTAAGTTTACAATAACCCAGCTAAGTCTCTATGATAGTATGTACTGTCCTCAAATGTATATAATTAGAGCACCCATGTTATTCTATAGATTGATGGCAAAATGGCGGAACAGAGTGAAAAGGAGTCTCTTTTATGGCTTAATTTATCCACAGTGAGAAATCAATCCTGATTTTTCTTAATTTACTTTAGTCTTGACAGGAAAGCTGACCTGATTTCTCTTAAGGAATAAGAAAAGCATAGAAAGAGAAATAGCAGAGGAGGGGCAAGAGAAAGGGTGACTGTCTACCTGCCACCCACCAACCCAACAAGTGATGGGCTCATCCAACCGCACCCCCCATTCACCTCAGCCATCGTCCCTAAGTGACCTAAGTGATGCTGGATTGTGCCTGCGACGATTTCCATCAATTATTAAGGAAGACACATACAGGCTTGACACATTCAAGTGTGTTTTCTGACCATGTTGAAACACGAACAGAAGAGTTGTGTGTTTAACCAACATAAGCAGATGTCAAGGAGTGCAAAAATATGCCTCTTTTCAAGTCAGTATGTCTGCGTATTTGTGCCGGCATATGCCCAGAACGTGTGTATTTTGAGTGGTAAACGTGACGAGGAACGAGGAAAGGAACAACAGTGCTCTTTAAAAAAAAAAAAAAAGCCTGTTGTAATGTCAGTAAGTTGAGAGCATTTTAATATCACAAGATTTTTACATCTACTCAGGAGGGTGGGAGATGGGCAGGTTGATGTGGGTACCGAAGGGAGAACCCTGAGAGAATGTGGGGATGTGGGCACAGTTGGTGGCCTGAGTCACAGGTTCACTCTTTTGCTGGAAGGTGACATCAACTTTCCCTGATATAAACATGAGCTGATCTCAAGAAATATCCCTCCAGGGTAGAAAAGAAAGGTAGAAATGGGCTAAACTTGGAAAGCGACTTCTAAATAGAAGATAGAATTCAGTTAGGAATCTACTAACGTAGATAGTTCTGGATATTACCTTGGAAAGAAGGATGACGTGAAATTCCTTATAAAAAGGATGAGAAACAGACTTAACAATGGACCAGGGGAATATTCTTCAGGCGACCTGAGCAAGGGAGGGCACCAGAAACTAATATTGAAATAGTGGCTTTGTGCCAGGTGCTGTACTAGGCACTTCCTACATGTATTATTTAAACTGCATAACAACCTTCTTGAGGAAGGGACAATAGTTCCCATTTTGCCAATGGAAAATCTATGGTGACACAGGTCAAATGTTTTTCCGAGGCTCACATCACTCAACTAATATTCAAGTCAAGCTCTGCCTGACTTCTGGGAGCTAGGACCTAAGAGAGCTTCAGGTACAGTCAACACACCTGCACGAGGTTGGGGTCGGACAACCTGGAGGAGTCTTTGGGGGGTGATAATAGAATGTCCTAGTAAGAAACAGAGATTACGATGCAGATTCTTGAAGGCACTGAGAATTCTCCAGACTGTACAGTAGTGCCAACCTAAATCTAATGCAGACAGTCTGAGAAACTTGGACTTTATCGAAAGAAGATTAGATGGGGTAGACCCCAAATGGCTCTGAGCCACTTCTGCAGGTCTTTGGTGAGCCACTGGGAACTCCCTTGAAGTGAGGAACTGCTGTGAGTAGAGTCAGCTGACCACCTCCAGTGCCACACCCTCAGGATCCGCAGAGGCACTCGCGTAGAGGTCCCATTCTTCCCAAATATTTGAGCTGATGTCTGAGCACGTTGAGAGTGCTCAAGTCAGGCCACTTCTGCCACTGCAGAAATGTTCTAGTAGGCAGTCATGGCCCTTGGGCTCCCATCAGCTTGCCCGTGACTTTCTCAGAGCTGCAGTCTGAGGCTCTTTCTGCTCAGTGTTCCATCGTCCTCTTGTTCTTTTAAGAGGTGTCAGCCCTCTGCCTCGTGGTCTAAGGCTCTTCTTGCCCACCTCTGTTCACTCTGCCATTACTTTTCACAGATAGTCCTCCTTAAAAATCTCTTGTACTTTTAATTCAGTTTTGGCAACTGCTTCCCAGGGAGCTCAAAATGACTCAGTCAGCACTGGTTATGGTTTGAGAAAGCCAATGATAAAATGGGATGGGTGTTTTATGCTAAAGTCAGAGTCCTGCCTGGGAAAGTCCTGCCCCTGCACCATGGAATAGGGTTACCTGACTGGATGCCTTGATGACTGCAGACTTACCTATCCTCTCAGGATCCACAAGTGTGCCCCATCCCTCCTCGTTAAGAGTCAGCACTTTCCATGTGGAAGAAGACACTGCAGAGGTCTCTCCCCTACGAAGCAAAAGGTGTCCCCTCAGGACATGTCACATCCTCTTCTGGCTGCCAAACTGATCATGACAGTTAAATCCCAGCATAACCCTTTTGGGGGATCGCTTAGACTGATAAGTGAGCAAGGAGGCTGCACCTCAAAGAAGCTGAAAGAATTATCAGAAGTCATTGTTGGATTTTACAGGTACCTGTTCAAAGGAACCAGGATGTGAAAAGCAAGAATTTATTGATTTGGGAGCACTTTCTTGGGACACAGGATACAATACTTTGGAAAGAATCCCCAGGACTGATGGCTCTTAGAAGCTCAAAGAAAGCAGTATTTGTCCCTGTTGAGCAAAGACGAAATGTCTGAGTTGCCATAACAAAAGGCACATGAACGAATAAGAAACCTGAGAGCGTGGGCACACTGGGGTGGATAGATCATGTAAGGTCAGGAGACCCACCAGAGCTGTAGCTCCCCAGGAGGACCCAGTGCACACACCATCCACTAAGACCATTGGGAATGTGGCACCGAGAGGCACCGCATCACTAAGAAGGTCAGTGGTAACACTTCTCTGCAGCTCAGGGTGGACGGTAGATGTGTTCACAGATCTTGGCAATGGGAGAGACAGAGGCTTGTAAGAGCTGTGGAGGAGCTGCCACCCAAATGTCTATGAAGAGGTGGATCTGAGTGGTGCCCCGGATGGACTGCTCTAGCCCCAGACGTGAGCTGCTCCCATCACCCACGAAGAGAAGACTGTTGTGAGCAGTGCGGCTGGTGGACGGTCTGCAACTGCTACGCCTGCGTGACCTACCTTAGTGTTCACTTCAAGGTCAAGCTTTTCTCAAGCAGCCTCTGCTCAATGACCAAGCATGATGGGGTGGAGGAGGGAGGCATACCATCAGCAGCCATGTGCCCAGTGTGGGACTCTAACAAGGCGATCTTTGTTGCAGGCACACCCATTGGTCTGGTAGAGATGTTTTTGGAGCTGACTGCTATCTGAGGCTTTTTCTACTCAATCCTCCTTCGTTTCCCCTCTTCTTTCACAGATGTCACACCTGCATCATGATCTGAAAGGCCAGCCTTATTCCTGTTCCTCTTGCCCTTTATACTTTACAGTCATTTCCCTCAATAAATCTCTTAAATTTCTAATTCTGTCTTAGTGTCCTTTTCCCATAGAACCCAAAGTGAATGGATAAAGGAGATGTGGTACATATATACAGTAGAATATTACTCAGCCATAAAAAGGAATGAAACAGTGCCATTTGCAGAGATGTGGATAGACCGAGAGACTGTCATACAGAGTGAAGTCAGAAAAAAAAATAAATATCATATATTAATGCATATATGTGGAACCTAGAAAAATGGTACAGATGAACTGGTTTGCAGGGCAGAAATAGAGACACAGATGTAGAGAACAAATGTATGGACACCAAGGGGGGAAAGTGGCTGGGAGGGGTGGTGGTGGTGGGATGAATTGGGAGATTGGGATTGACATGTATACACTAATATGTATAAAATAGATAACTAATAAGAACCTGCTGGGGCTTCCCTGGTGGCGCAGTGGTTGAGAGTCCGCCTGCCGATGCAGGGGACACGGGTTTGTGCCCCAGTCTGGGAAGATCCCACATGCCGCGGAGCGGCTAGGCCTGTGAGCCATGGCCACTGAGCCTGCGCGTCCGGAGCCTGTGCTCCGCAACGGGAGAGGCCACAACAGTGAGAGGCCCAGGTACCGCAAAAAGAGAAAAAAAAACGAACCTGCTGTATAAAAAAATAAAATAAAATTCAAAAATTTTAAAAATAAAATAATCTAATTTTTATCATTGCTATATTTTTGATTAACTAAAATTTCTGTTAGGTTTTTCACATACTGAGTAATGTGACAAATTATGTCTGTCTGTGCTTTATTATCTTTATCATCTCGCTGCATCTGATTTCAATATCCAGGCTTTTTCCACAACACTAAGAGATGGTCTTGCCTCATTATAACCAGGTAAGTTACTTAACTTCCCTGAGTCTTCATTTGCTTGTCCATGAATCAATACTTGGAATGCATCTCATAGTGCTGTTTATGAAGACACAGAGAAAATGTATGTGCAAGTCCTTTTGTAGTTTCTTGCATACAGTAGATGCTCAATGTGTTATAATTATTATTAGTAGTAGTTGTTGTAGTAGTAGTAGACACCCTGGCATCAGGTACTGAAACGTGACATACCCTAAAATCCTTATAGGAGACTTGGAAAATACACAAAACTTAAATCACTTAAGGAACAAGATGACTAATCTTGGTCATTTTATTTGAGCCCACCTGAGGTAAACTAAGCACAGTCCAGACAAGAAGAACCACCAAACCCACTCATAGACCTGTGAGAAATATTTAATGATTGTTTTTAAGCCATTAAGTATGGGGGAATTTGTGAGGTATCAATTGCTAATGGATACACAGAATAATGTCATAAAATTTTGATAGACTACATTTTATGTTGACGTTTTGTTACGGATTTTAAAGAAAATAATCTTTTCATTTTGCAAATTTTTTCATCTCTACTATTTACTTTTTCCAATCCCATCAAAATTAACAGCCTGATATATATCCTTTTCACAGCTTTCTCCATGCTTTTAGAATCACATGTGCACTGATTTATTGTTTTTTTCTAAAGGTTTTGTTTAAGGAATCATAGTGTATATAGTTTTCTTTGTCTTGCTCTGCTCTCCTAACAGTGCAGTCTGGCAACAATTCCAGTCAATAAATATAGATAAAGCCTATTCTTTGTAAAAGCTCCATATGAACATGCCACAGTTTATTCAACCATTTCCCTAATCATGATTATTCAGGTTTACACCAATTTCTTGTCACTATAAACAAGGCTATAATAACCATCCTTTTATCTATCTAAACATCTTAGCTTTAAACTAATTCTCTCTAAATTATTTCTAAACTTCTAATATCCATATATACAGGTGCTTTTATTTCTAGGACATGATGAAGACCCAGAAGAGATAGCTAGGTCAATAGGTATGTGTATTTTTTTAAACAGATGTTTCTATAATAGTTTTCCATAAGCGTGAAGAAATTGACATTACCACCAGCAATGTGGGCTATGCCCTTCTCTCCAAAATTCACCCCTGTCACCATCTCCTCCATCTCTAGGTCTTATCATTGCATCTGAATTTTGCATAACCATACACATGGGGCCCGGATTCTCGCTCCAGGAACACCAGCATGAGATAAAAGTTCTCTGCTTCCCAAGCTCTTCTTTCTTGCTCCTGACATTAGGGAAGGGCTCTCTGGCCACATCAATGGTCCATTCAGCCTAGCCTGCTGTGCTCCAATCTGGCTGTTGCCTCCCACGTGTGAGATCCACACATTCCACCTTCTCTGTCCTCTGGCAGGCTTGAGCAGTCCTCTCCCCAAAGAGGAGAATTGCCCTTCACCTCCACTTTCCTGGGACTTCTTGAGTTCCCAATATCTTAACAGATATTTATGGAATTCTTTGTTTCTCCTTTTAATTCTCTCTGCTTTTATTATCCAGAGTCTTCTCTACCTAAAGCTCTTTGGGAAAAAATCTGCAGGGCAGGACTTGAGGACGATCCGAACACTATACAAAAGCCCTATGTACTTAAAATACTCCTTTATTTCACTTGCTGCACATTGACTATGTTCTGGGGAAAAGCTTCCTAGATCATTCTTTTCCTTTAGGTTCCATGGTCTTAGCCCATAACTGGCGTTCCTGAGATGTTTGGATTTGTAGTGTCCACAGTCTGGGATCCCCTTTAGAGCCAGAAAAGGTCATCCTTATGTATGGGTGCCAAGGAGGAGTGGCTTTTCTTCATTATCTGTTCTTCTCTAACAGGAATTTTCAATATTGACTAAAGAATGGTCCTCACACTAATATTATTTGATCCTATCCTACAAATGAGCACGTGGTCAATTGTAAGAGAAATCTAGAAAAGCCTAAAAGAAAAAAAAAAGATAAACTTGGAAAAACATGAATAGTTTTTGCTTCTTCTTTCAAATATGATTTCTTTTTTTCTGGAAGACAGGGTAGAGAGGATGAAGAAGGTGGAATTTCAAAGCAGCATCTGCAGTGATACGCATATGAGTACACGCTGTGGTCACGTTCTCTAGCCTCTATGACACTGGCAGTGGCAAGAGAAAATGTGTGTAACTGAGGCTAGAATAAGCCTTCTTCCTTTCAATCTGTCTTTGACCCTGAATTATTTACTGTTCTTAGAAGAACAATACAGATCAATGTGATTGACATCACAAGAACCGAAGATTTTACTTTCATGGAAACCTTTCCAAAAGTCACAGTGGATGAGCTAACCCAGCTGGGGACACAGGTACAATTTTCTTCTCTCTGTATCATCTTTTCTGACTAGGCAGGCAGCTAAGCTCCATAAGTGAGAGACCATTGTGATAGGAAACAAGGTGATGATTTGCCTCAAACAGGATGAATTGACACACGATCACCTTGTAGAGATTTAAGTGCCAAAAACACAGTTGGAATTTTGATGAGTAATAATTATTAAATCTGAATAATTGAGTATATCTATTCTTAGGGATTATTTGACCCAATAATTATTACCCAGGAAAATTAAGTGTGTGTTTGAAATCCACATTTTATCACCAATGATGAGCCTGTCAATTCCATCCCATTAGCCAGTTTTTCTCACAGGCTAATGTTAATATTAAAAAAGTCACTGGAAATCACAGTTTATAACCATATATACTTACAGGGTCTGTGGATTATAAACTATCAAAATAATTTACTACTTATGTACAGAACATCTAACAACCTAATTCATTTAAAAACAAATATAATCCAACCAGATAGCATTTCACACTTCTCATTCCAACATCTTCACTACAAGAAAGGAAAAAGACAAGGAAACAAGTCAACATTTCTCCTAAATTCTCACAACCATTTTATTCTTAGCCCTTGGTTATGAGTAAGATGAAGATTTGAGAAATAAAGACCCTTGCCCAGTTCACTGAGCTGATCAACGATACAGGCAGGATGGAACCCAGATCTGAGTCAGAGTCACTAGCCCAGGCTCTTCCTGTGTTTTCCAACATGGGGTATCTGCTTCACTAGGAGAGTTCACCAGAGTGCCAGGGACAAGGGCACCCATGACATAATTCAATAAAAGAAAAGAAAAACAAACCAAACCAAAATTAAGCCATTAAACTAATATTTCATTTCAAGCTATATGTAGAGTCGAGTCCAGCAGTCACATGGATTTTTCAAAATAAACCGATATTTCAATGATATTTCTTGCTTGTGACAGCTACCTTATGTTGTGTTTCCCCATTCACTGGAGTTAAAAAAATTTTTTGTTATTGCTACAAGGCAACTTTCAAAGGAAAATTGAGAAGAGCACCAAGCTGGGGCAGAAACAGACAAGTCACTGGGCAGAGGCAGAAGCTTAGGAATAACCAAAAGCTGGCATGATGCTGGAAACAGCTGCAGCAGCTTTCATTTTATTCAGTTCATCGTATTTCAGCCATCAAACCAGGTGGGCTAGAGGAACTGAAACAGAGTCCCCCTAAACCTGAATTCCCCTGCCAAGGTTACGTTTAATCTCTCTATCGAAAACTTTATTCCCTTTCTTGTCCTGCCCCTCTTCCCCTCAGAATTAAGGAGTATCAAAGAAAAGGGGGGACTGAAACCAAGCAGGACCCCGCCAGGCCTTCCCAGGTACAAACACCCCTCCATGTTCTCTGTTTCATTTTTGTAGGAAAAAGGCTTAGTCTCCTAGGCCATCCCCAGTTCCAAAGAGCAGATTCAAGCAGCTAACTATTATTAGAACAATAGACTCTAGTTCCTCCTGAAGCGATATACATAACAATCTGACACGTATCTTTGAGTTGTTCTGCAGAAACTAAGACCCCCACTCAGAGGAGGATGGTAACTACATCCTGACCACAAGCATGTAGACCCCAGACTGGTTGGAACCAGAAGGTTGGTGACTGAGATTCCCAAAACATCACCCTGTTACCTCACAACCAACTGATCAGAAGAAGGTCTATGAGCTGAACACACATCTTATAGCCCCCCTCTCCTAAGACTGTCTTTAAAAACCCTTGCTTGAAAGCCACTGGGGAGTTCAGGTCTTTGGTGCATGAGATGCCCATTCTCCTTGCTTGGTGCCCTGCAAATAACCCCTGACTTTGCTGCAAATACCTGCACTGCAGGAACATGAGCCCTTGCTCAGTAACAGAACAATTAAAGTGTAAAGTTATCTTCAGGATTTTGCCAAATGTTTCTCTCAAGAAAAGATGATTCAGACCTGTTATATCATTGTGTTACTCACAAGGTCAAGATACAAAGGCAGCCCTTGGTGACATGTCAGACCAAGTACTAAGACTAGGGGTCCTGGACTGACGGCATGGACAACTTTCAGGTAAGCACCCTAAGTGGGTTCTGCTTGGCACCATGAATTTTATTAGAAATTAGCCCATGGGCTTCCCTGGTGGCGCAGTGGTTAAGAATCCACCTGCCAATGCAGGGACACGGGTTCAAGCCCTGGTCCGGGAAGACCCTATATTCCATGGAGCAACTGGGCCCGTGTGCCACAACTGCTGAGCCTGCGCTCTAGAGCCCGCGAGCCACAACTATTGAGCCTGTGCATCACAACTACTGAAGCCCGCGCACCTGGAGCCTGTGCTCCGCAGTGAGAGAAGCCACTGCAATGAGGAGCCCATGCACTGCAGTGAAGAGTAGCCGCTGCTCGCCACAACTAGAGAAAGCCCGCACACAAAGACCCAACGCAGCCAAAAATAAAATAAATTAATTTAAAAAAACATTAAAAAAAAAGAAGAAATCAGTCCATGGTAAAGAACATGTAGATTTAAACTCCAAAACACTCAGAGACAATATTTATGTATAAGCAGTAAAAATAGATCACAGAGATTTTATTTAGGATGACCAGATAGAAATACAAGGCAAAAAGGGAAAAGTTCCAAATTCTAATTTTTTTGTCTTCAATATAGGTCTATTAGCATGTGTTTTTCAAATCACCAGTCATATCGTTTATCTAGTGGCACTGTCAACTATTATTTTAAAATAGAATAGAAAATAGTAGAGTATATTGCCCATAGTCAAAATAAGTATTGTTGTGGTAAAGTTTTACTTGTCATACATGTAAATATGGAAGTAAATTTTTTAGTACTGGGTCAAACTCTCTAAGATTTCTTAGTGTGTGTTACAACAAAATTTGAAGGTTATGGACCTAGATGACATACATCTAAGGTGACTTTCAGCTCTGAAAACCACGATTCTGCTTTTGTCCAAATTGGTGGCACCCAGTTCAACTTTTTGCAGACCCTGAGTTTCCTGGAGGGTGGTTACAAGTGGCCTCAGAGGGACTGATATATCAGAGCTCTAATCCACCAAATCCAGGGCAGCTCCACTTTCTTCTCAGGCATATCTCATATTATTAAGCAAGATATGCATTGAAGAACAACACAGCTCCTGGAACAAAAAATATAACTCAAGACGTGTGTTCTGGGCATATGCCCCAAAATCTGGAGTCAGTGATCTCCCACGCAGACAGGGGAAGATGCTGAAATGTACTGAACTCCCACGATCAGCCAAATACATTATATATCCTATGTATTACAAGTTATACATATTATTTTATTTTCACAACCCTCTTAATTGATTATTATGTCTCTCCTCCCTCTTTTCATAGTTGTATAAAATAATCCTTAGAAAAGTAAATGAATAAGTTGCTTAAGATTATGGATTTGAATCAGGTGGATTTGAACCAGGTCTGTCTAATTGTAAAGCTTATGTACTTTCCACTGCACTGCTGTCTCCACAAACTAACATATTCCCCTCATCACCAATGCTGAGAGAAACAAATGATGCCAAATGCTTTTAGAAAATGCAATTTGAATTTTCTTTAAGATGACTAAGGGTTTTGGAAGCTGGGTTGAACCAAATACTACAGTTGGAAAAATTTTAAATGAGAAGTGGAAGAGAAAAGGCAAGAATGTAGAGAGAATTATAGACAGATAAGGTCCCTGATACCAGACACATCCTTTTAAAACTACACTCTGAAAAACAAAGTTTAAAAAAAAAGGGGGGGGGGGGGGTGGTGAAATGCTGAATTCAGCTTTCACAAAGTAATGAACAGCTGGAGTGTTTCTGCATGATTTACCCTAATGTAACAAGTTTGGAATTTTTAAGTTTTGGGGAGGAGAGATGAGATGAAGTTCATGTTAGTTCTTGGTTATCTTTGTAGTAGTTACCTTTTGACACCTAGAAATCTTCACCTTGAAAGTCTAGATAATTGCGAGTCATCCCCAGAGCTTAGAGCATTAATAGTCCCACCTAAGGACCCGTTACCCATGGAAAGTGGAGGCATGTCTTGGCTCCCCGGGCACAGCCCACACCTCTTCACCAAGCACTTCAAAAAGGACAAGTTCACAGGAGACCTTCCTCAAACACTGAGCTTCTGGTTCCTTCAAATTTCTATTAGGGGTTGCTGGAAAACACTGTGGAGACAGGACAGAGGCGCCAGCAAACCCTGAACATCTGAAGAGTTTAGCTGAGTGCATCAGGATCTGCTCCAGAGGTATGATGACCTCTTCTCATTTGCAGTGACAGAAACTCCTATTTCAAGACCGGCAGGGGCCCCACCAATCTACCAGGTCACGTTTCTAGGCAAAAGATGAATGGTACTGTTACAGTCTTGCCATGTTTTAAAGACATTGCTCAGGCAGTAAATTGGCTTGAGTAAAATATGAAGCTCCTGACTCTGATTCCAGTGCCCCCGTGAGATAGTTTCAGCGCCCACGGGGGGTGGTAAAGAGGGTGCGATTCTCCCCAATCGAGTGGCTAAATAGCAGCTGTTCCCATAGGCAGGCAATACAAATGACTCTGCTTCTGAGATAGGCTTACAACAAATCCAAACTAATCTTTGTGAGACTGTGCTCTAAATGAGTAGTGTTAACAAGCATTTACTAAGACAGTTGCATTATTTTCTCTCCTCGGGATTTCAGAGCCCAGCAAACCCCTCTCACCCACCCGTCTCCTTATTTTGTCATTCCATTGCAGCATCTTTTTTTCACTTCTACAAAGAAAAAAATGCCAAGAATCTGCACAAAGATGTGGCTGTTAGAAAAAAGAAAGAAACTGTTCATTCTTATTCAGGGCATGGACTATAGATTCTACCTAATTATTTAGTACAAATCAGTAGATGACTTTGATACACAGGAGTTCTGTAGGCACACCAAATCCCTGAGTCCATCACCTCTTTAACATTCAGGAGGTGAGAGAATGAGCTAGAAAGTCCAACTCAAGGTCTCATGCTGCCTGTAAGATTTCTCTTCTTTCTGCCAGTGGCCTTTTAATTCAAATAGAGCTGCTTTCCTGAAGGGTTCCTGCCATTACCCAATTCAGTATTCAGGATTGCTTCCCCCAGCTTCCAGCTTCTACCTGATCCAAATCAGGCCCAACTTGGTCACTTTTGTAAGCTGATAAAGAATTAGGTATAGGCTGTGACAAATGACTGATAAAAGAAACAAAGAGGTGCCAGTTATCTGCTCAAATAATATTGGAGAAGTATTGAGACACTGTGGCTATTATTTTTATCTCGCTTCCATAATATATATATATATTTTTGGGTGACAACTTCCTGGTTGGGAAAGGAGGAAAACAGTACTTGCAGGAGCAGAAGACCATCAGAATGAAGTTTTGACCATCTTGATGAGGGAGAAAGGTTAGTTAAGAGCCTAGAACTGCAGAGGTTGGATGAATTACTGTGTGGAAAATGTACCCGCTCTCTTTTCCTTACATATTCCTTAGACGTCTGCCAATACTCCTTACTCTCATTCTGTTGCTCTTATGTTCTTTTCCTCTTCTCCCCACAAGCAAACAAATAAATTTTAAAAAGACAACTCAATGTCAGGGTCCCAACAAGAAATATATCAGAAACTAGTACAGTCTGAAAAGAGCAGGAAGTTGAGGTAAGGTGCCTGAGCTGGCATCCTGGCTGGGCCATTGTGACAGAGCTGCTGTGTGAGCTCCTAAGTAATTAGAGAGAATAATTTTTTGTTCAGTACGCCCTTCCTCCCCGCCAGTTTGGCACTATACCTACATATATGGTTGCCTCTGTCAAGAGAAATAGGGACAATAAAATGGTTTGCAGTGATCAAACAACAAAACATGGTATGATTTTTATCTCTTAGTTTCAAGGCAAGTATCAGTACAACGTAAACCTGGGCTGCTTCACTCATTGATTTCTCCTATTGAATGAATCTCTTTCATTCATTCCTTGGGGTTTGCTTCATCTCTTTTGACTTAATTTTGTGCCTACGCAGCGCTTCTCTGCATTTCACAAATTCTTTAGGCATGTCTCCCTATCTGCAGTTTTTGAATCAAGAGCAACCTGATGGGGACTTCCCTGGTGGTGCAGTGGTTAAGAACCCGCCTGCCAATGCAGGGGACATGGGTTCGAGCCCTGGCCCAGGAAGATCCCACATGCTGCAGAGCAGCTAAGCCCGTGCGCCACAACTACTGAGCCTGCACTCTACAGCCCGCCAGCCACAACTACTGAAGCCCACGTGCCTAGAGCCCGTGCTCCGCAAAAAGAGAAGCCACCACAGTGAGAAGCCCGCGCACCACAGCGAAGAGTAGCCCCCGCTCGCCGCTACTAGAGAAAGCCCACGTGCAGCAACGAAGACCCAACACAGCCAAAAATAAAATAAATTAACTAATAAAAAAAAAAAACCAAAAAAATGAGCAACCTGATGGCTCTATTCACAAATGCTCTGACTTTTCTGAAAGGTTCAAGTACAGGGTTTCAACCAATTCCCTTTTACATTGAAATTGCTCCGGAGAGATCATGCTCCTGGGAGCTAAGACTCAGAGCAAGAGACAGACACAAGACTATGTTTGTATGACATAGAACCAGTCACCTTTTAATTAATTGTTCATCAAGAAAAATATTCTAGCCAGTGAAGATGTCTGTCAGAAAAGTTGTTTGGCAAATTATGTGAAAAAAACCCCATCATGTATGTTAATTTTTTATTATTTGTCCTAGTAGATGCAGACTTAGAAATATAGACATTAGTTAGACATATGTAGAAGAAATAACAGATAAAAGAAATTCACTGATTATTTCTTGGGATCTAGAAAAAATGTGTTTTCAGTGAACACTCTGTGGAACACTCTGTTTTTCACTCTATATAGTGAGTAAAAAATTATGTATTTGATATACATATTTCTTAATGAGATTTCAACAAAAGGAACATGACATAAGAAAACTGACAGCTTTTTCTTTTAAAGTGAAAATTAGGTTTTCATTTATTTTTATTATTTGTCTATGATTTCCCTGTTTCTTCCTTTGCCTTTTGCCTCTAAAGGGCAAAGCAGCAAAATTCCAGAGTCCAGCTGTACTCTTTAAACTCATTCACTTAGCCCTTCCTGACACAGACTCCAATGTACAGGTAAACACCAGCTTTGTTTTTTCCAAGTTCTGTCCTTAATCTACCTTCATTAAAAATGTTCAGGGACTGATTATCCATATAGTGAAGTGTGCAGGGTTTGTAAATGTCCTCCCTCTTCCCTTTATTCCTAACTTTTACCCAGTTTTTTTTTCTCATTAGCACTGCACTCTGACCACAAATGAAGGAAGAGACAGTAAAATCTGTTCAGTGTTTTGGTAGAAAGATCAGCTGTATTAGAAATTAAAAGGCGTGTCTCAAATAAGGTATGGGATTATCTGTGATTTTGCATATTCGTGATTAAGAGTTAGCTGTATTCCACCATAACCACCAGCCGAATGAAAGCATAAGAACTAAGTCTCTGAGCTGCAACATCTAATTTAATTCTGGGGATACTCCAAAAAAGGCCACTGTGTAAAGCAATAAACCAGGGTCTTCTGTTTTCTCCTTTCTCCCCACCCACCTCTAATGAAGGGGTAGCCACTCCATGTAAATTTTAAAAGCAAATTTGAATGTTCTTCCTCTGCTAATAAGCACCCAGACGATCAAATACAGACATTACTCACACAATATCAGCACTGCTGAAACTACAAACACATCATTTTCTATTGCAAGCTGAGCAAGAAACAGCTATTTTTACGAATCTGCCGAGTGGTTTGTTTGTGTACATAGGGAGAGAGTGAAAATCACACCAGAGTGAAAATCGTATTACACACATGAGGAAGATGACTTAACAGTCTGTGCACAAGTGTTAGATATGGAATGAAGTTCATCTGAGCCCTTAACGGCAGCAATAGACTCTAGGACTTTTCACTGGAAAGGTATTGTTAAGAACAAATATTTTGTTGTTGATGTCACGATGATGATTTTTTGTCTTGGTTTTCTGTATTATTTTAGATCAATTGGTATTGGGGCTTTGTCAAGAAACGTATTTGAATAACTAATAACTGGTGACTACCCTTCTAGGAGTTAATCCCCCTCTTATAGAAGCAAAAGCAGAATTTTATATATAACCATGTCCTTGGTATGGTCCACATTCATTATGGTATTTGAAAAGGTTAGAGAAACCCACGGGGTGTTGTTTTTAGAATTAAATGAAATAACGTCAAATAAATTAGAAGTGATGGGCACATATTAGATGTTCTATAAATGTTAGCTGTAAAGGATAATATATTTCCAAAGTCTGATGTTTCTTCTTCCTAAATGGAATGTTCCCACTTTTGCTTCTCCATCATTCCTCATTCAGGGACATTGGGATGAGTAATTAATTGGTCCAGCCCCTTTCAATTTTTGTCCATCAGTCTGTCTCTCTCTGTCTCACTTTCCATATACAAAATGCAAAATATAAAGTTCAAAATGAAAACAAGAAGTTTACTAGTTAGAGAAGAACAATTTCTCAAGATTCTTGTCAGAGAAAAATACACTTACCTTTTTAGTTTTTTTGTTTGACTTATTAAATTTTTAATCACGTTTGGTGAAAAGGGGGGGAGGGGCAAAAATAGAAAATTAAACCCTAGGCGTTTTGCATGGGCAAACCTCTCTCTGAGTTAAAATAATCAACAACTTAGTCATTAAGATAAAATGAACTTAACTTCAGACACTGTAATCTCCACTATCTCAGTGTCCTCCATTTGCTTATGGCAATAAAACTGTGTTAAATATGTATTATTTGGGAAAACTCATATTTATCTTATATAGTGTGATTTTCGACTCAGGGGTGCCTAGATATCAATGATAAATGAAAAATATCTCGTATCTTTCTAATATACCCACATGTCTTTGCTAACACAAATGATCTGACAGAAAGCGATCATTTTAATATTTCAGGAGATTAGGTTTAGCTCTGCACGTGCATATATATGTATACATACGCACACATGCACACACACATATATAAATATATGCATATATCCACATATACCTACACAAACACATATGTGCAAAGGAAGAAAGTTATACCAAAAATATAGTGTCCTTTTAAAAAAATTAATATTTATCACAGATCTCACAGCTGATGTTTTTGGCAGTCCTATCTAAGCATGCAGTTACCATCCAAACAAGTTATAGAACATTTCCATCACTAGAAAAGTACCCTTGAGTGCCTTTCCAAATTCCCATTCTCCAGAGACAACTTACTTTCTAAGTTCTATCACTGCAGATTAGTTTTGCCTGTCCTTGAAATTCAAATGAATGGAAAAATACAGTATGTTTTCGGCTTCTTTTACTCAACATAATGATCATTTTATGTTGTTGAGTTTATCATAATTTGTTTCTTTTTATTGGCATACTATATGAATAATCCACAAATTATTTACCTATGTTTCTGTTGATAAATATGTATTTTTTTATTTTCTGGCTATTCACAATGAAGCTCATATCAACACCTTATAAAAGATGTTGTATGGACATATGTTTTTAGTTTTCTTGTATAAATATCTAGGATTGAAATTACAGGATTAAGGGTAAATATATGTCTAACTTTGTAAGAAGTTGCCAAACTGTTTCCAGTATGATTGGATCACTCCTATCAGCAGAGTATTAGAGTTCCAAATGTTCCACATTCTTGCAAATATTTGGAATTGCTAGTCTTTTTTTTTTGGTCAACATATTTGGTGTAAAATAGAACCTCATTATGGATTTAATTTGTTTTTCCCTTACAACTAATGATGTTGAGTATATATTAATGTTTATTGACCTTTTTTGAGAAGTATATTTTTAAGCCTTTTAATGATTTTATATTGTTTTTTTTGCCTTTTGTTGTTTTGTAGAAGTTCTTTATATATTTTAGATAAAATTCTTTTGTGAAATATATACAAGTATGTTTTTCTAGTCTTAGGCTTGCATTTCCATGTTTAATTGAGTGTACAGTAAGAAGAATATTTTAATTTGGATGAATTCCAATTTATCAATTTGTATTTTCTTTGTATTTTTTCTAAGAAATCTTTGCCTATCTTAAAATCACAAAAATACTCTCCTATGTTTTCTGTGAAAAAGCTAAATGATCAAAAATTAGTTATCTGTATGTGGGTGACCCTATTCCTGGACTCTCTACTGTGTTACATTGATCCATTTTTCTATCTGAATACAAATACCACACTGCCTTGATTACTGCAGCTTAATGTAAGTTTTGAAATTATATAATGTTAATCCTCCAACTTTGTTCTTTTTCAAAAGTGTTTTGGCTACTCAAGTTACTTTGAATTTCATATGAAATTTAGAATCAACTTATCAATGTTAATCTCTAACAAAAAAACCCCATAACTTCTGGAATACTGATAGGCTTGCACTTATACTATAGATGAACTTAGGGAGAACTGACAGTTTAAAAATATTGAGATTTTTGACCTGTGTACAAGGTATATCGTTCCATCTATTTAGACCCTCTTTAATTTTTTCTCAGGAATGTTTTGTAGTTTTTAGTGTACAAACCTTGAAAATCTTAGGTCAAATCTGTCCTTTCATATTTTTGATGCAATTGTAAATGGTATTGTTTTTCTCATTTTCTATTTCCAGTTGCTTATTGATAGTATATAAAAGTATAATTGATTTTTATACATCAATCTTGTATCATGCAAGGTTGCGAAACTCCCTTGTTCTAGTGGCTTTATATAAATTCCACTGGATTTTCTACATAGACAATTATGTCACCTGTGAGCAAAGACAGTTTTACTTCTTTCTTTGTCTTTTATTTCCTTTTCTTGCCTAAATGCACTGGCTAGACCCTTACAGACAATGTTGAGTGAAAATGATGAGAGCAAGCATTTTTATTTGTTGTCTGTTCCTCATTTTAGGAAGGAAGCATTCAGTGTTTCACTATTAAGTATCATGTTAGTTGTATGCTTTTCCTAGATGCTCTTTATTGGGTTGAGGATGTTCCATTCTATTCCTAGTTGGCTGAGGTTTTAGAGAAATGAGTGTTGGATTTTGTCAAATGCTTTTTCTGTGCTTACTGAAATTACCATATGAATTTGTTAATATGTTCAAGTACATTTAGTAATTGATTTTCAAGTATGAAAGCAACCTTGCATTCCTGGGATAAACTCCACTTGGTCCTGATGTGTTATTATCTTTTTAATATATTGTTGAATTCATTTGGTAAAATTTTGTTTGGAAATGTCACATCTATGTTCATGAGAAATATTGGTCTATAGTTTTCTTTTCTTGTAATGTGTTTGTCTGCCTTTGGTAACAGTACGTCTGGCTCATAGAATGAGTTGGGAAGTATTCCCTCCTTTTCAATTGTCTGAAAAAGTTTGTGTAGTATTGCTATTAATTCCTTTCTTCTTTCTTTAGGTTTAATTTGTTGCTCTTTTCTTAGTTTCTTAAGGTAAAGGCTAAAGTCATTGATTTGTGAATTTTCTTCATTTAATAACAAGCATTTAATGTTGTAAACATCCCTTTTAATGAATGCTGCATTAGCTAGATCTCACAAATTTTAATATGTTAAATAATTTACTTTTAATAATTGCAATATTTTATCATACTTATGCAGTCTTGATTTAATGATTTCAGTTTTCTGTGCTCTTAGTGGTTTTTGAATAAATTTCTATGTAGATTATAATTGATTTGCTTCTAATTTTTTGTAGAGATTTGTTATCGCTTTTATAATTTTTAGCAGTTCTAAGACCATTTAAAAATCATTCTATTTCCAAATAAAGTAAAAGAATGAAACCTATTACTTAACCATTTTAAAATCATTCTATCTCTAAATATTAAAGGCAAGAATGAAACCTACTACATAGCAGGATAATTTAACACGCTTTTAGTTCCCATGCTTCCATTTAATAGTGCTTGGATGCATTATCTATAACTTTAAATACTATTTTTATGTATAGCATGAATACCTACTCTTTCAACAGTTTTTTTTGCCATTTAGATTTGTAATATTTATAAAATATTTACAAAAATTATTTTCACTTACCTTCACACTTAGCTGGCTTAATTAATCAATTCTTTACTATGATGATTTGCTCATTTTATGTTTTCTCTTTTGAATCATTTCTCAGGTAACTAGAGTAAGTCTTTAAATAATTTTATTTCTAAAAAGTTCACTAAGGTAGTACATTTTAAGGCCTGTTTCTATAGCAAAAAATTTTTAAAAATCAATATATTTCTATTGCCTTCACAAGAGAAAAACTTTGCTTTTAAATTATTTAACCAAAACTTTTCCCCTCAAAACTCTGTAGATTGTCTAGAGAAATCCTTCACTGCTTTCCAATTACTCTTACACTAAAAGTTTTAGAAGAGATATCTAAAGTCAACCATGTTTAAAGAATTTTTTAGATAACCAATTTATCTTTCTATCAGAATACATGTAAAATTTTTGCTCTTAATTTTCACATTTCAAAATTTTGCCAAGATGGGTTTTAGCTTGGCTCCTTTTAATTTTGCTTGGAATGTAAGAAGCCATTTTGATTTGAAGACACTGGTCATTTTTTCCCAGAGTATCTTCTTGGATAAATTATTGATTATTGCATCTATTCCTTTTTCCTTCTCTTTTTCAGGAATACCAACATTCTATGGGTATGACATAAGTTCTTTTTCCTCAATGTCTATCATCTTTCTAACCATCTGTCCTATTATCTGTATTCTTAGAGGGTTTCTCTGGTTTGTTTGAAGATCAAAAAATTCAATCTCCTGACTATTCATTTGGTTCCTTGCTCTCTTTGATGAAGATTTTTATTTCTGCTCTTGTGCTGACTGTGTCCTTGCAATTCTTTTTTCAAATCTCACAGCTTTTTCTCCATCACAATACATTTTGCTCAGTTCTTTGGTCTTTTTCTCACATGTTTCCTTCTGCATTCTACTGAGGCCATCCAGGGTTTTCTAAAACCATATTCTGGCTTCTCTAGAAAATAACATTAAAAGATGTGCTGGTGTTTTGAATGTTTGTAACGATGCTTGCTTTTTCTTTATTTGCCGTGCGTTTTTTGCATACCAGCCATCCTGTAATGAGATTTCTAGCCAGAAATAATATTTTTTAATAAAAATGGTTTGTAGACTTCTCTTGGTCCCACTCAGTGTCTTCTTGAGTACTGGTAAAATCCTTTTTGGAATTTGAGTCTGGAAAATATTCATGGTCACTCTTCCTAGTAAAAGTTCCAGAACCTAGTCCACATTGAACTCATGTTATTCTGCTAAATTACTTGGAGTTAATTCTATCTGTGCTATTTCTTTCACACCCTGAACCTACTGAATACATGCAAAAAAAACCCAAAAGTGCCAAATTTCCACTCTCAATGCTCTTTTTGTCTATATGCTAATCAGTGTGGTATACTTCTTGGAATCATACCTCTCGGGACACAATATACTATGATATACTGTTTCCCATCCACCCCGATTGCTGCCTCCTTACATGTTGTTCTCTGGGAGTTGTTTCAAAGTATACACACAAGACAAGATGCCAGTGGGCAAGGGGACACGTAGAAGTACTCTGCCTCAGATGCAGTGCTCACAAAGCAAACTACTTGCTTTCATTTGGTACAAACCCAGAGCCTCTGAATCAGTGTCCTACTTTTACAGGCTGGCAGTCTTGGTTTCTAAAGAAGAGTTCACGGCATTCCCTGTTAAACTCCACAGTTATTTTAGTAAGTGGAATTTGCTCTCAGATTTGGCAAAAGTGGCCTTACAGTTTTTGTTTTTATTTTTGTTTTTAGGTTTTTGTTTGTTTTTTTCCTATATCTTTCGGGAATTTTAGGGAAAATTCAGAAATGCTGTGTCACTGTTGGTGGGAATGTAAATTGATACAGTCACTATGGAGAACAGGATGGAGGTTCCTTAAAAAACTAAAAATAGAACTACCATACGATCCAGCAATCCCACTACTGGGCATATACCTTGAGAAAACCATAATTCAAAAAGCATCATGTACCACAATGTTCAGTGCAGCTCTATTTACAATAGCCAGGACATGGAAGCAACCTAAGTTTCCATCAACAAATGAATGGATAAAGAAGATGTGGCACATATAAACAATGGAATATTACTCAGCCATAAAAAGAAATGAAATTGAGTTATTTGTAGTGAGGTGGATGGACCTAGAGACTGTCATACAGAATGAAGTAAGTCAGAAAAAGAAAAACAAATACTGTACGTGTACACATATATATGGAATCTAAAAAAAAAAAAAAAGGTTCTGAAGAACGTAGGGGCAGGACAGGAATAAAGACGCAGACGTAGAGAATGGACTTAAGGACAAGGGGAGGGGGAAGGGTAAGCTGGGACGAAGTGAGAGAGTGGCGTGGACATATATACACTACCAAATGTAAAATAGATAACTAGTGGGGAGCAGCCACATAGCACAGGGATATCAGCTCGGTGCTTTGTGTCCACCTAGAGGGGTGGGATAGGGAGGGTGGGAGGGAGACGCAAGAGGGAGGAGATATGGGGATATATATATATATGTATAACTGATTCACTTTGTTATATAGCAGAAACTAACACACCATTGTAAAGCAATTATACTTCAATAAAGATGTTAAAAAAAAAAAAGAAATGCTATGTGAAGGACAGCTTATCAGAAAGCATTTTAAACTGGAAGACCTTTAAAGTCCTTCTTTGTGGCCATTTAAAGCCCTCATTCATTCATTTCACATTAATCTGTCAGCAGCCACCTACATAACATGACTCTGTGACCCTGCCTTATTCCCATCTTCAGTGCTAAGTCTAATCACTGTTTCTGAATAAGCTAGTTTCTGAAACTTTACTCAACTTACCACTGCAGAAGTCTTATAGGAAGAATACGACCTCTAAAACCATTTCACTAAAGTCAGAGAAAGAGAAAACTCATTCTGCAATTTTTGAGTGGGCTAAAATTGGAAATTTTCTATTATCTTTTCAGTGTTTTTAGCATTGCCAGTAGGGACCTCTTGCCACCTTAATGAGGGATGAAAGGAACTAGCATGGAAGACTCAAAATGACACTGACTTAGGATTCTTGAAATTTAGGTTCTAATCTTGATTCTGTAACTAACAAGCTTTGTGACCTCAGTCAAGTCACTTAATCCCACTGGATCTTCGTTTCTTCATCTGTACAATCAATGTCTTTTTCAACTCTTTCATTCTACAAAGAGAGAAAAACTTTACACAAACTTCCATGAAGTGAAAGCCATTGACAAGATACCTCAGAGTACCCAGTTATCTCACATGGCTCCACATTTCATAGTTTATATAACTTCCACCTTCGAGATCAACCTTTTACTTCATCTGGTAGAATTCCTCTGAAGTCAGAGGCTACACACTGAATCAGACTAATCTCCCTTTTTCATTATGACACTATAGTGCACTTCTGGTTACCAGATTCTTTTCTTGACGTTTTCAGCCAATCACTGCCTGAATCATTTTTCTGTTCCCACAACCAGAGTCAGCTTCACGGACACTCAACCTGTGTGGTTGCCTGGTGTCCCACATTTGGCACACCAGTGCTCTGAGGCTGGAGTCCTTGTGGTCAATCCTGCTACCTGCTGGTTGATGTCCCTTAAAACTGGACCTCTGACTCTTCTCAGGTCATTCCAATGTGACCGTCACCTTCCCAGTCACCTTCAGCTTCTGGGATGGTTATGTATCATTTTCCTACGTACAGAGTCTGCTTAGTCATCAGCTCCTGGACTTTGTAGTAATCAGCCCTCAATGAATCGGGCTCCAGTGTTTTATGTGGTCAGGGACACACAGTAGAAAAGACCCATTTGTTCTTTGAAACTGATTTTTGCTCATTTTATATTTTTTGAAGACAGAATAACTCAGAGCAAATTCAGATGTTACTGGTTTCAAGTACAACCCCGATTCCACCTTTTCAATAGACAGGCTATAACATCTCATCGAGTTAGCCCTGAAACAAAGGTCAAGCACATAACATGTAATTCCTTTAGGTACTGATGAGCAAATGGACCCCCGGGGAGGATACGGGATCTGCCTATTATCACACAGCTAGGTAGTAACGGAACTGGAACTAGGATCAAGATCTTCTGACTCCTAATATTTCTTCCACTACAGGTGATATTTCTGATTGGGATAATAATATAGAAAGGGTTCAATCTCAGGTATCTAGGAGAGGTGGGGCAGAAAGGTATCAGTGTCATTTCAGAGCCCGTGCTTCTCAGACAACCACAACCATCACTACCAGACCTGGTGTTATTTCCTTTACCAACCCCTCAGCGCCCACAGTCAAATAATAGTCCAGGTCCCGGCCAGCATCTGCATCACCAGGTGCTGTTAGAAAAGAAGACCCTTAGGCCCCACCTCCAACAGGCGGAGTCAGAGTCTGCATTTTAACAGGACCCCAAGGTGATCTGAACAAATTTTAAAGTTTGAGAAGCATCCACCTCAATTAAAAATGCTATTTAAATGGAGGGAGAAAGAGAGAAAGAGAAAGACAGACAGAGACAGAGGAAGGAAGGAAGGAAGGAAGGAAGGAAGGAAGGAAGGAAGGAAGG
>NW_021703780.1:15992367-15992563 GCF_005190385.1 Monodon monoceros
AGGAAGGAAGGAAGGAAGGAAGGAAGGAAGGAAGGAAGGAAGGAAGGAAGGAAGGAAGGGAGGGAAGGGAGGGAGGAAGGGAAGGGAGGGAGGAAGGGAAGGGAGGGAGGAAGGGAAAGAAAAAGAAAGAAAGAAAGAAGAAAGAAAGAAAGGAAGGAAGGAAGGAAGGAAGGAAGGAAGGAAGGAAGGAAGGAAG
>NW_021703780.1:15992573-16214181 GCF_005190385.1 Monodon monoceros
AAGGAAGGAAGGAAGGAAGGAAGGAAGGAAGGAAGGAAGGAAGGAAGGAAGGAAGGAAGGAAGAAAAGAGAAGGAAAGAAAAGTGCCACTAAAATGTTCTCATTCCATTCACGTTTAGTATGAAGCCAGGGATTTTGCTCCATTGTTTCCTTTCTTCTTCTTCTTTTTCCTCTTTTTTTCCCCAAGGCTCTCTGTTGCTGTTGCTGTTATTATACTGAAGAGCTACATGAGACACAAAGTTTGGCAGCCTTCCCAAAATCCTCAGCATGTGGGAATAGCAAGTAACAAAGTGTTAGCCCCTGCCAACTGGTGGTTCCGTGTAAATGTCTCTGTTAACAACCAACACTGCTGCTAGCAGCCATCGGAGCAAAGCGGCAAATCTGTTCCTCTCTACGATGTGGAAAACACCACCGGAAGAGTCACCTAATTACTTGATTAAGATGTATCAATCCTGGAAATTGTTGATCTAGAACACTGAGAGTCTGACATTTAGCTCATTCTTGATTAAACAGAATAGTCTCATCTTGACTCGTATGTATTGCCTCCCAGTGCTATCTGTCACGCAGAGAATGACTACAGCGGGAACCTCTTTATGGGGGAGAAGAAAAACAGTTTGGGGCCAAATCCTGTCTGCTGCCTCAAGTCAACCCTTCAATAAGTCCTTGTGGCAAAAATGAGAAAAGATGGATGGTCCGGGAAAGATCAGGATTCCAGAAATCACTGATAATTCTAATTCTATCTGGTCCAAATTCTATTTTGAAAAACACTGAGAATTTGCACCCATACCTAAGATACAAAGACCCCACCTCACCTCTAGCCTGTTTAAATGCATTGTTAAGGACAACTCTACCCGTACAGCCTCACACCCAAATTCCTCTCAAGTTCTCTCCTCCCCCTCCCCGCCACCAAGATGCAGTTTATCTGGTTCAATCATTACCTACTTGGGGCAGGAGTAGATGGAATTTAGTGACAAGATGCTTCTTTCAGTCATGCTGTCACATCATCACTTTAAGAGCAGCAGGTGGTCCGCCTTCGGGGACCAGCACCAAGAGCTGAACAATAACGAAAATAATTCTTCCAAAAGACTGAATTTTCTTTGAAAGCTAAGGTGTGAGGAAAGAAGAACAAGATAACACCCCCAAGAAGTCATAACATGGCTAGTTATTTTAAAGAAATACTTTCTACTTTTAGCTGAAATAAATGGGTCCCACTTCCCTCCCAGAAACACCTTCCTTGATTTAAAAAGGATGGAAATTTGCTTTTATTATCAGCTTCCTGTTGACATTCAAGTAGAGTCATTTGCCGTAATTTCATGGTATCTTTTTCATATTACTACCTGGCCACCGTCACATGTATAGAAACACAGGAATGACTACCTAGAATGATGGCAGTCTTCTTTCTGCTTCACAAACATGAAGAAATGAAACAGGCGGCAAGACAATATTATTTGTGGCTACATGTACTTCCAGAAAAGTAACCCTGCCACCCAATGCTAACGCACTGCAACCAAGCCATTCATATGACCTCAGGTGTTAAAGAGAACTGAGTTGGCTTATTTGGTGTTATCAGAGTCTAAGAACTAGGATCCAGTATGAGGAAGAGGCTTCAGTGCCTCACTTTTAGCACCATAAGTACACAAATTTGTCTCCGCTGCCACACAGATGGATGTGCGAGCTGGAATAATTCCCATTTTGCCAAAACAATAGGTAGAATTTCCGGAGTCAGGCTCCCCTGTCCCACATGGAAATGATATGACAACAAGGTTTACTGTATCTTGACCAACACTGAGCAAAATCTAAGACACTCTCCACTTTAAATATTGTATCCTATTATCATCGTCTGTGCTCTTAACTATTGCAATATCACCTCCCTGTCTCCATAAATATTGAAAAGGTCTTAAGTATCTAAAATACATTTCCTACTCTGCCTCTCACAGTGAAAAATGGCTCAACATCCTCTTACAATGTGTTCTTATTTTGGCTTCAGAAAGGTCATCATGGTATATAGGTCACTGGAAAAATACCTGCTTGTCCTTTGCGGCAGTTCCACCGTATTTAAACAACAACAACAGACACAATCCATCCATTCCTAGGGATAATAGCTGATAACTACTGGTAAGAGGAAACATATATAGTACATTCATCTGAATGGACATTGGATGGGAAATTACTGATGATTCTGAAACAAGGGAATTAGCTTCCAGATTTCCAAAGCTATTTCTGGCTATCTCTTCAGATCAAAAGCTCTATCCGGTCCAGGTAGGTCCTCATGGCTAAATCTGTGTCACTTGGCTGACCTCTGTCTATGAAGTAAGAACTAACCACCTATTGGGGGCAAGTTGTCTGGGAAATTCCTAGAGAGTATTTTTCCCCCAAGTTGTGTGTATTCTTTTCCTAGTAGAGGATTATTTACAGTAAAAGAAGATGCACAAAATAGAATCCAGGGGAGGAAAAATATCTCTGAGCTTTAGTGTCATTTATAGCCAAGGAGATCATTCTTACACAGAAGCAAGGACAATGGAAGCTTTAAGTAAACCTCACACACCTGACTGCTCTCTATCGTTTTGACCTTTTTGTTTCCTTTCTTCTCCAGGGCTCTTCTCTTAATTCTCTTACCACATTTTTAACTCTCATATGTTAGACTCCTTTTCTCTACCCAGATACAATACCGTTCTCTAGCATTTCATCTTTTAATCTCTTCTCTTCTATTTGCTCTCCTTGGACAATTTAATTTACTCTCATGACTAATGCCTAAACTCATGATATCAAATATACAGCATCAATTCCATTCTGTTTTCTAGATCAGACTTCTCATTCATCTACACACGTAAGAAAACCAAACTCAAAATCTCATTGTCCTTAAGCTTTCATCTCTCCGTCCCTATGTTTCTAAGCACAATCAACAGCATCTATATCTGAACTAGAAACTTGGGATCACTCTGCCTTCTCCACTAGACTCTAAGAAGCGTAGCTGACAGGACTTTGTTAGTAACCCCTGTACACCCAATGCATAGCAAAGTACACAGCACATTGCAGGTGCTTAATAAATATCTAATCAATAGATTAATAAATTCTTGATTCATTCTTTTCCCCTGCTCTTATTATCCATTTGGTTACCAAATTGTGTAGTTCTATGCCAGAAGCATTGCTGGAGCTCATCCTCTTTTCTCCATTTCTAGTGTCTCTGCCTTGGACCTTTCTTTTCTTGGTTTCTTACGTCCTCTCATGGTAGACCATCCGCCATAAGGGTTATCTTTCCAAAACAAATTCTGACCATGTCACTCACCCATGGGAAAGCTCCTGTTGGCCTTCCACACTCTTCAGCGCAAGAGCTTCTGACCATCTGCAATTTCTTCATGATAAACCTTATGCTCTAGCCAATTGGACTTGCTTCCATTCTTAACCACAGTGCTCATTTCCCCCTTTCCCATAGATTCACTCAGGCCTTCTTGTTTGCTTGGAATACCCTTCCACTCCTCTTGTCTCATGGCAGGGCAACTCAATACCATCTCTTCTGTGAGGTTTTCTATGATCCCCATGGATGGCTCTCTGTGTGCACATAGCAATTTGTCCAGCATTCTCTCAAATAATTTTTATATTTTATAATGTCCATTTTGCCTGCTGCATTGTGAGTTTCTTAAAGGAATAATCCTGCTAAATTCATTTTTCCTGTCCCCACTTTCAAACAGGAGTGTAGCATATAGTGGTCATTCAGCACATGTTTCAAAGTGAGCCCTTGTCTGGAACATTGAGAACAGACACTCTAAGTCTGAATTGACTAAGGAGTGGAAGGATGTTTTCACCAAAGTCTGGAAGACTTTAATATACTATAAAAAACTAGTGACCAAAGCATTGTTACTATTAAAAGCCATGTCCACAATGGAACAGGGCAAAAGGCTGAGAGAAGAGACAGAGAGAGAGAAGTTAAGAGTGTTTGTTTTTATATCTGTGAGAATTACTTGGACAATTTTACTTTTCTGACCTTGAACCATAAGCTTCCAAGAAGTCCACCTACACATGCTTCCCTGATGAGGTCAGCATGAGGCACACTCAGAGTGCTTGCCACAGTTGTTTATCTAAGCAGGAGCAAGTAACAACTGGTACAGTTTCAACACTACAGTTAAATGAAAAATGATTTGGCACAGACTTCAAACTATGTTAACATAATTGAGCACTTGGGTAGGGGTAGGGACAAACTTTATTCTACTTTTCTTCCTGGAAATTATTTACTTTTTCTCTATTGATGGTGTATCACAATCCTCTGAATAGGTAGTAATAGATAGGTGTATATATTCAGAATGTGTCATTATGTACATCTATCTATATTTCCTTCATTCCATCAGCAAAATAAAGTAATTAAAAAGTTTCATTTCCAGGGGACTTCTCTGGCGGTCCAGTGGTTAAAACTCCGCGCTTCCACTGCAGGGGGACAGGTGTTCAAGCCTTGGTCGGGGAACTAAGATCCTGCATGCCGTGCGGCACGGCCAAAAATAAAATTTAAAAAAAAAAAGTTTAATTTCCAATTGAATGAAGGTCAAATTGTTCTCAAAAACTGAAAATAGTGTAGTCTGCTTGAAATAATCCTATGTCTTCTGAAGATCTTTGAATTGAGCCTTTGTATACAGAAAACAAAGGGTCATAGTTGTGTTTTTACAATTTTAACTCACTTCTGTTATCCTTTACATTGAGCCCCTCATGGTATCTAACATAGCAAATACCTTGCTTGTATACGTACATCAACTTGTATGCCTTCTTCAGAAGGACCTAATAAAGAACTCTATTATTTGATCTGAAAATGACCTGTGAAAAGAGCATTGCATTCAGTAGGTACATAGTACATTTCTTCTATTTGAATGAATGAATGACATAAAGAGACTTAGCATCTTTCATTGGGGATCTGGGGCTCAATAGTCACATGGGAGCCTTGAGGCACTGCTAAGCCACAGTACTTCTGCCATATTAGGATTGGGGAGGAGTCTCTCAGGTTCTATCAAGACCAGTCCTCTCAGCATTCATAGATATGGATCTCTGCCAGAGGTAATCTCTCCCCACTAATGGCCCTGATAGGACTTAAATTTGAGTCCTTCAGTTTGAGACAGATATCATCCTCTCACAACTGGAGAAAGATGTAAAACCCAACTGAGAAAAGAGCACATTGATTTAACATTATGATAAGTAGGAATTAGTAAGCAGGGATCAGAGCTTTCCATAAAGACCTTTTTTTTTGGATGAGTAATATCAGGGAAAGTGAGAGTAAGAAGGAATAAAGAGCAAAACAAATACCATATGCTAACACATATGTATGGAATCTAAAAAAAAAGAAAAACATGGTTCTGAAGAACCTAGGGGCAGGACAGGAATAAAGACACAGACGTAGAGAATGGACTTAAGGACATGGGGAGGGGGAAGGGTAAGCTGGGACGAAGTGAGAGAGTGGCATGGACATATATACACTACCAAATGTAAAATAGATAGCTAGTGGGAAGCAGCCACATAGCACAGGGATATCAGCTCGGTGCTTTGTGACCACCTAGAGGGGTGGGATAGGGAGGGTGGGAGGGAGGCAGACGCAAGAGGGAGGGGATATGGGGACATATGTATATGTATAACTGATTCACTTTGTTATAGAGCAGAAACTAACACACCACTGTAAAGCAATTATACGCCAATAAAGATGTTAAAAAAAAAAAAAAGAAGGAATAAACCTAGAAAGGACAGAGAAATTCCAAACTGAAGAGGCACAGTGCAATGAAAGAAGACTTAAACAAATGAAAATAAACTTTCATCTATTTAAACCATTTTCTCGTGTCTGATATAAATGATAAACATAATAATAGTGACAGCAATAATAATTGAGTGTTATTATATGTCATACACTGTGCTAACCATTTTTCATAGGGTTATCTGATTTCCTCCTCTAAAAGCATCCTGGGAGGCAGGTAATACTATAGTCATTTCACAAATAAATAAAGGTTATAGATGTTAATTAACTTGCCCAAGGTCATGTAGTTAAGAAGTGGTGCAACTGGGACTGAAACTCACGTCTGTCAGCTTCCAAATCCCACGCTCTTTACACAATGCTATGTTTATGTAGTGTTCTCCACACAGAAAGTTCTTCAATGTAGCCTCTCCTACTCCAATTACCACTATAAAGCATAATAAAATGTAATGACGATTGTGGCAAGGCTGGACACAGGCCAGAAACGAGTTTGGTCTTAAAGATTTTACAGAAAATAACACTTTGCTTATCTGAATTTTGATACCTAAGAGCGCACTACCAGCTTGTGGTCATAATGAGGCACTTTATATGAATTCAGTGGATAGGGCAAATTGGAAATTTGGTTTGTGATTGGCTGCAGCTCCACTGGCCAGTTGACTTCAGCAAAGGAAATCAGTGACCCTAACTGCAAATTGGATGTGGCTTAGGGGTGCTTACCAAGCACCTTCCCTCAGCTAGCGAATTTTTCTAATTAGATTTGCATTTAATATTATCAACTACAACCAATTTGTCTGTAATAAGGATGTAACAGGTAGGAGACTACCTCTTCAAATATCCCATGGAATAGAGCTGCCCATCAAATAATCTAGAAACCCTAAAGTTGCTTCTTTTATTCTTCCAAGATCATTGATTATTAATTCACATTCATGAGTTTTGAAGAAAGAAACGCTATTAATTTGGCTTTGTGGGGGAACTTATAAAATTGTGGAAGAGTCAGAGAGACTGATGAGAGGAAAAGATTAATATCCATGTAGTGCCAAGAGGGTGACTAATGGGATTACTTTCTTATGAATCTGTAGCTCTCAAACTGTTGATTCTAATTTTAACAAAACAAAGCAGATTTGAAGCCCATGCATTGACTTTCTGCCCAAGAATATTTGAATATTGTTTTTACTGGAATTAGAAACTTTGTTCCCGTAATGAGGAGAGCTTTCCCTACACAGAATTAGATAATTATCATACTTGTGAGCAAATTGGCCTCTAGCCACAATGAATAATACATATGGGCACAGAGACTAAAATGTTACTACACAGTACTTTTTATTGAGTATTGAAATACTAATCAACCAGAAGTATAAAAGCATAAGGAATTCGTTTGTTATTGCAATTTCTCCATATTTATAATATTATAGAAATGAGTGTGTTTTGTGGTACTTATTTTGCTTCCTTTATTTGGATTCAGTGTGTCTGCATTGCTTTCATTTTTATTTTTTTGTCTTTTGTTTCTGTCTTACTGACCTAAACACAAATATATATCTATTTATACCTATCTAATAATGAGAATACATTATTCAATTAATTTATCCCCAGTAACCCTCATTAGGGTTTCCTTTTAAATATAGCAGGAATCACATCTCCACTTCACTAAAATAAGTGTTTCATTTTGAATCAAAGATATATCTAACAATGTCTTTCAGCTCCTCCTAAGGGAACCCACCTGTCAATCTTCAATACAGTTAGAAGGATTCCAAGAGAAAAATGGAGAAGTATGAAAACAGAGTTACCCTTATATGACTGACAGGATAGACAAAGACTCATTTGAATGTATAATAAAATAGGCATTTAAAAAAAAAACCCTGATATCATTAGCTGTGTAACAACCATTCTAACACTTAAAGGTATTATTAACTCTCACATTTCTGTGAGTTGACTGGGCACAACTGAATGGTTCTTGCGTGGGGTGTCTTAGGCTGTTGCTCTCAGACTCATTTGGGCTGAATGACCAAGATGGCTCACTCCCATGGCTGGGAATTGATGCTGGCTGTTGGCTGGGAGCATATGTAGGGCTTTTCCATGTATCTTAGTCTTCTCACATCATGGCAGCTGGGTTCTAAAAGCACGTGTTCCAAAAGACCCAAAGTAAAAATATATTAGTTATCTATTGCTGCATAACAAATTACCACAAACTTGGTATATAAAAAGCACCCATTTATCATCTCACAGTTTCTGTAGGTCAGAAGTCTGGACACATCTTACTTAGCTGGGTCCTCTGCTCAGGCTCTCAGAAGGTTGCAATCAAGGTGTCAGCCAGGACTACAGTCTCATCTGAGGCCCAGGGTCCTTTTCTAAGCTTGATGGTTGTTGGTAAAATTCATTTCCTGTAGAACTAATGGCAGCTTGCTTCTTCAAGGCCAACAGGGAGTGTATTTGAGTTCAGGGAAGGTCTCAAATAATATTTTTTTCAAAGAACAGCTTTATTGAAATATAACTCACACCCCATGCATTTCACTCATTTAAGGTGCGTAATTCAATGGTTTTTAATATATTCACAGAGCTGTTCAACTATCACTACAATCTAATTTTAGAACATTTTTGTCATCCCCAAAGAAACTGCTCCCAATAGCAGTGACTCTCCATTCCAGCCTTAACTCCAGCCCTACACATCTGCTAATCTGTTTTGGTCTATAGATCTTCCTGTTCTGGCCATATTAATGGAATCATCCATTACGTGGTTTTTATGACTGGTTTCTTTAACTTAGCAAAATGTTTTCAAGGTTTGTCCATGTTGTATCCTGTATTAGTACTTCATTCCTTTTTAATGCTGAATAATATTCTTTTTTATGGATATACCACATTTTATTCATCTGTTCATCAATTGATGTACATTTGGTTTGCTTTAGTTTTTGGCCGTACCATGCAGCTTGTGGGATCTTTGTTCCCCAACCAGGGATTGAACCTGGGCCACAGCAGTGAAAGCGCTGGATCCTAACCACTAGACCACCAGGGAACTCCTGGCTTGCTTCTACTTTTGAGCTATGGTAAATAATTCTTCTGTGAACACTCATGTAGAAGATTTTCTGTGCATATACATTTGCCTTTCTCAGGGTTTTATATCTAGGGGCGGAATTGCTGGGTTCTATGGGAACTCTAAGTTGAACAGTGTCAGGAACTGGTAAACATTTTCCAAAGTCTCTGTATCATTTTACATTCCCACTAGCAATGTATGAGCATTCCTATTTCTCCTCATCTTCATCAACACTTGTTGTTGTCTGTCTTTTTTATTATACCCATCCTAGTGGGTGGGTAGTATCTCACTGCAGTTTTGTGTCTCATTTCCCTAATGACTATTGATGCTGAGCATCTTTTCATGTATATCTTCATTAGGAAAAATGTCTATTCAAACTCTTTGCCCTTTTTTTAGTTGGGTGATTTATATTTTTATTATTGATTTGTAAATTTTATATATATATATTATGGACACAAGTCCTCTACTAGATATACAATCTGTGAATATGTTTCCCATTCTGTGAGTTGATTTTTCACTTTCTTGATTATGACCTTTGAATCACAAGGTTTTGATTTAGATGAAGTACTGTTTGTCTGTTATGTCTTTTGCCACTTGTACTTTCAAAATTGTATCTAAGAAATTAATGCCTAATCCAAATTCATGAAGATTTACTCCTACGTTTTCTATGGGTTTTATACTTTTAACACAATGATGTCTGTTATCCATTTTGAGTTAATTTTTGCGTATGGCGTGAAGAGGGATCCACCTTCACTCATTTGTATGGATATACAGTTGTTTCAGCACCATTTATTGGAAAGGCGGAGCCTCTTTTAAAAAGTCTACCTGATTAAGGCTGACCTAACCAGGATAACTTCCCTTTAACTCAACGCCAACTCATTAGGAACTTTAATTACATCTGCAAGTCAGTTTACCTTTTCCACATATGGTGAGATCTTTCATAGTCACAGATCCCACCCATAATCAAGAGGAGGGTGTAGTATAGGGCATGTACTCTAAGGGGTGAGAATTTTGGAGGACATCTAAGAATTCCATCTGCCACAGAAACTAGCATTGTCTTAAGGCTTGGACTTGGAAACTGACAGAGCATCATTTCCATTTTATTCTATTGGTCAAGCAGTCACAGAGCCCACCCAAAGGCAAAGGAGAAATCATATACTCCACCTCTTAATGAGAGGAGAGTCTAAAAACTTGTGCCTGTCTTTAATTTACTACCACCTGCTGCCATAATAAGCAGCACTAGACAAGGTTATTTATTAAAATATTTTACTTTTAGTTTTCCTTCTTCCATCTCAAGATTCTAAAGAACTCTGAAAAGCAAGAAGATAGCATCTGATAAAGAAAAATTTGGAACAGAATACAATAACTATCTAAGTTCACTTACGTAGGAGGAAATAAAAACCCAGTTCTAATGGGAATTGAGCATGATTCTCTATCAGTGTGTACTTAGTCTGTGACTAGATGAATCACCTTGGTTGTCCCATGTAGTACATGTCCTCCTTTGTGAGAAGCAGGTGGCCCATGACTGACCTTGGAAAGATGATTCAAATCAGTTTTCTCAGAATTAAGAATTCCAAAAAGACTTGATTAGAGCTGAAAGAGGTCTCATTCTGATTCTTGAGGAAACATTTATTAATCCACATTTATTTCTGTGGCTCCAAGATCTGAGCTAGTGCTACCAAGAACGCTGTCCCTGCCAACTTTACAGTTTCTTCCCTCTCTCAGGTTATCTCTAATGATGTAATCTTTGCCAATTTTTGTTAAAGTATCCAGGAAAAATGAGACCTATAACAATATGTGAATTTCACAGGTATAAGCAGCCTTAATGGCCAACATATTGGACAAAGTTTGTCCTCGTGTAAGAGGATAATCAAAGTTTTCCTTTGCTTCAAGTAAAATCTCTGTATTACTCCATTTATGTAGCATGTGACTAGGCCTATCTTGGATATATAAGAAATATACTATGGAAATGTATGAAAAGCAACTTCCTCTCTCTCTCTCTGTCTCTCTGTCTCTCTCTGTGATTCAAAAGAAAAACTAAAGTGGAAATCTGGACATCTGAGGCAGGTTGGTAGAATGAGGAATAATTAGGATATTAAAGTAGTTGTAGATTTTGCTTTTTTGTTTGGCAAGAACATACCATTGCATTTTTAACCTAGGTGGGAATGACTGTAAACTACCATCACAAGGTAAAAAGAAGTAAACCTAAGACTCAGAAAAGACCTAGCTGAATTCCAGAGCAGTTTCGGAAATTTATCCTGAATAGTAACCTGAGAAAGTTACTCCACATTTCTGAGCTTATATCCTTGTTTTCTAAAAATAATCATATCAGTCCTACCTACCTCACAGAGCTATGTTGTAAGAATCCAGCAAAATATGCCTGTATATCATTAAGATGCTTTTGAGCAGCTTTGAGAAACCCAAACTTAAACTGGCTTGAAGAATCAGATAACTTCTTGTCATGTGACTTCCAGAGGTAAGGCTAACTTCTGGGTTGACTGCTTCAGTAACCCCCTGACAGGAACACGTGTTCTTTTCAATGATCTTTTATGTTGTCAACAGATTTGGCTTAATCCATGGGCTTAGTCTCCTACTTATTGTTATAAGAAAATCCTTACCTCTTTTGTTTATATCCAGAGAGAAAGTAAAAGTCTTTCACTCTAAGCTGATACTCATTTGTGGACCAATAACAATGATCAGCAAACAGTGCTATGACTGACTTATACCTGAATTCCTGAAAGGTTCTGGCTTTGATCCATTAGGACCCATTCCTAAAGCTAAAAAAGGAGATTCTCATGAGTTGCAAGGGCTTTGTGTGGGACTTGAAGACACATGAACAGAACTGGGGGTTTTTGAAGAGGAAACACAGGGAGGGAATGGAGGATGAGTAGACAATCAACAGTGTTCAATATAAACTGAGAAATCACTTTTTTAAAAGCATGCTTTTACAAATATACACATTAGTCATCAAATCACAAGAGTAGAGAACAAAAGAGGAAAGGAAGAAAAAAATACATACAAAAACAAATCCGAAACAATTAACAAAATGGCAATAAGAACATACATAACGATAATTACGTTAAACATAAATGGATTAAATGCTCCAACCAAAAGACAGACTGGCTGAATGGATACAAAAATAAGACCTGTACATATGCTGTCTACAAGAGACCCACTTCAGATCTAGGGACACATACAGACTGAAAGTGAGGGGATGGAAAAAGGTGTTCCATGCAAATGGAAATCAAAAGAAAGCTGGAGTAGCAATACTCATATCACACAAAACAGACTTTAAAATGAAGACTATTAGAAGAGATGAAGAAGGACACTACATAATGATCAAGTGATCAGTACAAATATACAAGAAAATGTTTCAAAATTCTATTTTCTTCAAAAACATCTTCATCTTCCCCTAGTACTACACTGAAGTTCTCCTGAACACCTTGATGATGGTTGCACAACAATCTGAATGTAGACAATACAACTAAACTGTACACTTAAAAATGGTTAGGGTGACAAATTTTGTTATGTATATTTTGCCACAGTTTTTTAAAAAACATGTACAGAAATGCTTAGCTTTAATATTTTAATCCTCAATTTTCTAAAATATATTACATATGTAACAAGAAAAACACTAATTTAATACAAATATCTAGCTCATGTGTTATCTGGTATCTCTTAAGATCTTCAGAAGGGTGCTTGAATTCCTATTCCACATCTGGTGGAATTCGAAAGTTCTTGCTAAGATTTCTACCAATTTTCAGGAGTGGAGTTTGTTTCTAGTTTTCAGTTCCATACTGTGTTGAATTATTCCATGTTAAGAATTTTTTTACACACTCTCAAGAAAGCTATGTCCCTCGACATTGTATCTACCTAGACTCTGCTCAATTTCACAAAAGCAAAATAAAGCATTAAAATGCCTCATAGACATGTGTATTTAGAGAGTTAACTGAAGTTGTGGCGAGATAGAAAGTGGGGCTTGTTTATATTCACCACTCAAACAACTTCAAGTTGAATATTAGGCACCCAGCTCTTCATTAACTCATTTCAGTCTCTCCATCCTGGTTGCTTCACACCTGTAACAACCCAACCTCACACCACATCCAGCTCATACTAGATCTTCTCGATTTTTCCACACACTCTCTCCCACATTGTCTCTCCCTCAAGATTCCAAATTATTCTTTATCCTATAAGCAGTTTAGACCTCTTCTAGCCCCTACCCCTAAATCTAGCTATAAAACCCCCATGGCATCAGCAGAACTAAAGGACCCTTCATACGCATCTTCCCCTTTTTAACAGGCAGCTGTGATCATGATAGGCATTTCTCCCTCCTTTCCAAACAAAAGGATCTGTCCTTTCTATACCATCCCATCTTTTTTCTCACCTAATTCACTATGGTTGGATTCACCTCCTTGAAAACAGTGGGCCATTCTTCTCTGTGGCTCCCTGCAGAGAATAACATTCATCTGACACTAGTCAGCTTAAGGTCTGCTTGTAGAACTTTGGAAACCCCCAATTTTGAGGGCAACTTGTGGAATCCATTTACTAGGTCCTGCTCATATGTGCTGGGACTAATTGTTGGCATAAACCCACTGCAGTGGAGTCTACTGGGAATTGCAAGATATTCTCCTTCCTCTTGTATCCCAGAAAGGAATTCTATGGTGCTTGCTCAAGCCTTGAAAATGGAGAGGAAATAAGAGAAGAAAGATCTCACATTTAGCTAAACAAATTACTGTATAAAGCAAGACTCATTCATCTCAGGTGTGTAGGTTCTGTGAGGGATTAGTAGTTAGTATTTATTGTGTATTTTTAAAGGAAAAATAACTCCACGTGTAGGAAATAATGCTTTAAAAATGCAGGCACAAAACGTTTTGAGTTTCTATACAATACTGGGCTGGCTTGGCTTTTACTAATCAGTTACTCTGAAGAAACTTCAAAAATGTTTTAAGTGATATTTTTTCAGTTGGTATAAACAGATAATTGCTGATCTCTTAATACAATATTTTAAGTTCCTTAGCCATCTAGCAACAATAAGAACAACAAAAAACACCCACTGTGTTACTCTGATAATGTAAGAGAATTACTTGTAAAAGAGTTTGAATCGCTGAGAGGGGAAGATGACAGAAGAGTAAGAGGCGGAGATCACCTTCCTCCCCACAGATACACCAGAAATACATCTACATGTGGAACAACTCCTACAGAACACCTACTGAACGCTAGCAGAAGACCTCAGACCTCCCAAAAGGCAAGAAGCTCCCCACATACCTGCGTAGCGCAAAAGAAAAAAAGAATAAACACAGACAAAAGAATTAGGGACGGGACCTGCACCAGTGGGAAGGAGCCGTGAAGGAGGAAAGGTCTCCACACACTAGGAAGCCCCTTCGTGGGCGGAGACTGCGGGTGGCGAAGGGGGGAAGCTTCGGAGCCGCGGAGGAGAGCGCAGCAACAGGGGTGCGGAGGGCAAAGCGGAGAGATTCCCGCACAGAGGATCGGTGCTAACCGGCACTCACCTGACCGAAAGGCTTGTCTGCTCACCCGCCGGGGCGGGCGGGGCTGGGAGCTGAGGCTCGGGCTTCGGTAGGAGCGCAGGGAGAGGACTGGGGTTGGCGGCGTGAACACAGCCTGAAGGGGTTAGTGCACCAGGGCTAGCCGGGAGGGAGTCCGGGTAAAGGTCTGGACCTGCCGAAGAGGCAAGAGACTTTTTCTTCCCTCTTTGTTTCCTGGTGCGCGAGGAGAGGGGATTCAGAGCGCTGCTTAAAGGAGCTCCAGAGACGGGCGCGAGCCGCGGCTAAAAGCGAGGACCCCAGAGACGGGCATGAGACGCTAAGGCCGCTGCTGCCGCCACCAAGAAGCCTGTGTGCAAGCACAGGTCACTGTCCACACCTCCCTTCCGGGGAGCCTGTGCAGCCCGCCACTGCCAGGGTCCTGGGATCCAGGAACAACTTCCCCGGAAGAACGCACGGCCCGCCTCAGGCTGGTGCAATGTCACGCCGGCCTCTGCCGCCGCAGGCCTGCCCCTCACTCCGTGCCCCTCCCTCCCCACGGCCTGAGTGAGCCAGAGCCCCCGAAGCAGCTGCTCCTTTAACTCCGTCCTGTCTGAGCGAAGAACAGACGCCCTCCGGTGACCCACACGCAGAGGCGGGGCCAAATCCAAAGCTGAAACCGGGGAGCTGTGCGAACAGAGAAGAGAAAGGGGAATCTCTCCCAGCAGCCTCAGGAGCAGCGGATTAAATCTCCACAATCAACTTGGTGTACCTGCATCTGTCGAATACATGAATAGACAACGAATCATCCCAAATTGAGGAGGTGGACTTTGGTGGATTTTTTCCCCTTTTGCTCTTTTGTGAGTGTGTATGTGTATACTTCTGTGTGAGATTTTGTCTCTATAGCTTTGCTTTCACCATTTGTCCTAGGGTTCTATCCGTCCGTTTTGTTTGTTTGTTTTTTCACTTTTTGAAAAACTTTTTTTCTTAATAATTATTTTTTATTTTAATTATTTTATTTTTTCTTACTTTATTTTATTTTATCCTCTTCCTTTCTTTCTACTTTTTCTCCCTTTTATTCTGAGCCATGTGGATGAAAGGCTCTCGGTGCTGCAGCCAGGAGTCAGTGCTGTGCCTCTGAGGTGGGAGAGACAACTTCAGGACACTGGTCCACAAGAAACCTCCCAGCTCCACATAATATCAAACAGCAAAAATCTCCCAGAGATCTCCATCTCAACACCAGCACCCAGCTTCACTCAACGACCAGCAAGCTACAGTGCTGGACACCCTATGCCAAACAACTAGCGAGACAGAAACACAACCCCACCCATTAGCAGAGAGCTGCCTAAAGTCATAATAAGTCCACAGACACCCCAAAACACACCACCAGACGTGGACCTGCCCACCAGAAAGACAAGATCCATCCTCATCCACCAGAACACAGGTACTAGTCCCCTCCACCAGGAAGTCTACACAACACACTGAACCAACTTTAGCCACTGGGGACAGACACCAAAAACAAGAGGAACTACGAACCTGCAGCCTGCAAAAACAAGACCCCAAACACAGTAACATAAGCAAAATGAGAAGACAGAAAAACACACAGCAGATGAAGGAGCAAGATAAAAACCCACCAGACCTAAAAAATGAAAATAGGCAGTCTACCTGAAAAAATTCAGAAAAATGATAGTAAAGATGGTCCAAAATCTTGGAAATAGAATAGAGAAAATGCAAGAAACATTTAACAAGGACCTAGAAGAACTAAAGATGAAACAAGCAATGATGAACAACAAAATAAATGAAATTAAAAATACTCTAGAAGGAATCAATAGCAGAATAACTGAGGCAGAAGAACGGATAAGTGACCTGGAAGATAAAATAGTGGAAATAACTACTGCAAAGCAGAATAAAGAAAAACGAATGAAAAGAACTGAGGACAGTATCAGAGACCTCTGGGACAACATTAAACGCACACCAACATTCGAATTATAGGGGTTCCAGAAGAAGAAGAGAAAAAGAAAGGGACTGAGAAAATATTTGCAGAGGTTACAGTTGAAAACTTCCCTAATATGGGAAAGGAAATAGTTAATCAAGTCCAGGAAGCACAGAGAGTCCCATACAGGATAAATCCAAGGAGAAACACGCCAAGACACATACTAATCAAACTGTCAAAAATTAAATACAAAGAAAACAAAAGCAGCAAGGGAAAAACAACAAATAACACACAAGGGAATCCCCATAAGGTTAACAGCTGATCTTTCAGCAGAAACTCTGCAAGCCAGAAGGGACTGGCAGGACATATTTAAAGTGATGAAGGAGAAAAACCTACAACCAAGATTACCCAGAAAGGATCTCATTCAGATTTGATAGAGAAATAAAAACCTTTACAGACAAGCAAAAGCTGAGAGAGTTCAGCACCACCAAACCAGCTTTACAACAAATGCTAAAGGAACTTCTCTAGGCAAGAAACACAAGAGAAGGAAAAGACCTACAATAATGAACCCAAAACAATTAAGAAAATGGGAACAGGAACATACATATCAATAATTACCTTCAATGTAAATGGATTAAATGCTCCCACCAAAAGACACAGATTGGCTGAATAGATACAAAAACAAGACCCATATATGTGCTGTCTACAAGAGACCCACATGAGACCTATAGACACATACAGACTGAAAGTGAGAGGATGGAAAAAGATATTCCATGCAAATGGAAACCAAAAGAAAGCTGGAGTAGCAATTCTCATATCAGACAAAATAGACTTTAAAATAAAGACTATTAGAAGAGACAAAGAAGGACACTACATAATGATCAAGGGATCGATTCAAGAAGAAGATATAAAAATTGTAAATATTTATGCACCCAACATAGGAGCAGCTCAATACATAAGACAAATACTAACAGCCACAAAAGGGGAAATCGACAGTAACACATTCATAGTAGGGGACTTTAACACCACACTTTCACCAATGGACAGATCATCAAAAATGAAAATAAACAAGGAAACACAAGCTTTAAATGATACATTAAACAAGATGGACTTAATTGATATTTATAGGACATTCCATCCAAAACAACAGAATACTCATTTTTCTCAAGTGCTCATGGAACATTCTCCAGGATAGATCATATCTTGGGTCACAAATCAAGCCTTGGTAAATTTAAGAAAATTGAAATTGTATCAAGTATCTTTTCCGACCAAAACGCTATGAGACTAGATATCAATTACAGGAATAGATCTGTAAAAAATACAAACACATGGAGGCTGAACAATATACTACTTAATAATGAAGTGATCACTGAAGAAATCAAAGAGGAAATTAAAAAATACCTAGAAAAAAATGACAATGGAGACAAGACGACCCAAATACTATGGGCTGCAGCAAAAGCAGTTCTAAGAGGGAAGTTTATAGCAATACAACCCTACCTTAAGAAACAGGAAACATCTTGAATAAACAACCTAACCTTGCACCTAAAGCCACTAGAGAAAGAAGAACAAAAATACCCCAAAGTTAGCAGAAGGAAAGAAATCATAAAGATCAGATCAGAAATAAATGAAAAAGAAATGAAGGAAACGATAGCAAAGATCAATAAAACTAAAAGCTGGTTCTTTGAGAAGATAAACCAAATTGATAAACCATTAGCCAGACTCATCAAGAAAAAAAGGGAGAAGACTCAAATCAATAGAATTAGAAATGAAAAAGGAGAAGTAACAACTGACACTGCAGAAATACAAGGGATCATGAGAGATTACTACAAGCAACTCTATGTCAATAAAATGGACAACCTGGAAGAAATGGACAAATTCTTAGAAATGCACAACCTGCCAAGACTGAATCAGGAAGAAATAGAAAATATGAACAGACCAATCACAAGCACTGAAATTGAAACTGTGATTAAAAATCTTCCAACAAACAAAAGCCCAGGACCAGATGGCTTCACAGGTGAATTCTATCAAACATTTAGAGAAGGGCTAACAGCTATCCTTCTCAAACTCTTCCAAAATACAGCAGAGGGAGGAACACTCCAAAACTCATTCTAAGAGGCCACCATCACCCTGATACCAAAAGCAGACAAGGATGTCACAAAGAAAGAAAACTACAGGCCAATATCACTGATGAACATAGATGCAAAAATCTTCAACAAAATTCTAGCAAACGGAATCTAACAGCACATTAAAAGGATCATACACCATGATCAAGTGAGGTTTATTCCAGGAATGCAAGAATTCTTCAATATATGCAAATCAATCAATGTGATACACCATATTAACAAATTGATGGAGAAAAACCATATGGTCATCTCAATAGAGGCAGAGAAAGCTTTTGACAAAATTCAACAACCATTTATGATAAAAACCCTGCAGAAAGTAGGCATAGAGGGAAGTTTCCTCAACATAATAAAGGCCATATATGACAAACTCACAGCCAACATCATCCTCAGTAGTGAAAAACTGAAAGCATTTCCACTAAGATCAGGAACAAGACAAGGTTGCCCACTCTCACCACTCTTATTCCACAAAGTTTTGGAAGTTTTAGCTACAGCAATCAGAGAAGAAAAGGAAATAAAAGGAATCCAAATCGGAAAAAGAAGAAGTAAAGCTGTCACTGTTTGCAGATGACAGGATACTATACATAGAGCATCCTAAAGATGCTACCAGAAAACTACTAGAGCTAATCAATGAAACTGGTAAAGTTGCAGGATACAAAATTAATGCACAGAAATCTCTGGAATTCCTATACACTAATGATGAAAATCTGAAAGTGAAATTAAGAAAACACTCCCATTTACCACTGCAACAAAAAGAATAAAGTATGTAGGAATAAACCTACCTAAGGAGACAAAAACCTGAATTCAGAAAAGTATAAGACACTGATGAAAGAAATTAAAGATGATACAGATAGATGGAGAGATATACCATGTTTTTGGATTATAAGAATCAACACTGTGAAAATGACTCTACTACCCAAAGCAATCTACAGATTCAATGCAATCCCTATCAAACTACCACTGGCATTTTTCACAGAACTACAACAAAAAATTTCACAATTTGTATGGAAACACAAAAGACCCCAAATAGCCAAAGCAATCTTGAGAACGAAAAACAGAGCTGGAGGAATCAGGCTCCCTGACTTCAGACTATACTACAAATCTACAGTAATCAAGACAGTATGGTACTGGCACAAAAACAGAAATATAGATCAATGGCCAGGATAGAAAGCCCAGAGATAAACCCACGCACATATAGTCACCTTATCTTTGATAAAGGAGGCAGGAATGTACAGTGGAGAAAGGACAGCCTCTTCAATAACTGGTGCTGGAAAAACTGGACAGGTACATGTAAAAGTATGAGATTAGAACACTTCCTAACACCATACACAAGAATAAGCTCAAAATGGGTTAAAGACCTAAATGTAAGGCCAGAAACTATCAAACTCTTAGAGGAAAACATAGCTAGAACACTCTATGACATAAATCACAGCCAGATCCTTTTTGACCCACCTCCTAGAGTAATGGAAATAAAAACAAAAATAAACAAATGGGACCTAATGAAACTTCAAAGCTTTTGCACAGCAAAGGAAACCATAAACAAGACCAAAAGTCAACCCTCAGAATGGGAGAAAATATTTACAAATGAAGCAAGTGAGAAAGGATTAATCTCCAAAATTTACAAGCAGCTCATGCAGCTCAATAAGAAAAAAACAAACAACACAATCCAAAAATGGGCAGAAGACCTAAATAGACATTTCTCCAAAGAAGCTATACAGACTACCAACAAACACATGAAAGAATGCTCAACATCATTAATCATTAGAGAAATGCAAATCAAAACTACAGTGAGATATCATCTCACACCAGTCAGAATGGTCATCATCAAAATATCTAGAAACAATAAATGCTGGACAGGGTGTGGAGAAAAGGGAACATTCTTGCACTGCTGGTGGGAATGTGAATTGGTACAGCCACTATGGAGAACAGTATGGAGGTTCCTTAAAAAACTACAAATAGAACTACCATATGACCCAGCAATCCCACTACTGGGCATATACCCTGAGAAAACCATAATTCAAAAAGAGTCATGTACCACAATGTTCATTGCAGCTCTATTTACAATAGCCAGGAGATGGAAACAACCTATTTGTCCATCATCAGATGAATGGATAAAGAAGATGTGGCACATATATACAATGGAATATTACTCAGCCATAAAAAGAAACGAAATTGAGTCATTTGTAGTGAGGTGGATGGACCTAGAGTCTGTCATACAGAGTGAAGTAAGTCAGAAAGAGAAAGACAAATACCATATGCTAACAAATATATATGGAATCTAAGAAAAAAAAATGTCATGAAGAACCCAGGGGTAAGACAGGAATAAAGACACAGACCTACTAGAGAATGGACTTGAGGATATGGAGAGGGGGAAGGGTAAGCTGTGACAAAGTGAGAGAGTGGCATGGACATATATACACTACCAAACGTAAAACAGATAGCTAGTGGGAAGCAGCCACATAGCACAGGGAGATCAGCTCGGTGCTTTGTGACCACCTAGAGGGGTGGGATAGGGAGGATGGGAGGGAGGAAGACGTGAGGGGGAAGGGATATGGGAACATATGTGTGTGTGTGACTGATTCACTTTGTTATGAAGCAGAAACTAGCACACCATTGTAAAGCAATTATACTCCAATAAAGATGTAAAAAAAAAAAAAGAGTTTGAATCAATCATTTATTATTTTCTGAAATCTTTTCTGTTTATTCCTCTGTCCATAAGTTGAGTGATTAATCTGTTTCCTTTTGCTCACTGGCATAACAATCCAAAGCTATATACATAATGTTGTAGTGTACGCAAGACAGGGCAAGAGGAATGTAAAGGTAAATGGTAGAAATCACCAGAATGGTGAATGGAAGAGATTCTAAGATTCATCAGCATAAGAAATCAGAAAAAGAACACACCATCCAAAAATAGCCAAATGGATCATTCTGAATGAGATGTTGATATGAAGCTGTTAAGCTTTCAAACCAGAAAAGAGACAAGAATTTAAGAACGGAGGAGAAATTATCAAAGTGTATGTAACTTTTGTGTTTTGGCAGCCAGAAGAATAGCAATATTTTTCCTAATGTTGTCAGCAGTTAGCAGTATAATGTCTCTCTACCTGGGATTTCCCTGGTGGTCTAGTTGTTAAGAATCCACCTGCCAATGCAGGGGACACAGGTTCAATCCCTGGTTCGGGAAGATCCCATATGCTGCAGGGCAACTAAGCCCATGTGCCACAACTACTGAGCCCTTGTGCCACAACTACTGAAACCCCCACGCTCTAGACCCCGTGCTCCGCAACAAGAGAAGCCACCTCAATGAGAAACCTGTGCACCGCAACAAAGAGTAACCCCTGCTTGCTGCAACTAGAGAAAGCCCATGTGCAGCAATGAAGACCCAGTGCGGCCAAAATAAAAAAAGACTCTCTACTTGTATTCAGCAAAATGGACTCTACTTTATGGAAGTGCTCAAAACAATATGATCAGCTCTGAAAATGACTGAGCTAGGTGCCAGGAAACTAGATTCTAAGATGAAGGTTGTCATGAACTTATCAAGAGACTTCAGGTCAGAGTCACTCACAGCCATCCATTCTTTCTTGTGTTCATTCAACATGTATTTCTTGAAATGTTTATTAGTATGTGCTAACAAAAATGATAAGTTCTAGATTGTAAGAATTAATTAGAAATGGCCAGTAGCCTCAAATATTTCCCAGTCTAGAAGGAAAAACAAATAACAGCAGTGTTTGTTGAACATCTTTCGTTTCAGGGTAGCACTACCTACCAGTATTGCTGAAGCAAGGAGGGAATCTTGCCTCACATTCCTCACTGTCCAAGGAAGTATCACTGGAACTATTCCACACAAGCATTTCAGTCACGATGCAAATACACCATTGAAGGTGAAGTTTGGGGTAAGACACCAAAGACTACCCAGCCTGCTGGAATAGAAGGAGAGTCTCCAGATTCATTCTCAGGCTGCCATGTCTGGTAGCTACCACAGCTACAACATGAAACCATGAACTTTTCAAGAGCCTACAAAACAGTTAGCACCCTGAAAAAGACAAAAAGCAAAAGACTATGTGGTGTACAATTTTTTTAAATTATAAAATCAAAAATTATAATTAAGTTCTAAAGCCAGAAAGTTATTTCAACTTATCAGTTGCAACATAATATATAAATAAAGTTTGAAGTGAGCTGTGTATTTTAACATATTTGAAATAATATGCGCTGGGGTAAGAGTACCCAGGACTCACAAAGGTCTTTTGGATAGTCGCTGTAGAACTGGGCATGGATTCAAATCCTGGCTCAGTCACTGGCTAGTTGGGGACTTGAAAAACTGCCTTCAATGTCTTAAGCTTTAGTTTAGTATTCTATAACAGGGGATAATGATATCAAACTTAAAGCATTATAATGAGTAACAAATGATTTACTACGTAGAAATTGCCTAGCATAATGCTGACACATATTGGTTTTTCAATAACCATTGTTTCTGTTTTCTTCTATTTCGGGGAGGCGCTGCTGTTTATACAGTTCTGAACATGTATTTGTGGGTAAGGATGTTTGGAATCAGTCACCAAATAATACTTTAACACACAGTTGATCCATTCATATTAATGTTTGCTTCACTCTGTATATGTGATGGTTGCTAACCTCTCAAACATCGGGCCCTAAGGAGCTTGTTAGGAAAATAACAATCTATCTATAGATGTCTTGACTTCCCAAGGTGGTGCTAATGTAGTAATAAAAAAAAAGAGCTTTTGCCCGGCTGGGTGCTGTTTACTCAAGGGATACTCTGTCGTCTCTTCAGAGAATTTCTCAACGAGCTTCTCCCATTCCTTCCTTTTCTTTCTTTTGCTGAAACTCCGTGGGAAAATAATAGAATTTGCTTTTGAAAAAGTCATCCATCTTCACGAGCGATACGCTTGATCGTATGATTTCTTTTGAAAATGATGAAGCCTTGAGTCATTTTCAGGGTTCACTTTTATTTTTATATTTGGTAGCTACAGTCCTGAAAAAAATCCCGTCTCTGGAGAGATACGTGATGAGGAGTTGAGTGAAATTTTCATAATTCAGCCTGCATTTTTCTTTCTTCCCCAAAGTTCCATAATTGGAGAATAAGATATTGACGATTCATGCAATTTCATAATCTGTTTATTAAAATGACTAGTGATATGTGTGTGATCACGGAGGTCAGAGGCAGCCAATGAGTATAGGTGTACATTGGGGGAAGGGAGGACAGATAACTAACCTCCAAATTGAAGACCTTTACCTGAATAACATCTTTATTTGAACAACAAGGTGAGCTTGTTGGAGTTGTGTCCCTAAGTTTCCATAAGTGGAAAAACTCATACCACCTCTCTCCACACACCCAACTACATTGGAATATAGCATGAGGAAGAAAAACCCTTGTTTGGTTAAGTCACCAAGATTTCAGAGTTTGTTATCCTGGTATAACTTAGCCCATCCTCGTTGATATTGTAATCCTGAGGCACTTGTGGCTTTTTGTTTTTGTGCGTTTTCTGCAATAAGAAGAAAATCAGAATTGGCAATCTACCTGCTTCACAAGTTGTCATGAGGAATTAGTCCTGGGATAATTATTTTGTAAATTCCTTATATGTAGATTGGAAAATGCACTGCAGGACTATATATGTGAACATTAGAGTTTCTATAGATAGAATCACTCAGAAAAATGTTAGATATTTTTAATGTAAGAGTAGAGATGGTCTATTATTGTCTCAGTATTGGGCTAGCTCTTACTAATCAGAATAATAAACTCCAACAAGCTCACCTGATTTCTCTTTTTAGCATCATATGAATGTCCTTTTACTTGCCAATGAAATAAATGTTTGTTGTCTTAAAATCCCCTCCCTGCATACAAGAAAAAAAAAAAAAAGCTTTTAGTTTCAGAATTCCTTCTGGAAACTTATAAATATATTCCAGATTTCTCGGATAATAATTATGGCTCATCTCAAAATAGGCAAAAATAAATAACTAAATAAAATTAATTTCAAATCTACACAATGACTGTCTTAGTGTCCTAAACCAATATCTGACGTCTAAACAAAAACCCTTTATGTGGAAATATAGCCCACTAAATACATTTTAGTTTTAGTCATAAATAATAAAATGATTGTTGGTTTAAAACCCCTCTTTGGAACTTGACGTTATTTCTCCAATGATTTATATGCATCTTTGCAATTTTCACACTGAATATCTAGTTCTTTTATGTAGTTCCTTTAAATATATAATGCATATATCCAAATTATAACCTGGCTGTATCCTAAAAGTTTGTCTAGGTAGGCAGCTTGACACCCAGAATATAGTTTTGTCATAGAAACAATGCTGTAAGTTTTTGAGAGGTTCCCAGGGTAATATACAAATACCTATTTGCCTTGTGGACGGAGCTCACAGCACTTGCAAAACTAGAAGGCTGTTTGGGACCCTGAGACTTGAGATGCAGGAGTGATGAAAACCCCAATAAAGGGCTTTAAATTAAAGAGAAAGAAGGGAAATCTAAATGGTGTGAAGAAAATGGACACGAGCTGGAGACAGAAAGGTGAAGGAAACGCGGGGAATGATGAGGAAGGGAAAGAGAATAAGACAGCAAAAAAGAGAGTCTGGATGCTGTTTCCAATTTCACTTTCACTTTAACCCTCTAGAGGTTAGTGAAGAATGAAATAAAGGTCAGGATGAGAAGCTGGAGGTGAAGGAGAGCTTTCTCTTTTCCCCTCCCATCCTCCCCTCCCAGAATCAGCCCGTTCAACCCCCCTCCGCCGCCCGCCCGCCCCCAATTCTCTCAATCTGGCCACAATATGGTGAGACAAAAAACTGTACACAAATTTAAAAAGACTTCAAAAACAAAGGCTGCCCAGTGAATTTTTTATGTAGATAATTATAATATTGGCCACTGTCTTTCAGAACAATTCCATGCTGTGGTTACACAGCTATAATGAAGAGATCACACTGTGAAGTGAAAAGTCTCCTTATCCTCTGGGATTAGATTCAGATTTGCCTTCTTCCAGAAGGGTTTCCGAATGCGAGGAGAAGAGAAACAGCATAAAGAAGCAACAGAAAGAATTGTCTTGATCTCTGTTTTGCGAGCCTTTGCAGGAAACTGGGTTTGCAAACAGGAACATCTTTTGTGTTGCTTTTTGGCAAAGTAATTGATTCTAGTCAGAGATTGGCTGGGTGCCACCGTGCAAGTAGTCTGTCTTTCTTATTCTGAAGAATACAGTAGGAAGAGCTGCAACTGAGGCTTTTTTATTCTTTTCTTATTATAGCCAACGTTATATACTTTCTTCCTGCTACCCCCTCTACTGTAACCAATGGTATGCAGTTCATAGGTCACATTTTATAATATTTTTAAAAATTATAGAGAAAATAAAGCTTTTAAGACATTAAAAAAAAATAAGCTGGGAGAAGACAATTTCTTATAACCAGTATCTTCTCCCTTCCCCCACTCCGATTGGGATTTATGTTTACCTTTTCCGTCCTAAGAAAGAAACCAAACCAAAACATTGTACTATGAGCAGAAAGGTAACAGGAATTTATTCAAACTTTATAAAGCTGATGCAGATAATACGAAGATGGATTTCACTGTGAGAACCATACCAGGGGAGTACACAGGGATGCAACCATTACATTTCTATTAGATTTGCTTTAATAAAAGTAAAAATTACTTAATATTAAGTTTTAATTAAATTTTGTTCTATTAAGAAAGAGATGGACATCTACCACTGATATTTTGTTTATTAGCTTCTTCTGTTTAAGGGAACTTGGACATTTTATTATGACGATGAAAGGTATTATACAAATGATTTAATATTAAACAGTATCTAATAATAGGCTTTGGTGTAATTGACACTTTGAAAGCAACAGGAGTTGAGACCTTTCAGATGACCACAGAGAGGCTGAAGCCCAGAAGTGTGGCTTCCCTCCTCTCACAAAAGGGGCCACCACAAAGTCAGGGAGGGGCTGGGTAAATCCACTTCCCAGGCACTCCTGCTTTCTTTCTTGAGCTGGGATCTGGGACCAGCTTTAAGCAATGTCCATTTTGAGGACCCACTTGGCTTGGGCTTGGAAGACGAATCCCATGTCTAGAAAGGAGGGAGCAGAAGTAAGCCACCTCCCCTAGATCTGGGAGGATGCAGTTTGTCTGATTTCACACAGCGAAGGAAACATAAATGCTTCTCCTTTGTGATAGTAAAATGGGTTCTGCGAAATAAACATCCCAGCTTATTTTTCAAAATGCAATCCAGCAACAGATGCTACAAATCCAAACAACAGGCCAAGCAGGAAAGGCTCTGATCATTGTTACACTGATTAATCGTTGTCAAAGCCAAGGGTGAAAGAAGAGCCCTTCATTTTAGCAAATATCCTGATGGCAACAGAGGAATCTGTTAAAGGATTATTATTTGTATTTTATTAAAATTTCCTGGGACTTCCTTGTTGGCGCAGTGGTTAAGAATCCACCTGCCAATGCAGGGGACACAGGTTAGAGGAAGATCCCACATGATGCGGAGCAACTAAGCCCATGCACCACAACTACTGAGTCTGCGCTCTGGAGCCCACAAGCCACAACTACTGAGCCCGCAAGCCACAACTACTGAGTCCACAAGCCACAACTACTGAGCTCACACGCCTAAGCCTGTGCTCCACACCAAGAGAAGCCACCACAATGAGAAGACCGCGCTCTGCAACGAAGAGTAGCCCCCACTCGGCAAAACTAGAGAAAGCCCGCACGCAGCAACGAAGACCCGATTCAGCCAAAAAAAATTTTAATTAATATTTTAAATTTCATAAAATGTTTTGAAAATCTGGTATTATTCAAAATAGTTTTTAACCACAGGGTTATCAGATCATTGTTACACCTTAAAGAATTAAAGAATTGAAAACAAAGTGATCCCACTACATTCTACTGAAAATTTTAATTTAACTATCCAGGAATACACATTTGTAAAACATTCTTGACAGAAATAAGAAAGCAGTTTAGGGCAAAGAGATGAAATCACTCTGTGACTCAAATTTTACTCCTCAATAGGAGAACAGGAAGCTGAAGGAATTAATATTTTTTTAATTTAAATAACAGAGTCGTAACAACTTAATTAGGACTACTCAGAAGTAACTGATAGCTAAGCTTATTGACTTACTCTTCCTTTTATATGTGTGTATATACGGTAATGTATTTAACCTCTTTTTTAAAGGTTGATTTGTTTTCATTGTAAAAGAATACATGCTCATTAAAAAAAGGCATCAAAGTAGAATAAGAAAAAAATGACCCATAGGTTTGGCACTTGAAGACGCTAAACATTTTAGCCAATTTCCTTTTATTTTTACTTTACGTACATATATTTGTTCATATTTATGATATATTCATCTACAGGCACACACAATTTTGCTTCTCTGCTTTTTGATCCTTTCATATCTTTTCTCTTTAAACATTAAAGTGCATTTAATAAGACATTTTCTTTTTTTGATGATAATGGTAACCTTCATTATTTCCTAAAAACTATGGAAAGGTATATTAAAAAATTAAAATCACCATCAATTCTATGACAGTGGACATAACCACATTTTGGTGTTTGTCCTTTTCACCCATAGTCCATGTACATCCATTCATTCATTCATTCAGATACACTTTTGGAGGAGTTATTATATTCCAGGCTCTGTTCTTTGTGCTAGGAACACAGCAGTGTATGAAACAAAAATCCCTACCTACATGGAGCTTATACTCTAGGCAAAGGAAACGGAAAATAAATAAATAAAATGCACATTTGTCAGATGGTGAGAGGGTAAACTAGGGAAAAGACATGGGATGAATAGGATGATCTGCAATTTTAAACAGGGTGGTCAGGAAAGGACTCGCCAAGACTAGGACATTTGAGCCAAGACAGGAAAGCAGTGAAGAAGGAAAAAGATTGAATATCTGACAGAAGAGCAAGCGCAAAGGTCCTGAGGTAGGAGATTGGTCAGTGAATTCTAGGAATAGCAAGCAGCTGGAGCCCAGAGAACTGACAGTATAATGGTGAGATCCAAAGGTAAGGGGAGAGAGATTCCCTTTCTTTATCTGAGTGATATGGGAAGCCACTGGAGAATGTTGAGCAAAGACTTGACCTGACCTAGTGTATGTTTTAAACAATGGGCACAGAGATCAGTAAGAAGTTGTTGCAATAAACTGTGTGAGAGATGTTGGTGGCTTGGACTAGAGTTAGTGCTGAAGGTGATATAAAGTGTTTACATGACTTTTGAAGGTTCGGACAACAGGATCTGCCGATGGGGGATCTGAGAGAAATAGAAAGTTAAAGGTGAATCCTTCCGTCTTAATCCTTTAGTCCTTAACTTTAGTCTGAGCATCTGGTAGAATGTTGTTGCATTTACTGAGATGAGGACTAAGGGAGGGACAGGTTTGTGGGGCAAACAAGGAATTTGGTCTCAGACACGTTAAATTAAAAGGGATATGTGAGTCTACAACTGAGGGAAGTGGTCCAGTCTGGAGATAAAATTTTGGTAAATGTCAGAATATTTATAGTATTTAAAGACGTGATAGGATGACATCTCAGGAGGGTTTGGTGGAGGACTTTCTCTTGGGCAGAGAAAAAGAGAAACAAACAAGAGAGGTTAACAACATAAGATCAGAGGAGTGATGAGAAGGATTTTATTCAATCATGTGTTGGCCTAAAGGAGTGAAAAACCTTGTGACTTTGGATTTTTTCAGAAAATAACCCTAACCTGTCTAGATAATATAGCAGTGGTCTCCAATATAGTACATAGACCTCTGGAAGTGCCTCAAATAATCCACTGAGGAATGGGAAGAAAGCATTAGACATCACTCTTACAAGAAGTTAAAATTTAATATATTGTTATATTATGGGCTTTATAGGAATACACATGTATATGTACGGATGTCTATATTTTAGAGATGAGAGATCAAAAATGCTCAGAAAAGACTGTACTCTAGTGATAGAATCAGCAGAAAGATGCAAAGGGCTTTTGGCCCTTTTTGTTATGGATCATATGGGAACATAGCGCCATCCCCCGTGCTTGGATGTGTGGTTAAAAAGGCCACTAAGGGTTCAACTGCATGGCCCTGGCAAGGGTAGGCTCTGTCCTGTCAGCATCGATGTTGTTATCTCGCAGGGTCCTCTCCCCCCTCGGAGGCCCCGAAGATTCGGATGCAGACTCGGATTCCACACCAGTTCACACACTTCTTGACAGGATCCTGCAGTGCCGTGTTGGGCCTCAGCCACCTTGGAGAGGAATATCGGTGGCAGAGTGAAATCGGAGGGCTTGAGAATATCGCCCTGCTTCCCTTTGTTGTGTTTTTCTACAATTATTTCATCTGAGAGAGACCCTCTAGGGTTCCTGCATTTGTCCTCTGAGGAGGGGGTCCAGCCCAGCAAAGTCTGGAGGCTGCTTAAAAACCCTGCATGCGGCACTGTGATCATTTCTCGCCGTTTATTCTTGCGGAAGCTATGTACCTTTGATTAAACCTGGCACAGCACTTTAGAAGCCACTGATAGACATCAAAGAAGTTAGCTCTCTGATATCAAAATAGACTGAAGGTTTGGACCTAGACCAGCACTGTGTGAACACTGAGAACAGTCCACAGCGGGAGGCAATGGCTTTTGGACAAGAATCAGAAAAGAACCAAATGGATTTCCTCTATTTCTCCCTTCATTAGCTGCACGGCAAATGCCTTCATCCCATCAGAAGAGAAATCTTTGTTGCATTTTTATCCAAAATCCTGCGTGGGGTGGGGGGGAGTAAAATTTGAGGTGAAAAATTTAAACAACCTCCTCAATTATTAAAGTTTGTTAAAAAGGTAGATATAATTTATGTCTGAGGAGTAGAAAAATTACCTCGATTGTTCCCTTTAGTTTATATGCAATCGTAGGTGGAGCACAAATGTGTCCGAAGAATGTGGATTTACTTTGTCTTCACTTAATGATCTGGGAACAATGAAAAGGAACACATAGATACATCATAAGTAGACCAAGTGTAAAAAGTTATACACGTAGGTATGCTTTTGAGAACTTTTTCCCAAAGGTATTTTGTGAGAATGAAGGAGTTGCATTTTTATATAATCTACCTTCAGGGATGAGTACCTGGTTTATTGGAGACATCTAATAAGTATGTGTATAAACGCTTTTAAATGCCTATTTCTAAATCATAACTAATATATATCAATTTATTAAATAGATCATATATCATCTACTTAAAAATAAACTCAATCAAATTGGTAGAAGGACAATTACAGCTATCGGAACAAAATAACTAATAATCAGTAATTCTTTTTTTAACAACTAATAACCAATAATTCTGTTTGGTTTTTTTTTAACAATGAGATTTCCAAATGCTGAGAGATTAACGACCTCATTTGTTCTTCACAATAGCTCTATGATGTGGCCACTGTTATCGATCCCTGTCTACAGATGAAGCCACTGAGACTCTGAGAGTAGATTAATACGCCTGGGATCAATCAACGGTTTGAATCAGGGAACAGCACGTTTCTTCTGTAAAGGGCCAAACAGTAAATATTTTAGGCTCTGTGGGCCGTCTGGCTGCTGTTGCAACTACTCAACTCTGCCACGGCAGCAGGGAAGCAGCCCTAGAGCATGCGTGAATGAATAAGTGTGACTGTATTTCAGGGCATTTTACTTACGGACACTGAAATTTGAACTGTATATAATTTTCATGTCATGAAATGTTGTTCTTCTTTTGATTTTCTTCCCCAAATGTTAAAAAATGTAAAAATTTTAAACCACAAGCAATTAGAACCAAAAAAGGTGGTGGGCTGGATTTGGTCCCCCAGCAGTAGTTTGCTGATCCCTGGTAGAAAGTGAGGGGGTCAGGATGTCAACCTAGATCTTCTACCACGGCCCATGTTCTTTCCACTACACCATGTGGGTTTGTTTCATCATTGAGGAGAGACGCTACTCAGAGACTTGAAATCTGGAGAGTTGTACTGCTGTTTGTACTTTTGAAATTAAGTACAAGACTCAAACATATTAAGCTTCTGCATCCAAAGAGAGAGAGAGAGTAATCACCGGCAGCAGAGCAATTAGCAAAGAGCGAGCCAATAGCAAGCCCAGCGAACACTTCATTGTCAGCTAGAGGGTTTGGCTAAAAGTAAATTTAATACTCATTAAAAAATGAATGCTGCTTTAATGCCGCTTCAGAGGCTGGTAAATTGTAGCTAACTCTAAGCAATTCAGGAAGCAGTCCCATTGCTTCAAGGCTGACAACAAATCTTTCACAAGACAGGAAGATTCGGAGAAGCCCCATCTTGGAAAGGTTAGGCGTCCCCTGAAACAGTCCAGACTTCGAATTCTGCTCCCTACGAAGTGCAGTGGGCATGGTCCCAAGCAGAAGAGAGAGTAGGCATTGATCCTGCCGGTATGCTGGCATGCAAACTTCATAAAGTACAACCCTACCGAGAAAAAGTTTTGAGAATTGCACCTGCCTAGGAAAATAGTGATTAAAAGCACACTCTTATCAAGGTTCATCATTTTTACATGTGTTCTCTTCCTCCCGTACCATGATTTACAGCAACCCCTCTGAAGCATGAGGCTGAAATCTGTCTCCTTAAACCTCTTCTTCCCTGAGTGCTTTTGCTGGGATAGAGTTGTTCCTGAGAGCTGGGCAATTGCTGCTGTGCTATGGAATAAAACTGTCAGTGTGATTTAAAAATACATATTGCAGAAAATAAGAAAATGCATTTGAAAAATCTTGTCATTTTGTCTTCTATGGAAACAAAGGCAGTGACATAGAGAGTTCAAAATAATGAAAAGTCTTTGTTAACTGTGAGGCATTTACAACCTCAAAATCACATCAGTGCCAGCAGAGCTAGCAGGTATTCAGGTGTCTCAGATCTAAAATAACAGGAGCTAATTGCCCCTGTGATAGACGACCTCAGAGAAATGTACTTGAATAAGTAAATTAGTGAAGGAAGAAAGGAAATGAGTGACTAACTACACATATGTACATACATATACTTTTTGGATAATTTTGGATTTTGGATGCAGTCGATCGATCATCTTTTACACTGCCCATTTTCCTTTTGCTCTGGTTGAGTTTATGACATCACAGAATTAACCAAGAAACTCAGAAATTAACCTACAATGCTTGGCTTTGCTTTAAATTCCTGTTAGTTTTATATTCACCTACAGTCTATACTTGGAGAACTTCCTCAGCTCTGGAGGTTTGTATATGCACACATATGGGCTTGTGGGACATTCTTTCATCAGAATGGCATTAATATATCTTGTGTCTCATAATGAATATTCTACTCTGTACTACGCTTTGAAGGAAAAATGCATATTCATGTGCTTGCGAGTGGGTAAGAGAGGAGAGGAAAAAGAAAGTATGCAGAAGAGAGATGATTTTACCCCTGCCATCTAGATAGATGGATAGAAGATAGCTAGGTATTTAAGTATATCCTTTAAGCATAGACACAGATATTTGGAATTTTATAAGTGAGTTTTTCCCAGCCTCTTTTTTCCCATGAAGCACATAGAAAATGATAATATTTTTAAAATATACTGTGGTAAATGGGAAGGAATTTGAGAATATCTATTTGGGGTTTGGTTAAAAATATTCTTTTATTTTAGTTATAAAATTGAGGTAAGAGAAAAAATGGAAAGTATTAGGAAAGATTAATTATTTTTTATAAAACCTAATAATATATCATAATATTTAAAGAGAAATTTGAGCTTGCTTCTGTGAATATATCCTTTTTATATCAGGTTTTAAGCTTGAAGTGGCTTTACATAAATTCTAGCTAAGGCTTTGCAATGATGGTTTCTCCAAATTCTTGCTATTTATGATCTATGAAATACTTCCATATGACTAAATAATGTATTTTTTAAAAATGTCTTTAAAACCTTTCAGCCATTTACAACAGTTGATTTTCTTAAAGGATCTAATCGTTCTTTTTCTTAAATTATCAACTATACTGAAATTTCTTGAGGTTGGATTTCAAACCCAAGTGGGCTTTTTAAATATCAGTTATGTCAGAAATAATGAAGCTCCAATTTGCAAAACACGCATACATTTGTTAGGGCAGTCACCCGCAGCTAGCTTGTATGCCAATAGAAGGCGCATCCAGCAAATGGACGTAAGTATACAATATATGTACATAAACATAAGGATTCAGGGTCTTTTCAGAAATGTACCCACCAGTAGCTCCCCCTCCTCTCATCCCCCGATTCCCTATTTCCCACCTACAGGACTCATTTGGGGATGAGTGCCACATACTTTGGCACTTGATACACTGGTTCTAAAAGACCATGGTTCCTTGGTGACTAATGGGCAACCACAGATTCTGCAGCTGGTACAAATGCACATGTCTAGTGCTTCAGCATCTCCTTGGCTATGCTCAGCTGTTGCACTGGGCAAGGGTGCCATCTTGCTCATGGTCTTCTTTATTAGGGCCTCTGCAAGTGGACCTTTAAACAGCTCCACTGGAGGGTCCACGGAGGTGAGAAAGTGGTTGCCTGTGCTTTCCCACACCCAGCCAGGGCTCCATCTATGTCCCTCAACTTTCCAGTCTCCCAAACAAAAGAGCCAATGGCCAGTCTTAGAGTACCCCTTCCCAACCTCAGATAAACCGGAACTCTGAGAATCTAGAGGCCACCTGAAAGTTTCTGTAAAAGAGATATTCTACCAAACTCTCTGAGTAACCGACATTAATAGCGGAGGTGTTTTCTGTGCAGCCCTGGGACCAGCACCTCTTTCGGTGCAGGAGGAAGTCAACTCCTTACCAGCCATTACAACTCAAGTTTTCCCCAGTAGACCACACTCTCAACCAAGGAAGCTATGGTTGCCTATTTCTGGGCTATTTTCCCTGCTTCCCCTGAACATGGGGCAATTGTGAAAACAGAAAAACAGAGCCTGATCAACATCAGATACACAATTGAAAGGTTCCAAAATTAGGTTTTGTTTTACATGTTGCTAATGGTTAAAAAAAGGCTTTTCTGTATATCAAAGAATATTTTTTGATTTGCTGATATTATAAAAATTGCAATCTTGGTGAATTCATTGAATTACAAATAACTCAAAAAATATATCTCTTAAATAATTACATCTCTTGCCGAAATTTTACCTTACCCAGAGATTGTTCATAGAAATTTTACTTTGATCTTGGTTAATGTGTTAAGTGTAGCATTAACATTAAAAAGGTATGTTTTGCATGAGGTAAAAATTAGATCACTAGTACTTCCAGTTTCAGAATTTTTTTTTAGTATTTTTGTAATAATCATAAATACATGTGAGGTACTTGTTAAAAATAGTCTCCATTCTGGGGCTTCCCTGGTGGCGCAGTGGTTGAGAATCTTCCTGCTAATGCAGGGGACACGGGTTCGAGCCCTGGTCTGGGAAGATCCCACATGCCGCAGAGCAACTGGGCCCGTGAGCCACAACTACTGAGCCTGCGCGTCTGGAGCCTGTGCTCCGCAACAAGAGAGGCCGCGATAGTGAGAGGCCCGCGCAGCGCGATGAAGAGCGGCCCCCGCTTGCCACAATTAGAGAAAGCCCTCCCACAGAAACGAAGACCCAATACAGCAAAAATAAATAAATTAATTAATTAATTAAAAAAAAAAGTCTCCATTCTTTATGTGCTCAAAAAATCTAAATATTCTTTTTTAATTGAAGTATAGTTGATTTACAATGTTTCAGGTCTACAGCAAAGTGATTACATTTTATATATATATATATATATATATATATATATATATATATATACACAGAATGTATATATATTCTTTTTCAGATTTTTTCCATTATAGGTTATTACAAGATGTTGAATAAGTTCCCTGTCCTCTACAGTAGGTCCTTGATGTTTACTTTATATACAGTAGTGTGTATCCATATCAAAAATCTAAATACTCTGATGGAAGGAAATTTAGGGTCAGTTTGACAGTATGAGATTTTAAGTCTGATTCTATGAGACCAGGACAATTTGAGGGCATCAAATCAAGTGTTACAAAGCTGATATCAGTGGACAGCTACTTGTCATGTCTGGGTAGTCATCCCAGGTACCACCAAAAATAGCTGAAGGAGCCAAGACTGCAAGGCTACACTCTATAGTTATTTGGATTCCTACATGCAGCCACAGTCCAGTAATTTAAGCAGTAGTATTTAATAAAAGAGAAAGCAAATTAAAAATGAGTTGTATTGATAAATGTGATTAACCCAATTTAAATTTCAAGGCTTTAATATTTTAATAGGTTTAGTCTTTTGTTCTTTGTCACATGCATAATTACTTTTCCTCATTCTCTTGATTTAATAACAGAAAAATCTGAATAATCTTTGTAGAAAAATGTTCTGTGGGAAAAACTGATCTGAGTGAGTACAAATGTTATCAGAGTCCTGTAGTGACATTGTATATCACTGAGGGGGGGAAAAAAACCTTTATAATCACACTGATCATGGTTAGAAATATATAAATATGCTATTTTCTCCAAGTATAATTACGATGGAGGAAGACGTTTTATTTAAATGATTTACTGCTGTCAAAGTTTCTCAATAAAAGCAAATCAAAATCACCAGAAGAGTCACTTCAAAATACATATTTTAGTGCAGATAAATTAGGCAAATAAATAAATAACAAACTCACCCTTCCTCAGTCCACTCTAGTTTGGTGACCTCTTAAAGAGACCAGTAAAGAAATACTATTTATCCAGGGGTATTTTGAAGTTGTGTGTGTGTGTACACATACATGTATATATAAACATATAAAATCAGCTTCTCACCCTAGACCTCAGAGCCAGAACTGCCTGACTTGACTTTGGAAGCACTCGATTTCTGCAGACATCCCCACTCCCTGCCTTTATTCTGGAAGGCACGGTTACGATGCGAATTTGCCAAGCATCCGTGCTTCAGTTTCCCACTTGAGGTATTATCACTCTGACCACGCTTTCCTCCCTGCCATGGAGCTTATCAGGGCCCTGATTGGCAAGGCCAGGGCCAGCATTTGCCCACAATAATTTAAGGGATTCTGTGACCTCCTTCAAAAACCTCAAAACATTCATGGAGTGGATGACAGGGAGGGGCCGAGATTTCTAAGAGCTGCTTTTCCTAGAAGCATAGGTGTCTAAACATTAGAAATAGCCACTCGGTCTTAATAATGCCTCCTATTTGTGGACAAATTCTGCAGATTTTTGTCAAGAAGAATACAGTCTGTGAATACTTAATTATTATGTAATTATTCTTTTCTGTTCTTCCCGCCCCCCCTCTTTCTTTTAATCTAACACTTTCCTCTAGGGAAATCAATTATACTAAACAAGCATTTACTAATGTGGTCTTCAAGCACTTTGAGATCACCCAGAGAGCTTTTCAAAATATAGGGGCCTGGGTCCCACTCCCAGAGGTTTTACTGTGATCGTCTGGGGTGCACCTGGGCACCAGGATTTTTTTTTTTTTTGGTACGCGGGCCTCTCACTGTTGGGGCCTCTCCCGTTGCGGAGCACAGGCTCCGGACACGCAGGCTCAGCGGCCATGGCTCACAGGCCCAGCCGCTCCACGGCATGTGGGATCTTCCCGGACTGGGGCACGAACCCGTGTCCCCTGCATCAGCAGGCGGACTCTCAACCACTGCGCCACCAGGGAAGCCCTGGGCACCAGGATTTTTACAAACTCCCCCAAGTGATTCTTAATATGCAGCCAAGATTGAGAATCACTGCTCTTCGGAGGAGAAAACCCTCCAAAGGCTGGGAGGCAGAGGACTTAAAAAATTGGAGGAAATCAATATGATCCAATGCTCCCAAAGAGAAAGACACCATCGCTGTAGGGGTAAATGATAGGCCAGCCACCTAATCCAGAATTTGCAGCTTTGTTCACTATTTTACAGTCTCTGCGTTATTAATTTTCTGTTTCATAAAACTGACAAACATAATTGTTAATTACATACCATACACTCCACCCTCCCAGTAATGGTTTCTCTCCACACCCTCACCTGATATAAAGCTATAGCACAATGCCCCACTATATTAAATTTCAATTTAATTATCTTTATTATAGCATCACCTCCTTGGAGGAAATGATTAACTCTGAGATGGACTTGAAGAGAAGAGAAAGATATTGCGGTGAGCTTTGCCCTAAAGCCCTGTGCTACTATATAGGCTTCATTCGCAGGCACGAGAGCAACAATAAAATGGCTGAAAAATTAGCTTCTCTTCCATTTCCTCGGATCCCTGTGATGTGATCCCTCAAAGGTCCCTAGTGGCACACACAAAAGTGAATGGTATAAGAAAGGGGAATTTAATGCATAACTTCCTATGTGTGTGTGTGTGTGTGTGTGTGTGTGTGTGTGTGTGCGCCTATAGGTGCACTTCAGTTAAAAGCAAAGAATGATTCTCAAATAATTAGCACAGGACAGAATAGTTAGTAGCCCATGGACAGTACATGTTCACTACTTAATAACTGACCTTCTGGAAGTTAAACTTTATTTAGTACCATGTAACTTTTTAAAAATCTCAGGGTGTTTTACTTTTAAACTTTACTTGAGGTGACTCTTTCAAAGAATCTCTTTAACCTTGGTTTGCAAATTAAAAGAGCTAGAAGCTCGTGAGTTTATCAGAAGTAATTGTTTCCCTAAATTAACACTAAGGGGCTTGTATCCCATGCAACTACGATATTAGGTGACTGAGAAGAAACCAACTGGAAAATGGGACCACAGGGCTTTGAGACTCCATGGTATTGCAGCAAAACAGTGAAAGGACTTTCATTATCACTAATTAAGCATTTATACAGCAAGTATTTACAGAAAGCACTTTGAGATCACCTGCTGTCAGGAGTGGACGTGCACCGTTCCACATACATGCATCCTCGCTCCCATTTTTGTGCTCTTTAAACATGTTTAGGAAATTCAGGTACAGGCAAATTGTCTTGTCCCAATCTCAAACAATGGGGTCTAACCTATGTGCAGATAATACCACAGAAACTTGAACTCTTCAGTAAATTGGGGTATTAGCATGTACTAGGGCTCCAGGTTGAACTCACTATAGGATATTGACACATTTGGTGTGATGGGGGATGCAGGAAGGAGAGGTAGAGAGCCAGGAAGCTTCTTTGGTAAGAACAAATGTTGAGGGAGAACATGCTGAGACATGGAAGGGAATAGCATAGCCATTCCCAGGGGAGACAGCGTTTTGAGTACACCCTCCACCCCAGGAAGGAGTTGCAATAAAGAATAAAACTTGAAATATATATGTTACTAAAATCGCTGCAGTGGATTGGGGTGAGAGATCTATTGGGGGTTCTAACAAAGTGAAAGATGGGTTTCCAGCATTCGCAGATACTGGTCGCTAGAGGAGGAAGGAAGAGGCTTCGTAACATTGTGGAGGGCCTGCTTTTCACACGTGTTAATGTAGTTGATGGAATAAGACAGTGGGAAGTGCTGAGTATCAGGCAGTCACTCCGGGTGCTGTACAAATGGAGAAGAAAGGTGAAGGCCTAGAAGTGCTTATTTTTACCATTAAACTGGTGTGACCTGAGTAAAGATAAATAAGTAGTATCCAAATAAAATTGTTTTTGCATTATACATTGGCAGACTATATAGTCAAAATGCACTCTCTTTATATTCTTTGTTCTCCACAAACTTTGTACAGTGTGTTACCTTTGGAAGTTTCATAATATTTGCTCATTAACTGAGACCTTCATGAACAATCAAGGTCCCAGGATTTCTCATTTGGGTATTTCCCTTCTGTATTCAAAGATTCTATATGGTTTTACAAGATGCATCGGTCAAGGCTCAGACAGGAACACAGAAACAACTTAAAGCATTTAAATTTAAATGGAGGAAACAATACAGGAAATCGGTTACTAAACATTGGAAGGGCTAAAGGAATTTAAAAAAAAAAAAAAAGGAGGGTGTAATTGGTAATTGCAAGACGATAATTCCACCCCATTAGCAGGAAAAATAAAAGGGAAAATACTATCTATGAGCCCATGACCTCTGTTATTAAACCTGTTGCATAATCTCTTGCTGCTGGTGGAGCTACCACCACTGGCACGACTTTGCAAGACCATAGGCGTAGCCTAATTCTTTTGCTCCTGCTACCAGAAGTGCTGCCTGAAACCAAAAAGAAAGAAAATGTTCTATCTCTTATTCCTACCTTATTATCTCTTAATCTCCTGGAGGGTTTCCTGCTAGAAGAATATAAGGAAGCTCCTTGGCAAGGGTGACTGTTAAATTAAGTTTGCAGACTTCCAACCTGTTTAAAAGAGAAGAACACAGATGCATGGGAATGGACCTGAGAGCCAACAGACAAGTAATTAGTACCGGCTAATCTAACTCAAATGCAAGAAGGAAGCTGACAAGACTGTGGTAACCTGACAGATTAAATTCCATCACCAAAGGGAATTTTTGATAGAAATTATACAGTGATTGTCTGCCACAGAGTATAACAGGAAAACCATCAATTTCTTCCTTTTGTTTTGTGATGGATAGATTTAGCTTAAAAACACTTCTATTTACTAAAATATAGGCTGGAAACCATTTATAAAAACAATCAATAATATGCACGCTATATTACAATACGTAATATATGACCAATATAAACAACGTACATTTATTAGACCCTTAATTGGCACATGGTTACCTGTAAACACTTAGAAAGACAATGCAACAAAGGAAATTTAATGCCTGACACAGGGCCAAATACAGCATCTGAGGATGAGATTTGATGGAAATAGCTTATGAAAATTCACTCCCATTAGAGAATGGCTTTTTTATGTCGGCTCAATAACTTCCAGGAAATAAATGAAGCCATTTAAAAAATCAAAGTGATAGAATCATGTAAGTGGAGCCTTATAAAAATTGATAATGGCACAGCATACCAGCTCCAAAGTATGACAACATTTACCACATCAGGAGAAAGTAATGAATTGTAATAAGTCTGGAAACAAGCTAAGAAGTAATTAATATCTCTGAATCAGTTTCGTGAAGCTATTATCTTAATTTTGTGGTATTTTGAATAGAATGAAAAATATTGAGTAACAAAAGCAAGACATTAACTAAACGATGGTGATTTCTGAGGCTTTTGTTGATACACTTACTATGTCTTTCCTTGTCATTGGAGACTGAAGTGTTACATTTCATCTATATAAGGAAAGTAAATGTTTAAAGCAAGTCAGCAAATAGAACTTGAATGACAAATACCAGATTTCCTCAAAGGTTGTACCTACAGACAACATGTGTCCTACCAAGGAAGCGTCAAGTGCAAATTACTGTAATGTTGTTATTTCACAGTGATAGCCTTTGCCATTCACTAGCAGACACTTCAAAACAAACGCCGCATCACTGGTCTCGAAGTTCTCGTCCTCCTTTATTTCTAACACCTGTCTCCTGTTCTTAGACCAAGGATCCCAGCTATTCCCTGTGAAGAAGCTAATGTCAATCTCCCAAGCCCCAGAGATGGTTTGGTGGAGAAGTCAATCACTGAGCAGGCAAGACAGGTAGCTCCTAGATGCACTCCTCTCCCCGAGGCCAGGGAACAGCCACCAGGAGTGCTGCCCTAACGTCAATCTCGTGAAATTTAAGAACTTTGGCCAATCACTGTCATTTAGATGGTGCCCTATTAAAAAAAAAGCAGCAGAAACTGAAGAGAAGGAGGAACTGTAATGGGAATAGGATATTGGATATGTGTGCCGAGTGTAGGCACAAGTAATATGTTTGTAATTCTAGGACAGCCTCTGGCCAAAGAATGTCTTAAAGCTTGGTGCCTGCCCATCTTCCACTTCCCTTCAGATGGCCCATCTCAGCAGCGATCCTGATTTCCCCTTAAGAAAATATATGTGCCTATTCTTCACAATATTTGTTTAGTTTATGAAAGACACGGGTGCAAGTTATATATTTCATGAATGAGAGGTATGTTTGTATTAATGGGGTAGTCTTACAGTAATAATCTCTCTGAAATCAGGATGTGTCTTACTGTCAAAATGAATTCATAATTTAAAGTGGTAATGTTTCTTTTTGTCTTGTTGGTACATAAAGAAATGGTATAGTTTATAATCTTCGGTGTTAGAGATTACGTAAAATATAGCACTTAGTAAATAATATTGGATGAATTTCAGATTCCTAGTCTGTAAAATGTGAAGGCCACCACTTAACTAAAATGATCTCTTAATGTTTCTTCCCCCTTGCTGGCTGGATTCTCAGCAAGGATGATTTGGTAAAGGAAATAAGTTGTTATTGACGAATGGTCTTGGAAGGAAACTGAGCTGTTGCCCAAAGTTAATAAGTAGGGAACAGTTTAGTTGAGGACGAGACCACACCCCCTAAAAGGGAGAAGACCAAGAAGCCCAGAATAGGACTGCACATACAGTATTTAACGTTTTCCTATTTCTTAAACACTCTCTTGCCTGCTCTACTGGAGCACAGAGTAGCAAACACAAACCCTCTCCGTAGCTAATATTTTAAAGGGTCAGGAAGCTGTCTTCACAATTTATAAGTTAGAAAATTTCTGATTGGAAGAAAAGAGAATGAATTATTCCACACCAAAGGGGGGGGAAAAAAAGGCTGACAGTTTCTAATATGGAAGTGGCCCCAGAGAAAGCTCCTAAGCCACTTATCTGTTGAAGGTATAATTATTTTTGATTCTATAAACTGTATGGAAATTTGAATGTATTATATGGATGGTGATGACATGCCCTGTCCCCTTAGCCTTTTGAAGGTGAGTACACACAGGCAGAAGGCCCCCTGGATGCGTTACAGGGACCCATCAGGCGTCCTGCCACCAGAAGATTTCCACTTTGATCTCCCAACAAGCAGCTCATGATAGTGTCCCCACAGAGCGGAAGTCACCGCACAGGAGGGTCTTTTAACTAATGTGCACAGAAGGAAAAATTTATGAGGTTCTTATGAAGTGGTTTGTTTTAGCTCTGAATAGAGGAAAAGACGGAGAGAGAAATAAGGGGCAGAGTTTTGTGACATAAAGGTCCACTTGAGCCTGGTGTGATTTTTATCATCTTAAAACACGTTTGAGAAGACTAACCTCAAAGCATAAGACTGTTCTCAATACGGCACGTAAGAAATGGAAGGCAGAAAGTAGCTGGTCTGTAAACAACCCACAAAGCAAATTACCGGTTGGTATTTCCTGAACTAAAATTCTTTGAGTTACAGTGGGAACCGCTTCTCAGTATATAAAGAGCATAAGTCCTCTCTTTGGTTCCAACGGGGCTTTGTCATGACTTGTAATAAGCTGAACATTGTAATGCATGTTCTAAAAAAAAAAAAGTTGTCTATTACTGTGTGTGCAAAAAAATACAATGCCCATGCACCAGGATGTTAACAAAACAGCACCTGCACAAACTAAGATTGCAACTCTATTCTCAGCTTATCTTTGCTTTTCACTCACAGGGATCATTTCTGTTTCAATGGGAAAGGAAAGCCGCACATGCAAGCATAATTCATACGTTAAACTGGAGCGACCACTTTTGTATGAATCAGCGCTCTGTAAACAAAACAAAAATCTGAAAAATTTTTAAATCCAAATATTCTTTGTCAGATAAATATAACAAGCTTCCATGATGACAATGGTAACCGCGGTAGACTACAGGTAACGCGGGCTTTTAAAATTGGGATTGGAATTTAGGGAGCTACTTCGTAATTTTGGACTATTTAAAGAATTTTAAATTAACTATACTCTTAAAAAAGGAATAATTAAAACTTTATGTAAAGCCGTTCTTTAAAATAACTTGATTCACAGAATTACAGAATTAACGTACAGAGAGGTGAAAGGACATAAATAGCAATAATGATTATATGTATGCATCCTTTTAAAAATGCCAAGAATTAACAAAGCTCTCAAAATCAAATCCATCATCCATCTGTGGCGGGCAAGTGACAGATTCGCTGACTAATTGAAAACAGACAACCCGGGTGAATAGTAAAAACTACCACAACCAACAGGTATTGAATATTTATCATTATATTCCCTAAAGTGTCATGCCTTACACTAAATACTTTATTTTCTTATTTAGTCCTTCCAGCAGCCCTATTAGGTAGCTACTCGTTATGCTCTGAATTTAGCAGGTGAGCAACCTGAGGTTTGGGATTCATGAACCTTGCTCGTGTCAAACTGCCAGCCAACGGCAGAGCTCGGCAGCTTGGCTCTAGATTTGAGCCTCAGCACCTCACTCCTCCCTCTGGGTCTAGTCATCACAGATTTCTGTTACTATTGCTATAAAAGGGTCAGACGGCATCAAGATTGCTGTGACCTGGGAAAATGCACATTTTCAAATTGCAGAAGGGAGAGAGCTGACTACAAGAAGAAAAGCTGGAAGTGAAGAGTGAGCTTCCATAATATGAACCATTACAACCTTACAAAAGCCAGACTTAATACAACCACAGCACCTTAAACTGGGAGGTGATTTGAGAGAGTATTGTATTCCATCCAACACAGGGATTCTATCCACTGCATTCTTGGCAGATGGTCATCTAGTCTCTGCTTGAACACTTCCAGTGATGGGGTGCTCACCACCTATCAGGCAGTCTATTCTAATTTTGAATGATTTTTAGAAGGGGCATCCTTATATGGAGCCAAAAATCAGAGGTGCTAGCACTTCAAGGGATTCCTTTCACAACAAATCATACTCAAGTCTGTATCATGTGATGGTTAAAAGGGATACTGTTTCATTGTAAAATATGGGATGTAAAGTAGAGCTCAAAGGGCAGCATAATTTCATAAATGGTGTGTCAAGGTTTGAAACCATTTCTTTCGATTGAGTCAAGGCCAGTAAAATCCAATGGCAAGCCCAGATTACAGTGCATAACACTATATAGAATTTACCAATAAGCCGAGGGCATTACATGTCACGAAACCATTGCGCTTTGTTGTACCAGCTTTGTACCAGGATTGTGTTGGTAAATATACACCTAATACCTGGTTGAACCAAGATTCAGAACTGAGCAAAGCAGCAGGTATACACGGTGGGTCTGTGAATAGGTAATTCCCACTAAAAATCCACTGAGAGAGGATTGTAGGAGGACTTGAGTATTCATGCTGTTGGAGGGGATGACGGAGGACACAAGGACAGGCTGAAGGGTGGCCGTGGCTCTCCCACAACCAGGCTTCCTAGAGGGCAGGGCTTCTGATGGACAGAACCAGGCACGGTGACCCGCTTCCCATGCCCACCTTGCACATCCAGCCAAACAGACTTAACTTCAGGGAAAATATTTGTTCTCAAAGCAAGCAGAATAAGAATACACTTTAATCTGTTCTATAGATACACAGCGCCGCCTCTTAGCCAAATACCTCACTCCTGAGCTGTTCACTGCCCTCTGTAAACCAAATGTCAGACAGGACAGGATAATGGAACTCCTTCATTTCTAGAGGGAAGCATAAGATTGGCTATCGCCTAATATTTTTTATCCATTTTTGTCTAAAATGAAAACTTAGCAGCGACCCAGTCTAGATTGTATTCTAAGTATTGAATAGGTGCTACATCAGAAGAATTGAGGAGTTTGGCACTACTGCCTTCCCCTGCCCCAATCTCCAAGAAAAGCTCCAACTGACCTCCAGAATTAGCCAAATTCTGTGGTCTCCGTCTGAAATGAAAAACGTGTTGCCGGTTGCACAGAATTTTCAGTTGTGCAATCTGTGTGTGAACGCGTTGACTGACTTTTAGGAGCAGGCATGGTAGTCTTTTTTAACCTTTTTTTTTAAGCTTTATTAACTTCAGATGCAAAAGTCCTACAAACTTACAAAGAACACTCTTTGTAATATTTATGGTTATCTTTCTTTTCACTTATGCAGTTTTGCAAATTTTTATAATTTTTTTCATTTTAATCTTTTTCCAGTTCCTCGTACTGAAGATGGTACACACCGGTTAAAAACATAACACGAAAAGATTATTCAAGATTCACGAAATTGCACACATATAAAGGAACAGAAGTAATTAATATTTCAAAAGATTATCATAAGGTAGTACATTTCTACTTCTGAAGTAATTAAGTATAAATGAACTAAGGTTTTTGAGACACACTGTAGGATGGCTACTGAGGTATGCTACATCTTGTGAGAAGACAGCAAGTAAAATGCCATCTTTGTATGTGTGCTTCTTTGCTCACTGCCTGACAATGAGCAGATATAATATAGAAAGAGGATTCTTGCCTTTAAGATGTCATTTTCCCTTTGTGAATGTGTACATGCCTACCTCAGAGATATTGTAATTTTTTGGTTTCTCAGTGCGTATAACAGTTATGTTTACACTATACTATAGTCTATTATGTGTGCCGTAGACTTATGTTTTAAAAAAAATACATACTTTAATTAAAAAATACTTTATTTCTAAAAAATTCTAACCACCATCTGAGCCTTCAGCGAGTTGTAATCTTTTTGCTAGTGGAAGGTTTCAAATATTGCAAGAATTATCAAAATGTGACACAGACACACAAAGTGAGCAAATGCTATTGGAAAAATGGCGCCTATAGTGCTCGATGCAACCCTCAATTTGTAAAAAATGCAGTATGTGTATAGCACCATGAAGCAAAGCACAATAAAACGAGGTATGCCTGAAAATGAATGGTGGGGCGTTTAGGAAGAGCATCTTCTCCGAGGAAGACTCCCGACCTCTGCCCCCATGGCACGTGACTGAAATTTGGAGAACATTTCACCCATCATGCAACAATAGAATCTAATCATAGTGAAAATGAGGAGGTTAAGAAGAGATTTTCTTCTTAATTTTCTTCTCTCTTCTTAAGAAGAGAGGCGGTACGCGGGCCTCTCACTGTTGTGGCCTCTCCCATTGCGGAGCACAGTCTCTGGACGCACAGGCTCAGCGGCCATGGCTCACGGGCCCAGCCGCTCCACGGCATGTGGGATCCTCCCGGACTGGGGCACGAACCCGTGTCCCCTGCATCGGCAGGCGGACTCTCAACCACTGCACCACCAGGGAAGCCCAAGAAGAGATTTTCTTGATTGAACTTTCAAAATTGAAGCTGGTGATGAGCCTGTTTTGAGAAATTGTGCATATGTGCAGACTTGATTTGCTCTTTCCACTCCCTAGACTGGAAAAATACAGGAAAGTTGAACACTGTGCTCCAATTTTCATTCCTGTTCTTTAGACCATTCCGCTTGCCCCTCCGCTTCCCAATTTCCCTACAGGACACTGAATGTCACCACCACAGAAAAATCTAACTAGACTGTGAGGAAACCAAATTAGGCTTTATCACTCAACCAAAATGGGATAATGATCTTCTAGCCTAATCACAATGACTTATTTTGTGAACAAGGAAAACAGAGAGAACAGAGTTTTATCGCACTGTGTTGAACTGATCTTGGCTAAAACTCCTCCCAGTAGATACTTTGTCTAACACACTGTTTAGATGGCATACATTTAATTTCATTTCTCCCCCATACACTGAAAGCTACTTGAAGGTAGAGACCATATCTATTCATTGTTCTGTCAATGGCACAGAGCTGGCACATGGATGTAACCCACAGAAGCTTAACTAAACGGAACTATGGAGATAGTACAAATTCTTACACAACAGCAAGATATTAAAGCATGCTCATCTTTGGCTTCCTGTCGATACTGGGTTGGATTAACAAACAAGGGTTCCTTTATAATAAAAGGATGATACTTTGTTCTAATGCTTGACAGACATGAGAACAAAGTCTAGGAAAGGAATGAGATTACCCCGGTTCAAATTTTTAAAGGGAAAGATGGCAGACAAAAGACAAAGTGTGTTGAAACAAGAAACAAGTCTGGAAAATAGTCCAGAACAATGGGCAACTCAGAAGAGAACATGAAGAGATTACAGTGGGACTGGGACTTGGAACCACTTATCAATGTTGCTTTAAGTATATTAATTTTTGTGCAAAGAGCGCCTGAGATCCTCATCCACCATCTCCATAAAAGACTGCAGTATCAGACACAGCTACCCCATGTAGATTTTGTTTCCCAGTCAGCTTTCTCACAAATGTCTCTGTATTTTCTGACAAAAGAATGTAACGTGTTCATTTGAACGAGAAGGGCTGATTGTCTCTATCTGTCTTTGGCTTGTTTGCTTCCTTTGCGGGGTGGGGGGGCTTCATGAAAAAGCAACATTTGGGCAGGAGGGAAAGGGCCTTGGAGTTGTCAAGAACCACTAGTTAAAAAGCTTCAAACTGTGTTCTGCTGGTGTGTAACTGCTGTGGAAGAAAATGCTTGAAAACAAGACATACATTTTTAGTAAACAGAGACCTAAAAAATTATTTTTATTTTATCTGAGCCTGACATCGTTCTGTGCTTCTAAATCCCTTTGGAAACACTAAAACTTTCAATTCCCATGTTGTCTTCAAAGTGCTTCGAGGAATGTGACTATGGTGTAATTATCTTTTGAAAGAATGGAAAGTAAATGTTATTTTTTTAAAAAAGAATAACCTCTCCTCAATCTTAAATATGCAAGAAACGCCTCATTTGTCACTTCTTTATCTGACACACTGAAACAGCACCAAGAATTTTCTAGGCTTCTTGCAGACATTCTCTGCCCCTCACACTATATTCAGAAGTTTCATAAGTGTTCCTTACTTGAAGTTTAAATCGCTCTAACTAGGTAAATTGGAGACTTCTTTGTTTGCAATTCTCTCTCAGTCTTCTGCCCCTAAATCATGGAACTGAATGTATTTAGAGACGCCCATCATTTTATAGATGCTAAAGCTGAGATATAGAATGCCTGATATTTAAATATCTAAGACCATCCAACTGGTTCCAAAGACCCCAAACACTGATTCTTCAGATTATCCACTCTTTCTTCTGGGCTATAATAAAATATACACTATAAAAAGGGGCTGCTGTTTCGGAGGCACTTTGCTAGACGCCTTAAATGTATTAAGTTCGTTTTCCTTGTAGGAAGATAATCCTACAAGGGTATTACTGTTCTCTCCATTTAAATGAGAAAGCCGAGACCCAGAAAGGTTACATAACTCAGCTAACGTTTAAAAGCTGGCAAAACCTGGCCAAGACCATTGCTCAGACTGACTCCAAAGCCATAAAGGCTAAGCTAACTTATCCCTAAACCTCAAAGTCAAGTTAAAATCTGAATATGGAAATGGATACAGAGGAAGGGGTTTTCCTGAGTACTGTGACAAGAAAAAATTGTGAAAATCAAGCTGTTTCTTGACCTAATGGGAGGAAATCTAACCTAGACATGGAAGACCCAGTCCCCACTCCATCAGTCACTAAGTGATGGAACACTGGCAAAACCCAGCCCCACGGAGCCTCGATGTCCTGCTCGCTGAGACCTGGACTAACGTCCTCTCCACCTCCTTCACGGGGCTGCTGAGAGGATCAAGTGAGAATAATAAATAGGAAAAAACATCTGAATATTTATCAGAGAATTATCATCTTAAATTCTAAGCCCTGTGGAAAGTGTTTCAAATCTCTGCATTTGTCTTCATTATGTGGAGAAAAAATAAGTAGATAGATGACGAATCAAAAATTAAAAATGAACACTTCTCCACCACATTGTTCAGGGGGAAAAAATCACTGAAAAGATCTGCACCTGCCATTCAAGAAACTGCAGCTGTTCACATCATTCTAAGAAACACGGAAAGCGAGTGACGGTGTAGTGGGTTGCATGTTACCTCCGCACACCCCACCAATCTTGTCCACTTGGAACCTCAGAATGGGAACTTACTGAGCTATAGGACTTTGGCGTAAATAGTTAAAGATTTTGAGATGTAGTCATTGTGGATTTAGGGTGAGTCCTAACACCAATGACTGATGTCCCTACAAGAAGAGGAGAGGACACTGCACACACAGGGAAGAAGGTCACATGACAGTGAAGACAGAGATTGGAGTGATGCTGCTATAAGCCAGGGAATGCCAGGTGCCACCAGAAGCTGGAAGAGGCAAGGAAAGATTCTTTCCTAGAGGCTTCAGAGGAGCCTGAACCTGTTGACACATTTATTTGGGGCCTTTAACCTCCAGAACTGTGAGAGAATAAATTTCTGTTGTTGTAAGGCACCTAGTTGTGGTCATTTGTTAGGGCAGCCCTAGGAAACCCACAGAGAGGGCAATGTGCCTCCCTCGATTGTGCTCTATGCCATCAGCAAGACCCCCTCTCCTCCATCCCCACCCCCAGATGCTCCCTTGCGTGGGTTTCAGCGGGTGGCATGCGTCAGGCTGTACCAGTTGTTTGTCGCCAATCTCCACTGCCATTGATCAGGGCTCGGCTGCCAAATAGGATACATACCTTCAGTATTATCCCTGCTCACAGGTATTATAGGGCAACGATATTCAGTTGCAAATATAAGATTCAGTCAAGCTGCTTATCTATTATTATGTTTGATATAATTTTGTGTTTAGAGCTTTTCATGAATAGACTGATGCTGGATGGAACCAGCATCCCATCTGGGTCAAGAATAAAAATGTGAATGATAAGAATTACACATTAAAGATTTGGATATAGCTTACGGTCTCAGCAGAAAAGGTCCCGGTGGGTGATAATTACTTTTACTTCTCACCTTTGCTACAAAAAGAATGTGAAAGACAGGAAATAGGAAAGGGCTGTTTTGGTTTATAAAAGGATGTGAGTTTTTTGGGTTTTTTTTTTACCTCTGTTTATATAATAAAGGGATTGAGATCAGGGCCATGGTTCAAAGAGCCTGCAGAGGACATTATGCATGGGAGGCCCTCAATTAATATTTGATGGAAGAACAATAATAAATGATTTTTTACATGCCTCTTATTAAAATTATTATGTGTCATACTGGAGTGTGTTAAATTATAAAACATTTATTAGTATATAGGGGAGTTGGAGGTGGAAATTTCTTAGGGAGGGTCAGGTCCAGGGATCTTCTGCCCCTTTCTTCCTAATTCCTCCCATGTCACCAGTATTAACACCTAACAAGAGACATAAAAGGTCTAAAGAACCATGTGGGGCTGTTGAGAAGACCAATAGCGCTTAGCTGTAATAAAATCCTAATGTTCAACGCTCTTCACCTCGCTGATCTTGAAAATATAACCTAAGGCCCCACCCCACATATGTCATACCCAGCGATAATGCAGGCAGAAGAAATGGAGACAGGTGTTCCCCATAAAGGCCTGGACCCTTCAGGCACCACCTGTGTCCACATAAATCCAAGGCAAACAGTATCCAGCTAAGTTGTGAGCAAGGTTATAGGATTCATCACATTCCCCTGCCAAGGCAGGAGGACACAGACAGGTAATTTGGCCCTTGGATGCCTCAAAGACACACTGCCAAACACAGAGAAGGGGACAAAATTCTCTTCTCTCCTGACATTCTTCAGGAAAGAAGTGGGACTCTTGGCCAACACAAAATGAAACCTTGGAAGATGCACTGAAAATATCAAAAGGTTCTCAGAGTTCAAGTGACTCTACTTCACCACTCATCTCATTCACAAGAATACGCCAAAGTATACACATCAGGAACTGAGGGCACTACCAGCTCCAAAAACGGGCAAAGCAGGCTGCTGGTTGGGAGTCTTAGATTCCACGGGACCCTTTGATCATCAGAGTTCATGATCATATCTCACTTTCTTTGGCAAAAGACCTGCAGGAGAGGTGACAGGTCAAGTGTAACTTGTATTTCTAGCTCCAGGGACCCAGCGTGGAGACGTGGCAAAGCCTGCTCTTTTTCTGATCTTAACTTGCAGCCTGAAGCAGCCACAGACATGAATATCTAAGAGCAGGGGAGACATCTAGGGAAGACTGGCCAATGGGGCCACGGGGTGAACTGTGCCTGATCTGCCCCAACAAACTTCTCAGCATCATCTGGAACCACTTCCTCTCCCAGAGCAGACACACACTATTAAAATGCAATATTCCTCCCAGTATTCTGGAAAATCACATTTACATGCCCAACTTCCTGAGAGATTTTGCCTTCACAGGACAAAAACGAGACCTACTGTATTCCAGCTTGCCTGCTGAGTGGGTTGCTGCAAAGCTGAGAGCCTAGAAGAGGGATTATTACTTTAATATGGAGAGAGTGCAGGACAAATCTAGACATGCCAGAAGAGGCATTTAGAAATGGCACACACAGAGCCAGAGCCTCACTGAGAACGCTCAGTCTTGGCACTGCTGGATTCTGGCCACTGCAGGTTACAGTGATAATTTCCCAGGGGCAATGTTTCTTATGAAATCTGTTAGTTCCTGGGTATTTTTGCATGATGGATTTTATTGATGTAATGCTGGACCCAACACCTGGGCCTCATCAACTGCATTGCTAGTAATAATTGTGAATGCTTTGCGGTCTTTGGGCACATAAAGGAGCACTTCTGGGCAGGCTTTCCCTGTACCATCACATCCTCAGTGCAAGATCATCAGTATGTGGGGAATTCCTGGAGCCTCTCCCCCAGGTGCTTCATAACTTAATAAGACTTGTTGTTGTGAAATAAGAAAAGAATGCCCAAACTAGACATACCATTTTAAAACTTTATTAAAGCTCAAATCTGTATTTATACATAAAATATTTCACGCACTCTGTTCATTAAATTTGGTTTAATGAATATTTCATTCGGGAATATTTCATTCTTTTAGGCAAAGATCAATATTTTGGGTTTACAAAATCCCCTTGACACATGAATAGTCACAGTCTGATTCTTTTTTTTAATGAATTTATTTATTTATGGCTGTGTTGGGTCATCGTTGCTACGCGCGGGCTTTCTCTCTAGTTGTGGTGAACGGGGGCTACTCTTCGTTGTGGTGCGCAGGCCTCTCATTGCGGTGGCTTCTCTTGTTGCAGAGCACGGGCTCTAGGCGCACGGGCTTCAGTAGTTGCAGCACGTGGGCTCAGTAGTTGTGGCTCACGGGGCTCTAGAGTACAGGCTCAGTAGTTGTGGCGCACAGGCTTAGTTGCTCCACAGCATGTGGGATCTTCCCGGACCAGGGCTCAGACCCGTGTCTCCTGCATTTGCCAGTGGATTCTTAACGACTGTGCAACCAGGGAAGTCTCCACACAGTTTGATTCTTACAGAATGAACAGCACAGTTAAAATATCTATTGTCATTTTCCCTGGATTTTCAGACATTTCTCTCCCATAACCAGGATGTCATCACATAAAACGAGCAGGTCAATGGTTTTCAAAGGTTCTCTCTTCAAGACTATAAATGATTTCCAGTCGCACTTTCAAAGCAAAAAGGATACTTGGATGATGACTTCCACAGCACATAAAATTTACTTTGTAAAGTGTGTGCAGATTAAGAAACTAAAAGGAAAACGTGCTGGCCAAAAGCATCACTGCATACTGCAGAAATTCAATGTGCAAGAAATTCAAGGCACTTCATATAATCAAGCGGCGAGTGCGGTTTGTCTGCCCCACTCCCACAGACGAAATGGCTAAAGTTCCTGTTTTGCAAATCTGATTTCTTGCCCAGAATGCTGCTAATAATTGGTTCCTAGGCTGGCATGCCCATTGAGATGTATGAAGTGGCTCTTGTTGATATTTTGATGTCAAAAAGGGTCTGTCAGATTTTTCTTTCCTGTAACCACTCACTTTGTCTTTGCCTCTTGTCACTTCCCCCACCACCCCCTGCTCATTTTACCCACATTAAAGCTGTAAGTAAATAAATGACAGGCTGTGGCCTATCAGCAGGTGACAGATCATCCTTCACTGGCTGTGAAGAACGGAGACGTTGTCATCTGTCTGGTCCCCCTCACATTCCCTGTCAGCCTCGCCGCATCCGGGTGGCATGTCGCAGTCGTCGGAGCAAGATGAATGCAGCAGCGTAAACATCAGCTTGAGAGCGGAGTCAGTCAAAACTGTGACTCTGCACAGAAGCCCTTCTGCTGCCGGAAACGAAAAGCTTGCTGAGAGAAAGAGACGCCTGCTTCTGCTGCTGGTAGTTATTACTTAATTGAATTTAACAGGATTTGTTTTGTTTTCAAATTGAGGGGGGAAAGTCATATTGTTCCCCCATTGAGAGTGGGAGGCACAATACAAAATCTCTCCGTTCTAGAGCTGATCAATAGTTACTGGATTTACCTAGTCATCCAATGAGACCTCTTCAGGACCGTGATGTTAAGGTCTCACAGAGCTTCACACCCTTACCCGTGATACAAGTGACAACAGAGGAGATGATGAAACATCTCACTGGTGAAGCTGAAGTGGCATTTGGAAGAATTTTTTGGAGGGCTGTTCCAAAACAAATAATGAGCCATGTATTAAAATAAACAAAGTCATAAAAATGTCAGGAGGAATGCCAGAATAATAATGACTTCCCACTGTGAGAAGAAATTCAAAGAAGGATAATGAAACTCCTTCCCAAATGAAAACAGCTGGCTCCAACCATCCTCGTGGATTTGCCATCTCCCTCCTGTTACTGTTTAAGAAGCTTTTTGGTGCTGCCACTTTAGAAGACCTTGTTCATGGCACATGAGGGGAAAAAAAATTAATGTTCCATTAAAAATAATCACTGTCAGCTACCATGTGGCTCTCTTGTAGTAGCTGGGGGTGAATGTGGGACAATTAATACCACAGCCAGCTTCTGCCATGATTTCTTGGACATCAAACACTCCAACCCTCATGTTGAGAGCAGCCATTGACACAACTTTCACCATTTGAGGCCATTTAGTCAAGCACTGATGATTTCTGAAAACTAGGTAGTTTTGTTGTTTATCAAAAGCACTTACGTAGCTCTTCAGCAGTATAAAGCACTAAGCAATATTGCCAACGACTCTGGAATTTTCCCAAACCCTTAGTGATTCTGAAGAAAGGAAACTTGCAGATTCTATCCATAGCATCAAATTAAAAGCCACTGAACACTGACTATTGATACCTCTACATTCTTTGATCTACTATTAAAGGCTCCACAAGTTCTGGTCCTAGCCTAACTTTTCAGCTATATTTCTTTAACTTTTATTACTTTCCTGCTATGGTCTGAATGTTCGTGTTCCCTAAAAATTCATATGTTGAAACCCTAACCCCCAATGTGATGGTATTTGGAGATGGGTCCTTTAGGAGGTGATTAGGTCATGAGGGCTCTGCCCTCATGAATGGGATTAGTGCTCTTATTAAAGAGATCCCATAGAACCCCCTAGCTCCTTCCACCATGTGAGGAGACAGCAAAAAGGCCCCAACTATGACCCAGGAAGAGAGCTTTCACCAGACACTGAATCTTCCAGCTCCTGATCTTAGACTTTCCAGGCTCTAGTACCATGAGAAATAAATTTCTGTTGTTTATAAGCCACCCAGTTTGTGCTATTTTTGTTACAGCAGCCCAGCAGGGCTTAGACATTCCCCTATACCCTATTCTCCAAGCAAACTATATTACCCATTTCAGCCCATCCCCAGTGGCCTGTACTCTCCTATGTCTAAGCTATTGTTTACATTATCTCCACCCCTGGAATATATCTTGTGCTTCTATGTATCCATTAAAAATATACAGATGGGGCTTCCCTGGTGGCGCAGTGGTTGAGGATCCGCCTGCCGATGCAGGGGACACGGGTTTGTGCCCCGGTCCGGGAAGATCCCACATGCCGCGGAGCGGCTGGGCCCGTGAGCCATGGCCGCTGAGCCTGTGCGTCCGGAGCCTGTGCTCCGCAACGGGAGAGGCCACAACAGTGAGAGGCCTGCGTACCGCAAAATAAATAAATAAATAAATAAACATATCTAATTATGTATATATTCATGTATAATTGTATCCCTGTTTTATACATCCATATTCATATTTACATCAAGAGAGAATCTGGAAATACACACCTATGTATACATGTGGATTATTTATGGTGAGGGAATCATTTTATGTGTATCTGTGTATGTGTTAAGATTATCTGTACTTTATAATCTTTCGAAAGTAAACATGGATTGCCTTGGTATTGTTGACTGAAAAAAATGCACAGCCTAAAAGTTGAGAATTACGTTCTTTTTGGTGGCCTTTCTGAGGACTTCAAGCCCGCGAGGCAGCATCTCAGACAGCTCTGAGGGACAGCTCCGCAGAGGTAAGAGAAGAGCCAGGATATACAGGAGTTTTGCAACCAAAACCAGGTAGTCAGAACATCAAAAGATTACTGTTAATTAGAGAATCAGACATCTCCAGTCAATGAATTTAGCACTTTCCTATGTATGGGAAGATGCAAGAGTCCGGACACACTGAAATCATTCCTTTGATATGCACCTTAGCTCTCTAGGGCCAGTATCCTGTGCTCTACCATCCTGAACGCCCTCAGGGTGCACCGTTGGGGGCCGCGGTAGTGGCTGATGCCTTGGTGGCTGCAGCGTCCTTTGTTTGCTGATATGACAGGTAACATTTTTCATCCACGTATCAGAAATAATTTCAGTGTGAACCGTCTTCAAACTCCAGCTCTAATGCTCTTTTTCCACACAAAGTTTTTCTTGAAATTTCATCAGCAAGTTCTTTGTCTCAGTTGTATCTGTATCTATTTCATGTTGTTTAAATTTCATTGGGTTAAAAACATTTGTATATTATTAGAATATAAACTACACGAGAATAGCGGTCCTTCTAATTTATCCTTGAATGCAAGCTTGTAGCAAGTGTTTAACAAATATCTTTGTATGAATCAATGTTATTGGCCTGATCAGTAATTAAAAATTCGAAAGCACACCAGAATCACTTGGAATGTACTTTTTTTTAAAATCTATTTATTTATTTTTATTTTTGGCTTCGTTGGGTCTTCATTGCTGCATGCGGGCTTTCTCTAGTTGCGGTGAGCGGGGGCTACTCTTCGTTGCGGTGTGGGGGCTTCTCGATGCAGTGGCTTCTCTTGTTGCGATGCATGGGTTCTAGGTGCGTGGGCTTCAGTAGTTGTGGCGCACGGGCTCAGCTGCTCCACGGCATGTGGGATCTTCCCGGACCAGAGCTCGAACCTGTGTCCCCTGCATTGGCAGGCGGATTCTTAACCACTGCGCCACCAGGGAAGTCCCGGAATGTACTTTTTAAAGGTACAGATTCCTGGGTCCATCCATTCTGTGAGCAATGCAGCCAGCCTCGCTTTTAGGTCAGAAGTGGAGAACTGCAGTCCTAAGGCTACTCCTAGACGATTCCTAGTTTAATCTAAGCAGTTCTCCTTCAGCCAGGTGTGCTCATTCTATCCACATATTTGGGTTTGGGGCTGTTAATGCCCTGAATTAATCCATGCCCTTGCAAAAAGTGTAGAAACAATCGTTAACTGATCAGACTTCACAATCAAGGTGCCAGAAACATTGTAAATGTTTAATAAATGTTTGCTGCAGAATGGTCATATTCTCCCGTCATGTTCCTAACCTTCAGAGCCTGTAGATCCCCTGACGCCTGACTCTTGCAGGAAGTTCTCTAACTGCCCTGACTTGCCCTTTTTCTGTTTCTCCAGTACTCATCTAATTGTCTTGAGAGCTGATTCCCCTCTTATCCCAATCATAAAATTTTTGCAAAGACAGATGTTTCAGCTGGCCTGGCACAGGAAAAGTAGACAAATGTGCACAACAGGGAAGCTTCAAGATCAGGATGAGAGGTTTTTGGGTGGGGAATGGGATCCACAGTTGTATTTGGTAATGGGTTTAACCTGTGATCTCAGAGGTGAGTCCAGGCAGACAGGAGCAGGTAATGAAAATCATTATCAGGCAGTAGGGAGATGGGAGGGAAAGAAATCCAAACAAGGATATTCCTAAAGCATTAATTCAGGAAGAAAGCTGCACAGTAGGCAGGTGGGAATTCCATTAAGAAGATTAAAGCAGGGAGATAGTTCAAAGAGTTCTGCCAGATACCTTCTGTACCCAATACAAGGCAGCTAAGTGTTGGTCACTGTCACCTGTTGTCACTGCTGCTTATCCGCTTTGTTCTTTACTGTTTCTCCTAACCTCTCAGTTGCCAGGTCCTAAACCCCAGCCACACATCAGTCTCCATAATTACGAGTCAGGGTCCACTCTGGGAGTGACTGTGTGTCTGACCAAAGAGATGAATATTGAGGAGGAGGGTAGGGACAGAAAGAGAAACAAATGTAGAATGGAACATGACTTGGCCATTTAGACTACTGCATGGCTGGAAACCACCCTTTACCTGTGTCATCATTATATTTAAACAATACAGCATATAGAATATCGTAGACTACCATGTTATCAGACTGCAAATCCTTCTTCACAGAAGTCAAATTTACCTTTTCTGCCTTCTCAGGAATTATAGGTTTTAAAAGCCCATTAGCACATATTGAGAGCTACTGTTTCAACCTTTCTATTTGAAACCAGTATCTATGGTTAAAATTAAAAAGTTACAGTCTTTATTCAGTGGCAATGAACACGATAATTTGGTAATTAGAATGCGTGTGAATGTGTGCTAATATCACTAGCACGTTTTTTACTTTCTAAAAATCCCATTTTTAACTGAAATGAAACAACTATCACACACTTTGGAAATCACTTTATAATACTTTTAAAGACATTTGTTCATAGAAGAAAAATGAGACTTATTATGATATGATTTAAATATTTAAAATTAATTCTAGTAATTTTCAGAGAAATGAAGTAATTTGACATTTGGAGAGCCTCTCTCTCCATAAGCAGGTTATCTAAGGAATATTGTGTATAGAATATCATTTCTGATACTTTTTACTTTTTTTTGTAATTAATAGAAAGATGTGAGTTTTTCTTTCTTTTTTTTTTTTTTTTTTTTGCGGTACGTGGGCCTCTCACTGTTGTGGCCTCTCCCGTTGCGGAGGACAGGCTCCGGATGCACAGGCTCAGCGGCCATGGCTCACGGGCCCAGCTGCTCCGCGGCATGTGGGATCTTCCCGGACCGGGGCACGAACCCGCGTCCCCTGCATCGGCAGGTGGACTCTCAACCACTGCGTCACCAGGGAAGCCCCTGCTTGCGTGGTTTGAGCCAACAGCTGAGCAGCTATGGTACACAACTGAGGTCATATGGGAGAAGAGTGTGTGTGGGTGTGTGACGGAGAAACATAGACAGAGAGACACACGTGACATAGGGAGGGAGAGAAAGACAAGGAGAGAGAAACAGAGAGAGAGAGAAAAACAGAGAATGACAAAAATGGAGAAAGAGGATGTAGCTACATATGAATATTAAATCCAGAGGTCACCCTGAGAAATACGCGATTAATAGCAGTCCATTCTGAGGCCTGGAGTCCAAAAAAGGAAGCCCATGAGACTGATGGTCAGTGAAATGATGTTTGTACAACTATAGAGACACTGGCTGTAACCTTTCAACAAATGTTTTCCTTTCTCCTGCCTACCCCTCCCTGGCCTCCATCCATCCACACACACACATACACATACACAAACACACACACACACACACACACACACAGACTTAACACTCCAGAATAACAGAGTGCACTCCTGCATTCAGCCTTTTAGCAAGTTCTGTTGCAGAATTCCTCTAAGTAGCAAATACCATTGACACTTAAAACAACATTTCACTTAAAAACCAATTTTACCAAAACAATCCCAGCTTCATAAATCCAGGCACAGTTTTCCAGCTTTTTGGAGCACCTTCGCTTTCAAACAATACTTTTTTCTAATTTTATACAAAACTATGAAAGAAGGAACTCCAGTGGGAATTATACCTATTCTTGTAAAGATTTGCAGAAGTCTGCTCCAGATAAGTACTTTGGCTCTAATCTGCCATACTGCTCTTCTACTTCCATCCTATGTAAAGATATAAAAGGTTACTCTGAGAATTAAAATACTTAAGAGGAAAGACGAATTTTAAGGAATTTTCCTCAGGAGTAGCAGACACATCTCTTCCGATAAACCCCTTAATGAATTTTCCACATTGTGCTAAAATTAACTAACATAAACTTTCAAAATGAAGCCTATGCAGCGTGGATGCTGCTTCTCTGTGTTGGCATGGTTGGCATGCATCTGTCTCCATTCAAAAATTCCATCAATGGGCATGTGAATTTGGCTTGTTCCATAAGCAATTCAGAAGGTGGAACAGCGAAAAGATGAGGGTTCATTAAGTGATTAGAGTCACTGCAGTCAAGAATTTTTTATCGTGGAAGATTTCATAGAGAAAGTGAGATTTTAGGGACATTTGGATATATAGTCTTTAACTTTGCAGGGAAGGGAGAGGGTGCTGTTAAATTAAGGGGGATTCTCAAATATCAGTATGGTCAGCCAAGATTCTTTTTTACGTGAAGATTTCCAAAACCTCCTGGGTTTCCTATGAAACCCTCCAAAGGGACGAAGGTGGCTTTGGGGCGAATCATTTGATCCAAGATGACCAGAATGAACTAGAATAAAAAAGGGAGATGAAGGCTTCCCCAGCCTCTGTTTGAATGGAGAACTTGTATCACGTTACCAAGGAATCATGCATGGCCTGGAAGGACAGTGCTTTTGAACTTGACAAAACGTATTTTCATGCAGTGTGTCTTCTCCCTCTGGCAACCTATCTGTACTTCCAAACGCTTATAATCACCAATAGCAGAGAAGCCTCCTCCATCAGGCCAGCAAAGGATAGAAACAGGACGTTGAGAGGGGAGAAGTCGTCAGTGACTCCTGCACAGAACAGAAAGGGCTGGATATGGAACCGAGTATCTCAATGTTTACCGACCCACGAGTACATTTACACCCAAATCTCAGTGTCTCTGAGCTTTCCTTTCCTTAAGGAAGTCTATTACTTTAACAGATACTTCCTAATATGTTTCTAGGAACATCCCCCCACAGGGTTCCATGAGTCATGCATCAGATCCATCTTTTGTGTACAGGTCTGATTGGCCAAGTCAGGGCTCTACTGCCTCAAGATGCAAGAGTTTTCCAAGGAGGCTGTGCTGTGCTGGGATTTCTCCCTCACTGCCTGAGGTGTTGTCATCACCTTTGAGTAGATGAGGAGAAGCTAGACCCTTATCATCACTCCAGCTGATGAACCTGACTTCAAATGCCCCAAGCCCACCATGAGTCAGAACATCGCTACAGCTTGGTGCTAGTGAGCCAAATGATAGAAATCTGTATCTTTGCTTTTGTAAAATAAAGAGTGCATTTCCTCTGTTACAATCAGTAGGAGACCCAGAAAAACTGCTCAAGCCCTTACACATTACAGAAATCTTAGTTGCACAATAATTTTGTCCCTGGGGTGCAAAATGCTCTTAGAAAGGCAGAGCCAGAAAAAGTTTATTTTTTAATCACCATACCTAGTACCACCACACCACTACCCTCCAACAGAGGGTAGGCGGGGGGTGGGGTGGGAATATATATATATATATATATATATATATATATATGGCAATAAACTCAGTAGACTGGAGCTCAGAAATAGTGCTCAACATTTACACTGATAAATTTTTAAAAAATAGGATATCAACCACACAGATAAATTATCTGGAAAGAGTCTAGGCAGAGAAACGAGGCAAAAGAGACCATGTGACTTGGACTTTGTTCTGAGTCCAGCCCTGCAGTTCCCAAATTACGTGCTGAGGTACCCTCCGTGCTGCAGAACATGCACGTAGACCGTGCAGCATATCTTCCATTTTAGAGGGACGCATACCGTCATTGACCCAATACCACGTGAGCTACGACTTTTAAGCTGCTTGGACCTGAATGAACTTAATTAAAAAATTGGTTTGTACATAAACTAAATTAAATGGAACTGCTCTTTCTTTTGACCTAAGAACACTTTGAAAATTTACTGAGACACTAAGGGTGCTGTGAATAGTGTAAGTTTGGGAACCTCTGGTCTAGCCAGTTGATGATGGCTGGCATTCCTGTGCAAGAAAGCCAAATACAGCAAAGTCCTAGTCTTTGCGATGGTTTGGAAATAAGGTAATGCTTTTGCAAAACCTGATGCTGCTTAATATGAGAAATTTTGATTTGCCTGCATACTTACATTGAAAAATATTTCTTTTCTAGTTTCATATAGACAGGAAATACACTCAACCAGTGCATCTTCCTTTTTTCTTACTCAGTGTGTTAGAACTCAGAAAAATTCAGAGTTCGCAGATTGCCTAAATACCCATCTCTCCAAAACTGGTGGTTTTATAAGATGGCGGTATGGAAAAGACATGTACACTCATGGGAAATCATGTTGCTTTATATGATAGGCCATGACAGGAAGAGATGTCCTGGAGCATGTAATACAGACTACTCAGAGTCACCTACGTGAAAATTTGACTTTAAATATTTACTGCACTAAAGTCTTCGATGCTTCGAGAGCCATCTGTCAATGATGAACTGTATAAAGATTAAAAGCTATAGGGTTTTAGTCAAGGCATTCCTTAAAGACTGTTGAACATATTCTAAAATCTTAATATTATTTCTTTCTAAGATACATCTTTATAAGACATTCTTTTTTATTCTAGGGGGTGATAAGACAGAGTAGAGATATTATTTTCCTATAGAATGTCTCTGTTCTCTCTGTTAAATACCATGGGAGTTTGTAATGGGTCAACTTGGATAAGCTGGAACTTCATTTCCTAGACAGCTCTTCCCTGCATGGCTCTGAGTTAAAGCTGGCCCAAGGAGGAACTCACAAGAGATGTGGAAGCAGAAGTGAAAGAGCAGCCACTACTCCCTGAATGAAGGTCATCATGATTAGGAGTGGTGATAGAAGATGCAGAGATGCTGGCAGGTTCCAGCACATCCTCGCTCTCCTCCACTCTGCATCTCGTGAGTCTGTTTGAGCTGACCCTATCCACCACTGGAAGCCCGGGGTCCACCACCTGACACCTGGCAGCAAACCCACAGAGGCAGCTACTACACAGAGGCACAGCTCCCCAAAGCCCTCCATGATCTTTCCCTTCCCCATCCACCTGGGTGACCGGCCGCGCTTGGCTTCTGACTCACGGCGTCTCCAACTCCCGCCTGGACCTCCACATCCCCCCACATCATGGAAGCTCCAGTTCCTGTAATAAATCCCTTATCCCCTAACTCACAGTGGTTGGGCTTCCCTGACTGATGCAAGTATATACTATACACATACCAAGTGACAAAGAAAACATGAGAAATGATTCTCCAGTAAGTATAATTTTTTTTGGTAAATGATTTCCTTATGGAGACGTTGGACTGGAATACAAAGTATCTGTCATTCATCAGTTCTGTTTTTAGAACATCCTAGACTGTTGCTCTTGAAATCCTTAATACTAAAGAAGGCTTGGGAATGAACCATACATGGACGGCTAGATTGTCTAAAAGGCATTAAAGTTACTCAAGTTTCTCATGGACCATTCCCTCTGAGGAAGAAGAAAATGTTTCCACAGTCAGGGAAACACGTTGATTTGGTGTAACTTTCTCTTTCAGTCAGCCAGTTTCTCTCCAGATTTAATAAACAGCTTTCAAAAGGGGTATAAAAGTATCTGCTCAAAAGCCTGCAGTCTGTTATTTGTGGAAGAGTCTGTGGATTCACAGACCTGTTTCCAAAGGAGTGGATTATCATCTTGTGATAACTCATAGCACAGCACCGAGTAATACAGTTCTGTGGGCAAACAAAAAAGCCATTCTCTTTTGGTGACAAAGGATGAAGCTAGTTATTAGCAATTCGATACAAAAGAAGTAAAAAGGACTGAAAATGAGGAGTCAAGCCAAGTTTGGCATCTCTTATTCACACAATACCTTCTAGTAATGACAACTACCCAAATCAGAAAAATTCTATTCAGAGGATCCATTCTCTTGCTTCGCTGTCAAAAGTGTAGATGATAGATAACTTCCAATGACTGTCAAAATTAAAATCAAATCAATTTTAATGAAAGAAAATAGACTATTTCTGTTTGTTGGTTCCAGAGAAAATGTGTGATGATGAATTTCTGAAGTCTTTAATTTATCATTCCACCCTGAAAAGAATCTATTTTTTCAAACAATACTTCTCTATATGGTTGACATCCTTTTTTTTTTTAATAAAAAGTGTATTGGCTTAAATGTTGAGCACTATATATGAACTCCAGTCTACTGAGTTTTTCCCAGAGATATTTTTTTCTATATTATCTCATAGTTGCAGGCTTCATCAAAGGTCATCAAATCCACTGATTTTTGTCAAATATCCCCATGTTATTTCATCTGATAAATTATAATTTGTGATTGGCCTTTGGAAATTTCAAAGGATAGCACACAATAGATTTTTTTTTTCAAAATAAAGAACAACTGCAAATAAAAAGTAAACTCAAAACTCAAACAAATAAAAATCAAAAGGAAAATATTAGCAAATTCAGACGGCTTAATCACATGTAATAACTTTTCTGAGTTTCTTTTTATTTATTTTTCAAATGAACGTGAAACCCAATTCTCATTTCTGTAAATGCTAACACAATGGGAACAAAAGAGCACAGTGTGACAATTTCCAACTGAAGTTAATATTTGAAACGTGAATTTACCTCATAACACAGGAATCACACACTGTTCACAAACCTGGAAAACCAAAGCCAACCACGACTGTTAGCTAGACGTTATTTTAGTATTCTTTTAAAACAGTACTTATGCTTAATTATATAACACTACTATGGTCCTTAAGAACTCTTAAGGGCATGAAAATATAATGCATTTTTCTGTTCTTTAAAATACACTGAAAACGCAACAATAGGATCAGTTGGAATTGGATGGCTGAAACATCTCTTTGTGAGATGTGTTACACGCTAATCTGTAACACATCTCTTTGTGAGATGTGTTACACGCTAATCTGAAGCCTAAGAAGCATTTTATTTATTAGGCATCAATATATTACTTAGGTTAGTTCAACTCCGAGGCCAATAATCTAATGCCTTCATGCTTCCACAATCTATAAGTAACCAGCATGGTTTTTACCACATGATAGTTAGTCAATAGACATATGGGCTAAAAGAATGAATCAGAGAGATGAAGCAACCGAAATAAACTAATTTGACTAACACCCCGCATTGCACTGAACCATCTCAACGTCAAGTTTTTTCAAGGGTTTGTACCATGTTTATGGATAACTACATTCTATGCCTAAATTTCCTCTTTCCCCGAAGCTTCTGACAACAGACTGTGACCACATGGCTTACATTAAAGATGTAGCAAAATGCTTGACTAAAAGTTTGTCTGAATCAGCTATTTTAGAAACAATTTATGAGTAAATATCTACTCTAATGTACATGGAGTAAAAATTTTTTTTACTTGTTAGGAGTCTACCAAGGGTGTCAATGTTAGTGATGTAAAGACTTGAGCTTCAGAAAGCTCCTATAAATCTGTAAGAATGACACCAGCACTTCAGTAGGAAAAAGGGCAAAGGGTATTCATTAATGGATCAGTTGCTCAGCGGTAAAAATTACAATAGAGTTTCCCTATTATTTTTCTGTGTAAAAGGTACATATAAAATTAAACATAGTCATTTTTCCCAGTAATCAAAATAATAACCAAAATCATGATATAATTATTGAATAAGAAAATAGGAAAGTTCTTCATTTTTCCTTTCTCCTCCCTTCCTTTAATTTTTTTTCATTCTTTTTTATTGGTAGAGGGAAATTAATATGATTTAAATTTTCTGAACAATCACTTATTAGCATAAACCCAAAGCTTTTAAATGTCCATATTTGATGTGAAACTGGACATTCTAATACACCATTAGTGGGAAGTATAACTTGTAAAACTTTCCAAAGGAGAATTTGAAAATAAATTTTAGCATTTATAATGTTTATGCCTCTTGCCTGAGCATTTCCACTTATAGAAGTTTACCTAAAAAAATAATCTCACAAATGTGTCTATACACATATGGAGAGAACATCATAACAATCTCAACTTCTATCAGTAAAGGAAGTATTAAACTATAGTTCATCTGTAAAATGGAATAGTAGGCAGGCATTACAAAAATGAGATAACTGAGTACATTGGTGGGAAAGTTGTCCAATACATGATGGCAAGTAGAAAAATAAAAAGTAAATTACATAACAGTATGCTAAATATTGTCTATTTAAAAATTTTAATATTATTGATAATATATAGTAGCATATCTTTTCTGTAACATTTAAAATTTTAGCAAACTTATATTTTATTTATGATCTGGAGAAAAATATATATGTGTAAATGTGTAGACTTTGGCTCAGAAATTCCATTTCTAGAAATTTTTCCCCATACTGGATAATATGCTACTAATTCAAAGAATGATTTAAATAGGGAATGGGTTGAATATTGTATGCATATACACAACTAAATTTATTCAGTAAATTGAAAAGATATTTAAAGGTATATATTTTAATTAAAAATGTTTATATTTTCAAGTGTAGATGGATTATAAACATCATGTACGGTACAACCTCACTTTGGCAAACAACTTTTAAAAGTGTTCCTTATGGGGCTTCCCTGGTGGCGCAGTGGTTGGGAGTCCGCCTGCCAATGCAGGGGACGTGGGTTCGTGCCCCGGTCCGGGAGGATCCCACATGCCGCGGAGTGGCTGGGCCCGTGAGCCATGGCCGCTGAGCCTGCGCGTCCGGAGCCTGTGCTCCGCAACGGGAGAGGCCACAACAGTGAGAGGCCCGCATACCGCAAAAAAAACAAAAATGTTCCTTATGTTTGTAAGCAAAATATACGAATGAACACAAATGTATACACATATGCAAAGAAAAATGTCTGGCAGTATGTTAACAGTGGTTAGTTTTGTATTGTTTATGAGTGTTTTTTTCTCTTTTTGTTTAATCATAATTCTAGTTTTTTCCTCAGAAGGCATATACAGCTTGAAAAGATAAAAGATATCTTTTAAAAAACCATATATATAAAAACTGACAATCACAGCAGCAAAATATATATGTCCAATAAACAAAAAGGTTTAGACTTATTAGGATAATCAAGGAAATATAAATTTAAGACAATAATGAACGCAAATTTTCACTGGCAAAGATTTTTAAGAGAACATTCACCGGAGGCAAGAGGTGAGAGATTACTCCTTCATTGTTCATGAAGGTATGTTTGTGTGACCTTTCTGGAAAACAATTCAGCTATAGTTAAGAACCTTAAAAATGCTCATAAGTTGGACCAGTAACTTAGCTTCTAAGAATATACCTTAAGAACGTAATCAGAATTGTGGGTAAAGATGTGTGTCATTTGGCCATTTACATGAAAAGGCAGGAAAAAAGCCAAGTACTCAATCATGGGGAAAATAATTAAACCATACTAATAATCATGTCTGAAGTATTGTGAAGCCATTGAATATTACAATTTCAAATAAATTAGAGAGCAATCATGCTACAGTGTGAAGTGGAAAGAAAAGAGAATCAGGATGCCACAGGATATAAATAGCATAATTCCAAAGAGGAAAAGACTACGAGAAAATACATAAACATAATATTTTCTCACTCTTTGAGGGAGAATTGCAAGTAATTTGCATGCTCATCTTTATACTTCTTTCTGTTTTTAAAAATTATATCTTCAAAAATTACTGGAACATCCATTGAATGAGAGGCACGAACAAATACACCAACTGGCGTGAGTCAGGATCCGAGAAACAGACAGGTAGGGGAATTCCACAACTACACTGGCCCCCCGGGCAGAGCACCCCACATATTTAGAGGATTTGTGAAGGGCAGGATCACCCAGTCAAGTAGGAAGAACCTGAAGTTGACCGTTTACAGCCTGCTCAGTGGTTCTCAAAGTGTGGTCCCTGGACCAGGAATACCAGCATCATGGAAGGACTTAGAAATAAAAATGTTCAGTTCCCACCCCTGACTTAATTGAATCAGGTGTTCTGAGGGTGAGGGCCAGCAACCTGTGCTTTAACAAGCTTCATGGAGACTCTGAGGCATACTGAAGTTTGGGAACCACAGGTCTTTCAGATGCAAGAAATCTCCAGCCCTCAGATGCCAATCACTGGAAATTATGCATATCCTAACGGGTTTGGCTGCACGCATTGAAGCCAGAGGACCCGAAAGGAAGTCTGGGATCATCGACTGTGGCTGGTCTTTGCCAAAAATACCATAGCCTCCAATGGTTTTGAAACCACAGGCAGAGAGCTACTGATTGTGTTTACAGAGCTCCGGTTCTGAAACGGAATTTGGAAGCGGTCGGATCTCCACATTTTTGAAGATGAGAAGAAGACACTCAGCAAAATGAAGGGATTTGATGGGGCCCCACTGTCAGTCAGAATCCGACTGACGTCAGCCACCAGTCCACCAGGTTTACGACACGCACTATTGTCTACCAAGCAAAAAGTCATAATGAGAGTCTCAAATTTATTCTGGAAAAAAGTCAATATTCTTTTATATCTCCAACGAACAAATAGGAACGTTTATTCCATTTAATAATATCCCCAGTGTATCCTCCAGGCCTGCCTGCCATCAAACATCTGTGTATTTTGGATAGCCTTGGGAAATTATCGACTAGAAACAGAGCTAAACAGATTTTGTGAGTTGGGAGGAAACTGGGAGGCCAAATAATTCATTGTTTAGGAGGCTAAAATACATAGAGATTATTAAATGATATTAATAGTTTAAAATTGTGAGCCCTCGAGGCTCTTGTTAACCTTCATGTGGTCAGCGGTACAGGCAGCATCTGTGTCACCTGGGAGCTTTTTGAAAACATAATCTCAGGCCCCACCCAAACCTACTGCCTCAGAATCTGCATTTTAACAAGATCTCTATATGATTCTTATGCACATTGACGTTTAAGAAATATTGCTCTAGGAGTTTCCCATTTGTCTTTAATGATGGGAAATTATTGTTTCTTTGGGGAAAATATAGTGCTTTCAATAGAACTGGCAAAGTTCTTACAAGGGCATTAATATCCAAGAAGAAAAAGTATCAGGGAGTCTGATGTGCATGTATTATATGCAGATTTGGGAGATACTACAGAAGGAGAGTAGAACTTATTCATTGGGATATATAACAGGGTTTTCTGGTCTGCAAGCAACAGAGTAACAAATCAATCTGTCCTACACAATAATAAAATTTGTTGCCTCATAGAGGTAGAAGAAGTCCAGGGTAGGATAGGATCCAGACATTACGCAATCAACAACTCAACCGTGTCTTCAAGAATTGAAGTTCTTTTAGTCTCTCCACTTCCCAGACCTCAGGATCAGGGTCATCCTAAGACGGGTGTCCCTCATATTTTCAAGATGACTATAAACAGGGCTAAATGAATTTTTGTGTATATTCAGCGGGAGAGAAAAGAAAGAAAATGTCTCCCCCAAGCATGGTTTATAATAAGAAAGAACATGCATAGGCACACCTCAAGAGATATTACAAGTTCGGTTCCAGACCACCACAATAAAGCAAATACTGCAATAAAGCAAGTCACATGATTTTTTTGGTTCCCAGTGCATGTAAAAGTTATATTTTCATTATACTATAGTCTACTAAGTGTGCAATAGCATTGTCTTAAAAAACAATGTACATACTTTAACTAAAAAATACTTTATTGATAAAAAATGCTAACCATAATCTGACCCTTCAGCGAGTTATAGTCGTAACATCAAAGATCACTGATCACAGATACCGTGACAAAAAGCATAATAATGAAAAAGTTTGAAATATTGTGAGAATTACCAAAATGTGACACAGAGACATGAAATGAGCAAATGCTGTTGGAAAAATGGTGCCGAATAGACTCACTTGACGCAGAGTTGCTACAAATGTTCAATCTGTAGAAACACAATATTTGTGAACGCACTAAAGCAAAGTGCAATAAAACGAGGTATGCCTGTAATTTATTTTACAAACCACAATGCTTTTAAGAATGAAAGGGGGCAGTATTTATAGTCACATCAAGAAAAAAGGCAAACACCTGGGCTGCTTCAGACAAGCCAAGACATATGGTCACATGTCACTTTTGGGCATGTAAATAGCAACTAGGGGAATATCATAATATAATTGACTTAGACTAAATTTGAATCCCATTCTATAACTGGAAGCAGGGTGGATAGATAACTTTTAAAAATGGGAGAGAACTCCTATTAGGAAAGAAAAAGAGGAGGGAATTAGGTACTGGGCATACAACTGACAATGTCAATTACAGGAGGCCACTACGACTACAAGTGCAGGTGGAACCCTGCTGTTCAGTATCCACAGCACCATAGGCCAGGTGCCCTCAGGCATGTGGTGATGCTCTGTGTTCATCACTAACACCCTGGTTGCCTCTGATGCATCATTAGGTCTAATTTTTGGTGTTGAAATGGCCTCTTGTTTTGGAAAAGACTGCAATAGTAGACGGTGGATGCATTACCTTTCTTACTTGCAAATGTGAAAGCTAGCCCCCCCCCATGTCAGCTGTTCACATTTTTGTTCATAGTTTCATTGACTTGACATTTCAGTCTGGGTACAACGTTATAGGGCTTGATGATAACTTGACCTTGTCTCAAATAAAGTATTTACTATTAACATTATTATTGTGAAACTTTTTCCAACTACTGATAGCACTATTAAAGAGGTTTCAAAAGTGAAAAATAAATCATGTCAACTTCCTGCCACTATCATAATAAATAATTTCACCTTGGGGATATTCCCTTCCAGGCTTTGCTCACACGCATACATATTTTAACACAGACGTAATCACGGCATAACTGTAGTTTTGAATTCTGTTTTATCACTTTAGCACCATATTGTATACTTTGCAATTTGCATGCCATTCCTACAAGAAGTGCTCAGGTGAAAGATGTTAAAGAAATGAAACCCTTGAAAGGAACCGACAGCTACATGAAAATTTTCTGTTCAAACCCGTATATTCCAAATCATTACGGAATTGGAGAAATGGTTCCTTTTGCTTTAACTCTAGTTTTTATTGACAATCCAAAATCAGTAATCATAGACTAAAGCCCCTAAAAAATATGGCGCTGATTATCAAAGAGAAGATGCGAGAAGCAAGAGGCAACTGGGCCTTTTGGCTAAAGACAAAATTCTCCTCATTTTTTGCTCTTATTAGGGATTTTGTGATTACAACTCCCTCTGCTATTTGGCGATGTTTCATGGATCTGTAGGAACATTTGACATCTTACGATAAGTTCAGGTATGTGTTCATACGTACCATTTTTAAATGGAAAAAAGTTGCCAAGTGACAATGTCCAGTCACTCCAATAGATGGCCTTGGGGGAGAGATAAGCAGTAAATAAGAGACGTGATGTTCCTCTTTCTGTGCTCACAAGAGGACAGAGCACATCTCCACCAGGATATACGTGGAGGAAAGAGCCTAATGTACCTGGTGAGGATTCTGCTGCCAGGTTCCTGAGTCTGCTCTTCACATGTCTCTTCCCCCATTAGACTGTGAGCTCCTAAATCAGATGTGAGGGTTTCATTCTTTCCTACACTCCAAACTCCAGGTATAGTTCCAGGCACGATAAATATTGACTGAATGTCTAAACGAGTCATGAAATAAATTCCGTGGTACTTTTTAAAGACAACAGTGTTCATGGCATTGTTTCTTTTTAAAGCTGTGCTCTCTATCTACTCAACCTCTCCAAGATGCTTCCTTTATATTTAGGGCATATTTATAAATTTCCTCTCTGATTCAGTGGGGCAATTTGTTAAAGCAGAAGAACACATTGCCACCCCTGGGGCATCATTTTATAAACTGCCCCTCTGCTTCTGCTATGGAAGCTTCAATGCACCTACTTACAGGCATCATAAAGCACCAAGTGTGTGACTGCATCAGGGAACTGTACCATTGTTTCAAACTAACTAGTCTGGATTAAGTGTTGTGTGATAGGGATGGAGGAAACATTTTCTGGGAAGCAGACACTTTCCTATACTGATGATGAGAATGTCTATAGGTACAACCTTTCTGAGGAAGCCGGCAATTTGCACAAAAAGATTTTGGCATAAAATTCCACTTCCAGGAATTTATTCTCAAGGATAATTGTGGAGGGACATAAGATCTTTTAAATAATATTTTTGGTACTGTAATGTGCATGTCTTCACTTATGAAATACGGAGACCATTTTTTTAAATATATGCCATATCACAGAAGTTTAATATATCCCATAATCACAGAACTTTGATGGGATGGAGCCTGTGCCTTTTCTATTCTAAAGGGGATGCAACTGTATATTGGCCCACACCTGTAAGTATGGTTTACGAAACCTAAAATATTTACTATCTGGTCTCTTTCAGAAAAAGTTCGTCAGTCCCTGCCTAGAGGAGCACATCTTGTATATAAAACAGCAGGTTATTTTCTTATAGAGAGTAAGCACCTTAAGGGTTTTGCTTCTTTTGTCCCCAGAGTGAAGCCCTATAGGAGGAAATGCATAAAGCACAGTAGAAAAGAAGGAAGAAAATCCTACAGTCCTGTTCTGAACTCTGATCATCCCACAGGGTGCAGACAGTTGTTGACTCAAGAGGTATAGCTCTCCTGGTCAATAAGCCTGTTTCACTCTGCATCTACCATCTTTGGAAAACCATCAGGCAATTATAGATGAGTCAAGCCATGCCACTTATATCAGATATGGAACTGCAGTCAAGAAAATCCTTGATTACTTCCCAGTTTCATGAAAAAAGCCCTTCAAAGAAATCAAGGTGGTTAAAACACTGCCATATGAAAAATTCACTTGAGACCTAAAGGGATTTCACCAACTTCAGAATGGTTTGTGGGTCACATTGTCTACTTTTCTATATTAGATACTTCCCTCTTATTATTCTCACTTTTCGCATTCTCTCCATTGTCTCTTCTTCTCAATGTGCTATTTTTCCCTTAATTATCCTCACCACTGCCTCTCCCCAAAGTCAATTCCTACACTTCAGTTTTCCCACATGTTACATTAATTTTATCTTCCCCACTCACCCCCCCCCATCTCCAGACACAATTATAAAAATTAGTGAATTAGAAAATGGAACAGCCAGGCTCTATTCCGGGCTTTGCCACTATCTAGCTTGGTATCTTAGGGATGTCTTTTTATTCTACAAGTGTTAATATTAACCTGTAACTGAGTAGATTGACCCAGGACCTCTAAGACAGAAATTTGTGGGTAAGATAAAATTAAACCTTATTTGTTTCTCAGCAATAAAAGTAACAATTACTCCAATAAAGATGTTAAAATAAATAAATAATTTTAAAAAAAGTAATAGTAACAGGTGTTTTAGAAGCTATAAGTGCAACATTTCACAGCAATACACCAGATGTATATGGCCAGATTATCTGCAGAGCTGCCAAGAAGATGCACAAAGACATCTCCGTCAAGGACTACAAACCATGCACTAATCTCTTCTAGCCCTACTGCCAGACATGCTTGTAGGACCAAGAAAATTGGGTCTGATTTAACATAGCCGTTATCCTTATTTTCTAAGAAAATATATTCTGTAGACTGGAAATAAATAATTTTATATTATTATTATTGAATATAATATACAATTATACAATATACCACATCAATTCTATACTGTTTTGTTTTCAGTTCGCCCCATATCTGGCAACTGAGTCGTCCCCATCCACTTCCACACTAGACCCAGCTTCCTGAAGTCCAGCCGGGGCACAAATCAAGGCTCGCCAATTAGTTGGAGAGAAGTTCAGGTAAATTCTGCAATAGCCCATGAAAAACATTTGTCAGATTTAATTGTATCAAAAGTAATAGAATGCTTGTGTAATACTAAAATTCTGTAGTGAAACAACCCTATGCTCACTGACTTTCAAGGATCCCTCGTTCCATTCATTCACGACTGAGAGAATAGAAAAATTTTATTTCGTGTCTCCATAGGTAACTGGAGAAGTTGAAGGTAATACAGGACTGGACTACAGTGCTGGCAATGGAAACGTAAAGGAAAAGATAGAAACGAGAAAAGCTGGGGATGAAAATGTGATAAGGAACTACCTGTCATCTAAATCTCAAGGGCAAGGAAGATAAATATTTTGGTGATGATGCAATATTTCCAGCTTGAATGACTGAATTCCACTGGCAAATAGACAAGTGAAGAGGAGATAAAGCATAGAAAGAATTAATAGAGCCTATTATTTTAAAAGTAAGATAAATAACCAAATATATACTAAATTGTGTGTTTTTTAACCTATAAAGAATTTGAAAAATAATAGATATATATGTATGCATAACTGAATCACTTTGCTGTACCCCTGAAACTGACACAACATTGTAAATCAACTACACTTCCATTTAAAATAAATAAACAATTAATTTAAAAATTAATGTGGGAGTAGTCAGAGATGAATGGACAGATTTTACAATTTTCCTAATTTATTGAAAATTTCCCCCTCTGACTCCAACCATAAAACTTCCCTGACACTCCCAGACTGCAGCTCATATTTTAACCTATAATCCTTGGGCGTGGTTACCAGGAGAGAAAAAAAAAAAAACAAGAAATGAAACGGAAAAGAAATGTTCAATGACTTAAAATAACCAAGCAAGTGCCATGTCATGGAAGCCAAAATATGAAAAAAAAAACATCAAGGAGAGAGTGGAAAATAGTTCGATATGCTAAAGATTTTAAGCAGCAGAACTGAGAAAAGGCGATTATTTTGTAATTAGGAGAATATTGGATAGTCAATAATTAAATACAGCAGGAGAAGGGAAAATGTGCTATTATTATAACACAAGAACTGACTGCATCTGCTTTTTCATTCCATGGTGATGGGACAATTCAGATTTGGGAGAAGGTTCTATGTTTATAGGAAAGAAGAAAGAAAGAACCCTAGGGCCAAGGTAGGGGTTCTAAGAAGAGAGGAAGACAACATTCTATTCTCAGAAATGACTGAGGAATTTGTGAGGCTGTAATATTGTAACAGGGAAGCGCCAAATCTCACTACATGTTGGATCTGTTTATTTTACTTTAACCTTTGCTTTCTGCTGCTTTTGTTCACTAAAAGGATACTGTCTATACATAATGGTCTGCCTCAGGGAACCCTGCCCAAAGTGCCTTTGCTCAGTGAAGCATCCTGCCCCTATCCACCTGGGGATGGCTATAAGAAAGAAGAAACTATCACATCCCCTCCCTGAGGCTGGCCATTCAAGAGGATATTTGCAAAACTTATGGCCTTTTTACTTTACTTCCTCATCTCCTCCCCATCTCCGTTCTAGAAAAGAAACTGGCATCCAAACCCCGATAAGATGGTTTTTTGGAGACACTGGTCTGCCATCTTCTCGGTCTGCCGGCTTTCCAAATAAAGTCATGTTCCTTGCCTCAACACCTCATCTCCGGATTTACTGTCCTGCCATGCGGCAAGCAGAGCAAGCTTGGACTCAGTAACAAATTTTAGTATTAAAGTTAAGTTGATATCTACATGGTACTATATTTATAATCGCCCACCATTATTTCAAACCTTTGGAAATAGTCTGCTGTACACAAGACCATTACTGTAGTTATTCATGAGGGAATGAAGAAATCAGGATGGTGTCCACCATGGAGGAGAGTGGGCCAGGAAGAGAAAAAGAAAACCTAGGAAGAGCAAGTGATGTTTAAAAAGTGAATTACTTTGTGGGCCAATCAAGAGATTTCTATCCCCCTGAAATCCACAGAAATTATAAGGATATTTTCATCCTGACATGAGATGGAGTCTCAAGTTGCCATATTTAAATATTAAAACGAAGGGTGGGGATATCCCTGGTGAAAATGATTGAATTTAAGCCATAGGAAAAGAAGGTGATACTAACAGTGTGAGTCATCAGGTACTTGGCACTGTGATGCCTCAATCCTAGAATCTGACTATATACTTTCCTGGATTTTGAAGCTAGTCCCTGTTTAGTTCATAGACAACCCATCCAAATATAGTCAACTCTTCAGTAATGACATTCAGAGGATGGGCTTTGAGACTCATCCAAGAAGGAGAGGGTAACATTGTCTTCATAGTTTCATTTCTCACCTGTTTATTTGCTCTGAATAAAGTCTGTAGGGTTAGAAGAGAAATCACTTACTCTCTCCCAAAGAAGTTTTTTCAGCTACAGCAATACGTCTGAGCTCTTATCTTGAATTTTAATGATTATTAACTTCTCTATGATCTTCTATGTTGGTCTGAATCCTCTGCACGGAGAAAAGTAAGTTAAAATTTTTTAAGCAATGACAAAACTACTGCTTAAAATACGTGTGAGCAAAGTATAACCCGTGGTCCAAATCTGCCCTCTTGCCTCTTTTTATAAGGTTTTATTAGACCGCAGAAATGCTTATTTGTTTACATACCGATTGTGGCTGTTACCACACTACAACAGCGGTACTGAGCAGTTGTAACAGAGATCATATGGCCTTTGAAGCCAAAAATAGTTACTCTCTAGCCCTTTATAGAAAAAGTTTGCAAACTCCTGACTCTGCAGCATTACATCTTCCAGTACAGGTCTCCTTAAACTGGTATAGTTCTTTTCCATCAATCCTGCTTAACTGGTTTCCTGCTAAAAGAACATCAGTAACACGGGGGCTAGCTGAAGCATAGATTAAAAATAAATATTTGGGGACTTCCCTGGTGGCACAGTGGTTAAGAATCCGCCTGCCAATGCAGGGGACATGAGTTCAAGCTCTGGTCCGGGAAGATCCCACATGCCGCAGAGCAACTAAGCCCGTGTGCCACAACTACTGAGCCCACATGCCACAACTACTAAAGGCCGGTGCCTAGAGCCCATGCTCTGCAACAAGAGAAGCCACCGCAGTAAGAAGCCTGCGCACCACAACGAAGAGTAGCCCCAGCTCGCCGCAACTAGAGAAAGACAGCGTGCAGCAACGAAGACCCAACGCAACCAAAAATAAATACATAAATTTATAAAAAAAAGAAAACTAACTAACTAAATAAATAAATATTTGAAGGATCCTCAAAGTTGCATGTACCACAGTCAGCTTGGTGATTCTTTTACATCCTTTGACCATTTTGAACAGAGCACAGGGCTTCCAGAAATCTACAGATCTTCAGTGGAGTATGTTCCAAACATTACACAAGCTCTTCAAAGGGTTTCAACTATTCCTTAGCCAGCTTGAAGCAACACATCGTTATGAGGAAGAATTTTGACTCCTGAAGTAGTGCAGCAGAGCAAAAGGTATTAGTCACATCCGCACCGCAAGAGGTATTTATAACATCACCACTATTGGCCCCCAAATTTCAAAACCTTTTAAATCACTTTAGCCTAGAGAGCATTTCAAATGCACTTTTGACTAAAGACCAACATTCAAAAGAACTTTAAAAAAACACATAAATTAGAGAACAATTCCAACCCTCTGAATTAGTATAAATATGGCATCTTTATATCTCTAATTATGCTTGATAGTCTCAGACTTTCTCATTCATTTAATATTTCCTAGGAGCAGCTCCCCTGATCACAATCTGAAATCTTCCCACAAAGTAAAAAAGAGTAATATTCTTAAAAATAACATTCCTCTTTAAGAACAGAAACAAGGTTGGAGTATTTTGAGTATGAGATAAATAAAATTTGGAAAATGTTCTCATATTCCAATTGACAGAATTCTCTAAGGTTTTTAGTCCCGTTCATCTGAAATTTTAATACCAAGACTTCACTCAAGACAGGCACTTCTGTGTCTGACTTTTTCTTAAGTTCTCACGTCTGTTTTGGACTTGTTTCTAAAGGCTATTTCAGACCAATATTAATCTGTGAGACAGCCCAGAGTTTGTAATTTTTATACTCATTATATGTTGTATCAAATATATTGTGAGGCTTAAACATCCAGAATTGCTTAAAAGTCTAAGAAACTCACTTTAAAATAATTTACAAGCACTAAGTTTAGAGAACCTTTAATTAGATGTGTCTAGCCTATCTAAATGTAGCAAACTATAAAAGAGCAGTTCCCACTGGTTCCAAAGATGAGCTAGTCCAGAGTTGGCTGTCTTTCCAAGGTGATATGCCAAATCCTAATGTTTTCACTCCTTGCCTTAGGGGAGTTTGTTATTAGAGTTTGAGGAGGATTTTTGTGTTTAAGAACCTCCTTTCAACTGGTGCAAAGCACTAATTTTGGATGTGGCAGAAACGGTTTAGTGTTGATCTACGAAGTTCTTCTGCATATATTATCTCATTCATTATAGAGAAGAGGGTATTGTTATGACCCCTGGTTTCACAGATGTGGAATGTGAGTTCCAAGAGGCTAAGTTACGGGTCCTGCAGCTGGAAGGATACAAAGTTAGAGTTCGAACCTATGTCTTCGAACTCCAAGATCAGATCTTACAAACAGAAAAAAAAAGTCGTTAGAGTTTAGACAGATATCAGAAGTCAAAGCCAAAGAAGCAAGCTGTGCTCACCTTGACTAAATTTGGGGTATAACTGCTGCAAAGGCAGGTTACACTGTAGATTTAAAACTAGGAAGAAAGACGTACATCATTACAATATAGATACTAGGAAAGACGACTTCCCTGGTGGCACAGTGGATAAGACTCCTCACTCCCAATGCAGGGGGCCCAGGTTCAATCCCTGGTCAGGGAACTAGATCCCACATGCATGCTGCAACTATGAGTTCACGTGCCACAACTAATGAGCCCTGGAGCCTCAACTAAGAAGCCCGCCTGTCGCAACTAAGACTCGGTGCAGCCAAGTAAATAAATATTTTTAAATAAATAAATAAATAAATACTAGGAGATACAGTAAAACAGAAGACTCAATATATAGTGGGGAAATCAGGGAACCCTCAGAAGTTGGAAGTAAAAACAAAGTTGATGACTGAAAGTCCTAGAAGAGATTCAGCAATCAGAAAGTTACAGGACACACTGCATAAATGTAAGGTGTTGTATTACTAGTTTACTAGAAATCAAGAATATTAACAAAGCTAATAGCAGCTATAAAAAAAAAAAAAGAAAGTTACAGGAATTGAGAGAGCAAGGGAAAGCAACAGAAACTCTTAGATTCCTAAGCTTTCATGGACTATTTTATTGCAGGCACATTGCTTGGTACTGAGAATACATTAACAAAACACTGTCCTGGCTCTTCACAATTTCATAGTATCGTAGGAAAGAGAGAAATATAGACAATTAATTACCATATGATGTTATAAATCTTAGAGGAGAAGCCATATACAAAGTTCTGTGGAAGCACAGGGAAGAAATTATATAATGACACAACGACAAGAGATAATCTTAATAGCTGCCTCATGTTAGAGGCTTTCATCTCATCCTCACCTGTGTAGAATGAGGAGGCAGTGGCTTCACTGAGGTTTGTGGAGCAAAATGGTTGAGAACTCTCAGCTGGTCTGAGGATGAAGAAGGCCAACAGGAATCTAGTTGCACCAACATTTAACAGCAACAAGTTAATAACCAGCTGAGACAGAATAAGTGAGGAAAACACAGAAGTTAAAAGACCCAGGGGTCAGAAAATTATGCTCCCAGGAACATCCCTCCTGGAGATGGTCTGAAAGATGATGCAAGAAAGGCCCGAAGACAAGCTCTCCCACTTTACAATTTTGCCTCAGATCAATTCTGGTGTTAATGAATTGGGAGGGCTATATAATATGTTGACTAAGCCTGGAGTAGAGAAGAAAATGAAGATCTACTGATAATTATCCAGGGAAACTGGGATAAATGGTCATCTTAGATCAGATCTGACTCGGCCGGGCCCATGGGAACGTGGGCAAGCTATCTTTCTGAGCTTTCATTTAAGTGGGAGTGATAATATCTAACTTTAGAGTTGTAAGCTCTTGGAAGGAGGGGAAGGAAGGAGGGAGGGAGGAAAAAAGGGAGGAAGGAAACCATGTAAAGTGCCTGGTTTATTACAGGCAACTCAACAAAGCTAGGATCTGTCCCAATTCCAACTTTGGCCTTATATCAGTACACATTAACTGAAAGTAGAGACGACGAGAGTAATCATGACTTTTAGAAGCTTGAGAAATGAGTTGAGGAATACGCTAGTGTGAGAACATCCTTCATACATTTCTGCCTGCCGGGGGTGCTGAAACATACCTAGGCTTCTGCGGTAGCCAACACAACACTGTGGGGCTCTGTATTAAAAACAGAGGTCATCCTAATGGAGTTATCTCAGACACAAAGCCAGACCAAGCAGACATGTCACGAAATAGCTTTATGTTCAGGTGAAACACCAAGCAATTTGTAAGTTCTTAGGTCTGAGCATCACAAGTGATCCCTTTTTCCGAGTAATCTTTTCTGTCGTCTGTGCTTAGTATTTATAATGACTGTCTGGACACAGAGAACATCTGTTCCAAAGGAGCAGATCTCATGTTTGCTTCTCTCTTGTTTTATAAGAGCTGCCAAGTAAAAGCTGCAAAATTATACCAAGAAGCAGGCAGACAGTTCAGCAAAGATAGGGAAGAATATTATCTTCACTACTGTAGGTGATGATCAGGTACTTGGGAGGCATTCTAGGGACAAGTGGAAAATGTGTGCCCACCTCCTTTTTGATTTGTAGGGTTTGCACGGCTCAGTTTACAATAATGGCTCTAGGGCAGAAGGCACAGGTGGGGGAGAAGACAACAATTAGTAATTGTCTCAGTCTGGGGTGGTCCTAAAAGCCCACACATGCAGCCCAAATTGACGATGATTTTCATGCAGGCTTCTCTCATTTTATGTATATATTGTTATTATAGGTTCTGCTACTGGGTGTCTCTTGAACTTGACATTGACCTTGAATTTCTTGACCTCACAGTGTCTTTATGTGCTCCTGCCTAACAGCAACCGTATTTTTCCTGCTCTCTAGAACCAGTGTTATAAACAGAACATGCTTAAAAAAAAAAAAGGAAAAAAAACCTTACAAGAATAAAAAATGGTAATAAAGGAGACCAGAAACAGGTTTCAAGTCTTATTTCTCCCATTAAATAGCTACACGGCCTTGGACAAGCCACATTGTATTTCTCATCTGTGAAATGAAGAGATTGCGCCAAATGGGTCCTAAGATCCCTTCTAGTTCTAATGTTCTAGGATTCCATCATTCTGAAGCCAAGCCCCTCAGACGATCAGAGTGCAGGGTAGAGGTATGCACTGCTTATACCCTGCAGAAATTTTTAAGAAGAAAAATAAATATAGTACTTTATTCCTAAAATGACTAGTGGGCCTTTGGGAAACCAGAACTGGGAAGATTTCCTCCCTTTTGTAACAAAAATTTTTCCCTTTTTTTGAGGTTCAGAAAGATGTCATGTTCCTTTCTTGGATAAGCGCTTAATTTCCAGAATTAGAATTGATCTCAATAAAATGAAACATTCATCACAAGTGATAAAACTCCAATGTATTTGTCACAGCTTTAATAATATATGGCTATATTTAAAGCACCTCTATTAACCTGGCAGTGACTTGGTGCCAGTCTGCTCAACCACAGAAAGTTTCCAAAGCAATAAGAAAACACTTTTGCTTTATACTCCATAGGCAAATTTAATCCAAAAACTAATAATAAAAAGGAGGGGAACAAAGGTAACTATACATCACTAGGTAAATTTTAAAAAAAAACCTCAAGAGAAAAAAATGTAAAAAACTTTATGCCATACACATTTTGAAGAATTTCCATTTTGATACAGTAAATATGATTTCAAATTTTGTAAAGGTATACTTCTTTCTTAGTTTCAATTATCCAGAGTTGGAAGAAGGCTCCAGAATCTTTAACTTGATTTCTTACTTCTGAGAACCACCCCAGAGTTTGCTGAACAGAAATGACCTTAGTGCTGGTGATTAGAAATTGGGGTTCTTGTCTGGGTAGCAGCCAACTGACTTGAGGGAAAATCAGACTTATTTTCTGATCTGTAAAACAACAAGTTTGAATGCCCCAAATCCTGTATTCTTTAAGTCATCCCAAATGGGTAGATATCTTTCCTTTGCTGAAACAACTATAGCCTCGAAAGGGCTGGGAACGAGAGCAAGAGGCATCTAAAAAAGCATATTCTATAAAACATGGCATCCGTAACGGACTGACTCAGGGAGAAAGGACTTTCTTAAACCTGATTCTAATCCATCCCTTTAGTTAAAGTCCATTTCTGTCCTCAAAGAAGACATATTTGCTAGTTCTCCTTATCTTATGCCAGGGTTTTCCATATACACAGACAGTTATTCATCTTAGCTGCCCTTTATCTGCTTCTACTGTCAAGTAGAAAGAATATAGAAAAAATGTCACACTTCCCTGCATAGGGATGGAAGGCAGGGGAATTATAGTTTCTAGAAACACTTTTTTTTTTGGCCATGCCACACGGCTTGTGGGATTTTAGTTCCCTGACCAGGGATTGAACCCGGTCCCTCAGCAGTGAAAGCGCCAAGTCCTAAGCACTGGACCACCAGTGAATTCCCTAGAAATACTTTCTGTATTTCCAACAGAACATTCTTAGAAATTCTAAACTGAGTCTAGATAAGAAAGCAAATGAATATCCTAATAAACCAGAAACAGGTAACCGAATGGATGAGATCATTTTCAGATGTAAAAATCTGGTTTTGGTTCATCTGTTTCCCAGGGTTTTCTGGACAGTTCATGCTGGATCCTTTGTGCAGTGCTACCCTACAGTTTCTGGGATCATCTGTCTATAGATCCCTTTCCTTTCCTACTATTGCTATTTGGCCAGCAGTTAAAAGGCAAGCAAGCACTTTTCCTCTGGAAGAAATAAATAAAATTTAGAAAAAGAAGAAGCTAACAGCTAACATGATCCTGCTCTGTTATATCCAAAACTTCCACTGTGGCTCTGCCCTAAGACACTGAGTAGATGACATCAGTTCCACAAAAGGAGGAGTGAATTGGTGACATAACTAGGTAGAAAACAACTCCAACATTCCTGTCTCACCCAATCCACACACAAATCCATCTGACACAGAGATGACATAGGACAAATATTTTTAAAAATGAAAGAAATTTTCCCAAACTTTGCTGCCAAGAAGGGATCCACACCCTTTAGTTAAAATCAAGCAAGTGATCAACCAAAACTCGCTCTCCCTACAAAGCAGCGAAGCGAAGAAATCTAATGGTTGTATCAAGCAGGAAGGTGATGTTTTCCTAAACACAAAGTTGTGGATATTTCTGGATGCTGGAAACATGTGATTACCTGGAAACACAATAGCGCCGTATGTGGGTCCTAGGATCACTGAACGAGAAGGCTGTGTAAAGCCTACAACTGTGAGATTTTAAGTTATTTGAACAGAATCTACATAATTATGTCATCATAAGCCTGCATGAACAGACATTACAGCCAACATCTTTACATCATGCACACATGTCTAACATCTCGCTAACGCTTGTGAGCAGAATAAAGCCTTTGTGTAACAACAAAAGGATCATACTGTTTCATTCATACAACACCCACATTGGAGTAACCAAACCGTCCAACACTGAAGCTTGTAATAAGATACTTGCCCACAAATTAAAAGGGATTCTGCAATTCCATCACTAGACAGGAATGTGATTTCAGCATCACAAGGGTAAATAAAATAGTAATCCTACTGTTATAAATTATGCATCTTTCATCTCAAAGGACAATAAATAAAGCATCTTTCATCCCTGTGAATCCCAAAGCAGTTAACAATTTATAAACCAGCACATGGGAATCACTTGATTCATCTCTGAAAGACATCCTGCCCTGGGATGCTGTGGTATTTTTTTTAATAGCACACACACAACTGTATTGAAAGATGAGAAGCAAGGAAATACTATGCCAGTGGCCTAGATTTGAGTTGAGGAGAGAAGAACCTGATTGAAATCCATTTAGAACAGAAGTTCTTCCCTTCCATTTAACTCAAGGAGATGTTAGTTTTGAGACTTCCCAGACATACAGGTATAACTCTCCAAAGTCCTTGCTGACGTGCCCATTTCTTCTCACCTGGGTTACTACAATAGGCTTTTTTGAAGCAAATATTCAGCACATCCTTCACTCGTTGACAAAGCTTGTCACTTGCCTTGCCTAGCATGATGTGCCCAAACTTCTTAGAATAGCATGAAGGATCCTCCAACATCTAGTCATCCCACCTCACTTGGAGAGAAACACTCACATCAAAATAATTTGATTAAGGTGACTAACACTTGATGTGAGTGTTAGTACAAGAAGGAAGTAGATAATGTCTGTCCTTACATCACCATTACTTCAATGACCGTACTAAACCATGCAGAAGTTAGATTGACTTATCTAAATTCAAATAGCCATATACAGACAAAGTTGGCATGATCCTGGAGGAGTTATTCCCAACTGGTGGGAGATTAGGATCCAGGTTAAAGAGACAGTGACCATCTTTCATCATTCAAACTAGGACACACATGAGAATAGAAGAGGCATACACTAATATTTTCACCAAGACAACAAGAATAAACTGGAACTGTCCAAGGCAAACCAGACTATGGCTCCCCAAGTTAAGGAAACCATATTAGTGTTTCCAGAAGGTTGGTGCAGGGAGTCATAAGCAGTTTGATGAAGCATAATTCATACACTTAGTGCCTTTGTAATGGAGAATCTACAGCTGGTCAATATGTATTTGGCTGGCCTGGCTTTTCTAGAAGATAGAATGAGAAAGCATTATAGGAGCTTTGAATTCTGGAAAGCTGAGTAACACTGCTCTAGAGTCAACATGGCAAAATTCCTTCTGAGAGCCCACCACACTCTGTGAGCTGCATTTGAAGCCATGTGTTCTCAGTTCAGTGGGCTAAGGGGTATTCCTGAAGACAGCTGACATATTCAGAAAGAGAAACTCTTCTCCCAAGCCCTCGTCTTCCGTACCAAAGGCTTTACAAAGGTTGTGTTTTCCTTATTGACACATTTGAGATATAACATTACGAGTGATTATTATTACCAAGGGTCACATTTTTACCTGCCGAATACAGCATCTCTTTAATGAACTAGTCATCTCTACTCCATATTTTAGACCCTGAAATTCATTATGATCAAATAGGACGAATATCATCTACCCAGCTCTTAACATCACTATACAAATATTTATGGTTTTCTTAAAAAGATATTTTTTCAATACACATTTGATGCTGAGATCCTATAATACCAGAATCCAGGGCAGCAGGCTGGATTGGCTTCTTAGAAGTGCTTTGTATCATTTTTTTCCCCAGTTTTGAGCGCCGTCTGTGTGCTAGTTTGTTTGATTTGGCTTTTTTTTTTAACATAAACGCAACTTGAGCTGCACTATGAGGTGCGTGAACGTATACACCTACAGAAAGTAAGCTTCCTCCAAGTTTCCGAGTCTTAGGCTTGGCAAATATTGACAATGTCAGCCCTATACGGGCCTTTACACATGTAAGCATTCAATCAATACAGGGACTGATACTTAGGATGTGATCTAGAGGCAGTTAAAAAGAGCAGTGTTTGAGAACAGTGAGGGGGAAAGACTTGTTTGCAGCCCTGATTTCTGAACACACTGCAGAGCTCAGAATAGGGTAGGTGTTCAATAAATATTTGTCGAGTAAGTGCTGAAAGAATGCCTCTAAATCTTTCTCTTCTCACAATGACTCAAACACATAAAGTAGAATGATAGCCCTTGGGCTAGGAAGGTTGGCCTTTGAGATCTCGCCATTTGCCTGCCTGATTCCAGGTGGTGACAAAGCACCTTGGATGCCTCTGCTTCAACCTCAAGCTCTCAGTTTTCCTACAGCCTTGTTAGATAACTCATCTTTTCTTCACATCTTCAGGTACAGATGCCTATCCCAAAGTGAAAAAGTAAGATTCTATTCTTGGGAAAGACACAGCTGTAAAGAACAGCCATGGACCAGGAGAGACCAGGTGATTCCCAATACTTACCCTTCTCTGAACCTAACTAACCCACGAAAGCAGATTTTAAATTAAAAGAGATTCTGCTCTTAAACATTGGGCCTGTCTCTGTAAATGAATTCCAGGCTGGGACCACCACCTCTTCTGCATTACAATGTCATGCTGCCCCTATCCATTCACTTAAAGTTTTTCTTGCTCAGGTGGAATGAAACTCAGATCCCTAAGAGTACACAAATGACCAGGAGCTACTGTTACCCACTGGAAGACAAAGCGACATTAGCTGAGCACAAAGCAGGTCCTTATGCATCTGGCATTATTTGGGGACAAGCTGTTCCACATTTATGAATTTGCCAGATAAATGGTTTAGGAAATGGCAGAATCTACATGCAGATCATATGCAAGGGACCACATGGCTCATGATCTGAATTAAAGTGTGCAAGAAGAAAGTAGGGGTCATAGAAGGCAAAGAAAACTAAATCCTCAAGAATTCCTAAAGAGCCTGTGGGGGAATTCTGGGTTTCCTACAACATGCAGAGATTTGAGAAAATACTGTGTGAATCTCAAATGAAGAGGGGACTTCCGGATGACACTGGAGATGAAGACAGTTGCAAATTTGGGACAAGAATCCAGGTGTTTTCAACCAGTCAGTGGCTCTTTCCAAAAATCATTTTACTCTTCACCTATAGAAAAATGTGCTCCTTGAATTTGTCCAAGATTGAGAGGAATTTTAAAATGTAACTGTATAAAGGGCAGGAGTTGTGTTTTATACATACATGCTTTATATAATGCACGGCACGGCTTTCCTTCCTTCTGCATGATCATGGCTAATCAGAGCCCTTTCACAGCACAGGCAGCCGGGGAAGAAGGACCATTCAGGGCCAAACCCAGCTTGTTCCCACTTGCCACACAGGTGAGGGGAAGTCACACTGCCAGCTGCCCTGACAGTGACTCCGTTTGCCCTGCTCCCCACCATTGCCCCAGGCCATGCCCACACCTCTCCAAGCCCAGCTGTAGGCCTTCTTAAAGGACCCTGAGGCCCCAGCGTTACCTGGCAACCACGCACCTGTGAGTTAGGTCAGCCAGGCGTGCTAACCTGTGTGTTGGGGCTTGCTGGCTCCCGATGTATTCTTATCCTCCCTTATTATAGCTCACTCCCCCAGCTCAGACAGGAGAACAGAGCTGATTGTTTTCCTTCTCGGTTTCCTAGAGACAACAGATCCTCTGATTAGCTCTCTGTTGAATGTGCAAAAAGGTACACACCACAGCAGTAACCTTGAAAATGTAGCTTTTAAGCAAGTGTCCAGTTTTATTTTGGGAACTATATCTCTGCTAGGAAACTAGCTCCTTAACCTGGAAAATTTAAGTAAAGAACTCTGAATAATAAATTATAATAAAAATTTTTAAGAGAAAAAATTATTTAACAAGTGGGATTTTTTTTTTTTTTTCTTTAATCTCTGTTTCTCTCAGCCTCTTCCCACCAGAAGAGGTTGGTGGTGTCAAAAGTCCAAGGGAGACTTAAGGAGAGGCTTCGGGACTAGCCTTTCTGACCATTTCAATGAACTGCATTGGGGTTTGAGCAGCAGTAACCCTCCTACGTACCCAGAGCTCCTGTTCCTGGCATGGAAACCTGACATCGAGCTCACTTCCTGTCTGCTGACCACCCTCCTCTAGGACACCATTTTCTGGAAGCAGATGAGCACCTGTAAGGACAGAGAACTAGGCTGTTACAGTGCCTCCTCCTTCCATTGCCCCAAGGGGAGTAAATCTGGGTAGGGAAGGACCTAGCCAGATGTGGATGTCTGCGTGCTGCTGGGGCAACCTCAATAAATATTTTGTAAACGTTTCTCCAGTCCCCCCCTTGCATTAAGAAAAGGCACTGTCCTTATTTTTCTACGTACCATACCCCTAGCTTCGTAGTTCTAGGCATGGATTAGGATTTAGTAAAATCTGACTTCCTTTGTGATCTAGTTTTCTTTTCCCTGACTTTTTCCCCCACTTGTTTCTCTCCTGTCTCATCGTCTTTGCAGGCGACTTCTCATCTTATCCCATTTCTCTTTGTTCTGCTCTCTCCTCCATCCCATCCATCCATATCCCATTCTACAGCCATTGACTACTTGGCCTGAAAATGGCCAAGTTAAGGTGTTCAAGCTTCCATGAAAGGTGTTTTCTGAATCATCCTTTTTGATCAAAAAGTTGCAATGTAAAGGAAACCAAAATGTGAAGTAAGCCAGCAATCCAGTGGCTTCCAAAGACTTCTTTTTAGGATCAGGCAAGCCTCATTGTGAAGATGCAAATCCTGGTTGCTATTGCTCTAACCAGTTTTCATGTCTCCTATTAGTGGGGCCATTTCTGAATCACCCTTAAATCTTTTGTTGTTAAACTTTGCCCCCAAGAGTGTTTGTTTCCCAGCTACTTTACAGATACCACCTCCAGGTTTAATCCTCATAGGCTTTGAGCTGCTAGAACAGAAGGTGTGTTACTCCTCAGGGCTCCTTTACAAATAACTGAGCGCAAAGATGTAGAGGTCAGGTGACTCTAAGTTTCCTTCCTTTTCTTCCTTCCTGCTTTCCCACAAAGACTCAGACATTTTCTTCTAGTCAAGAAAACTGTTATGTTGCTATTGATGATTTTTCAAATGTGTTACTTTTTTTAAAAAAATTTAAGTGTAGGAATGGAATACCAAACAAGCTGTTTTTTAAGAAAACTAAATCTCTCCCTTTAGGGGTCTTTTATAATTTACTTTGTTTTCCAACAATGGTATTTTACAAACATCTTTCTCTCTTGCAATCTCACTTGGAAAAAAATCTCCTGTTCTTTTTTGTTTTTTCCCTTGCTGATAGGGTTATGTTTTGAGTTTTCTTGTTTTAATGAGAAACATTTACATGTTTTATGTGCTGTATATATATATATATATATATATGAAATCATTAGCAGTGTCCAAAGTTAATAGCCTAAGAATGTATAGCATAATATACTGCAGTGTCACTGATAGAGTGAAAAAGATTTAACATAGGACTCAGGGGGAGAAAGTATAAACGGAATGAAACTATTACTACTCCAATTAGTTCTGAAAGAGCTAAATGTGAAACCAACCAGAAAATGATCATCCCACAACTATAAATATAAAGCACTAAAAAAGACAAAAGCTCTCTGGCATTGTGAAAAATCCAGAAAGACAAAGCACCCCCAAAAGCATTTGCTGGAAAAAGTATTTAGTGTGGTAATAAAAAAGAGTATTTGTTTTCTTCATATTAAGTGATTTTTTTATGGAAACTGTACAATTAAACACTATATAAGAACATAAGACTTGCAGGATATGTTTGGGACCTAGTTGAGAATAGAATCGGGAAGATGCAGAATCCGAAGAGGTTATGTCCCTTTACACTGTAGAGTCAAGGTTATCTGTAATGTCTTGTTAAATGAAAAGTGCTCCATACTGAAAAAATTTCATTCTTCGAATATACACATATACATATATACACATCAACACACAATATAAAACAGGGCTCTCTTTTATGGCTTTTATTTTGCACACAAATGTTTGAGTATATGCAGAGTAGCATTTTGAGGTAGAGATCTGTACTCCAAGAGATAATTCTATCAGGCCAAACTTCATATCAAATATATTTAAGGAATATATTATTATCTCATTTTATTTCGTTGCTATTCATTAGGCTACATAAGAAAGAATGTCTTTTTTAAAAACAGAGTTACCTGTTGTCAGCTAAAAGAAAATCACAGTAGTCCCAAGCACTAAGCACTTAGAACCAAAAAGTAGAGAATTAAAGAATAAACTTAACAAACTACGCATAATACATATCATCTTGATTCACCCAGTCAAAAACTTCCAAGTCTCAGTCAGACATTAGGGATCATGGTATTAATAATGAAGCTAATAGTGAAATAATAATAAAAGTAATTTTGCCTTGTATATATTTTGAACTTCCATGAGTCCAAGTGACTGAAGTGTATGGACCAGCTGCTTCACTCCTCACATTCATTCTGTGGGAGACAGAGGTTACCAGAGTATCCTGATTGGAAGGATGCTGGAAATGAAGACAAAGCAACAGAGGCTGGCATAACCTTTGCCTCCACCCCAGTATCCTTAGCAAAAGAATTGCTAATGCAGGGTCAAGTGGAATCATGTCCCATTCCAATGTCTGGACTGCCCTGGGGCAATCTGAAAGGGAAGGATCACCACTATTAGTTTGGACCATTTGCAGTTTCCAATAATTGCCTGAAAACCCCCCACAAGAATAGCAATTTCATATGGATTTAAACTAATAGTTTATAGACAGTACAGAACTTGATCCATTGAGAATAGTTCGCCTGCTGCAAAAGAGAGGTTCTCAGCTGGTCCAAACCTACCTGTTTTTTTACAAGTCTCTTCCCTCTGAGAGGGAGAACTATTGAGGAGCTATATGCCTGCTTATCGCAAAGGTTCAATCAAGGGATGTCACTTTAGAGTCTGTCAATAACTTACATATTACACATAGTAGCCTCTGTAACCCCCCATAACAAGCCTTTGAGAAAGGTATCTCTGTCCTCTCTTTATAGACAGGAAACTGAGGCAAAGAGAGTTCAGCAACTTGCCAGAGGTCACAGAGGCACTAAGTGGTAAAGCCAGGACTCAAGTTCAAGTCTTCCATTTCCAAATCTAGTCTTCTCATGCTATTCCAGTGCCTATCTCAGGAACCAAAAATGTCCTTTACACAACTGTAGTGTGGAAAATACTACGATCTACAATGATTCTCTAAGGAGGGAGGTAGATCAGGGAAGATTTAAAGCTGATTCCAAGGTTTCAAAGCTACACAGCCAGGAGGATTGTTCCTATATTAATAAAAATAGAAAACTCTTGGGGAGAAGCAGGGTTTGGAGGGAAGATGATAGGTGTATTTTTAAGCTGAGTGTTCAAATTTTTGTACATTATGTACATAGTTAGAGGTGGTCAACAGAGAGCCCAGAAAAGGGGGTGAGAATTAGGCTGAGGTTCCCACAAGAAGTTGGATGAGATCCACCAAGGGAACAATTACAAATGGGGCTGTGAGTAGAATCTCAGGGAAACACGGCAGGTGGGGGAAGAACACATCTCTTCAGAAAGATGGGGAAAGTAAAGTCTCATGTCAAAGAATGGAAAAATTAGCCTTAACATGGAGAAAGATCTCTACTTCCTCAAAGATAAAAATGAAACAGAATGTAGTAAAAGCATAAAGAAATTGTGAAGTGCAAGGAGGAAGAATTAAGACATTACATGTCTGAATAATCCCAACGTTCTCATTAAAAATAAATGAAAGAGCTGGGTAATGTTCTCAAAAGTAAAATTTTGGGGCTTCCCTGGTGGCGCAGTGGTTGAGAGTCCGCCTGCCGATGCAGGGGACACGGGTTCGTGCCCCGGTCTGGGAAGATCCCACATGCCGCGGAGCGGCTGGGCCCGTGAGCCATGGCCACTGAGCCTGCGCGTCCAGAGCCTGTGCTCTGCAACTGGAGAGGCCATAACAGTGAGAGGCCCGCGTACCGCAAAAAAAAAAAAAGTAAAATTTTGGGACAGCTACTGTGGGGAAGTTAGAAGAGAGGAACTAGAGCTGAATAAAAGTGAAGCTGATTTACAGGGAGGACCCAAGTGCTGTCAGACGAATTGAACATGTAGTGGGAAAATCATCACTGCTACCAGAATTTCTCTGGAGAGCAGAGAAATAGAAGAATTTAACCAGGTTCAGGAACTAACAAGAAACATATGCTGTAAGGTCAGAAGAATGAGAGGGATTTTAACATGATGTGAGAAGTTAGCTAAAATGGCTAAACATAGAGTCTAGGCTATATATGAAAGAGGGAATGGAACTAAAGAAGGAAAGACCACAATAAACATGGATAGCAGGTTGGCTGAGGGCGAAGAAGCGGAAGGATGCAGAGAAATACAATCTGTGTGCTGATCTGGTAGGCTGAACACAGAATCTCAAAATCACCGGGTTTTTAACACTTCTTTCATTTTCAACCATTTACTTTACCTGCCCATCCCTTGAGAACATTTGAGTTTGTAATCATTTGTCAAAATTTTCTATCTCCATTCTTTATATCCATTTGCTCCTGAATGCCCTTTGTATTCATTTCCTGCAGCAGCTATAACATATCGACACAAAGAGTGTGGCTCAAAGGACAGAAATTGATTCTTTCAAAGCTCTGGAGAAGTCCATCAGCAAGGCCACATTCCTTCTGGAGGCTCTAGGGGAGAATCTGTTCCTTACCTTTTTGAGCCTCTGAGGGCTGCCATGTGGACATATCTTTGGAGCCACCATTCAGTCCACTACATACTTCAACCTACCTTCTACTCACATCCACTCCAAAGTGTTTGTGTGCACACGCACACACATACACACACCCCTCCTCCACTTAACCAACTGTCACTAATAGCACTGATGGATGACCTCCTATTTTTTAGGTCTCAAGGTCAGTTTTCATGAGATTTTCTACAATATGAGGCATTCTTAACAGCTGTGGACTTCTCCACCCTCCTTGCTGAACTTCTAGGATTCCATCTTCCTGATTTCCACTCTTCTCACCATTGCTTTAAAGGTTCATCTGCTGGTACCACTCCTCCTCCATTCACCTCTTAAAGTTTGGTATACTCCAGAGAACTTCCTCTTCTCTCCTTCCCTTTTTTTTCTCCTATTTCTTGGCTGCGCTCCTCGGCATGCAGGATCTTATTTCCCTGACAAGGTATCAAACCCACACCCTCTGCAGTGGAAGCATGGAGTCTTAACCACTGGAACGCCAGGGGAGTCCCCTCCTTACCTTTTACTCTCTCTGGGTGAGGCTATCCACTCACAGAGCTTCAACTAAGTTTTTGTGTTTGTTACTGAGTCGGGTCCTTGGACCTTTTAAGCAATAGAAATTGACGAAAGACCAGACAAGGAATTCAGGCAAGGCTTTATCAGGACTCACGCTGCAGCACGAGGGAGCGAAAACAAGTAACAGGTTCCCTTGCTCACTCACTGAGGGGGAGCTAGCTGGTTCCTTAAATCGGGTGACAGCAGGGACCGATTGGTGGGTCGGGCGGGAGGGGCGGCTTAGTTGGTCGGCCCACCCCCTTGGTGGCGCCGGGCGCAGCGATCACGCACAGTACCCTGCTTTTGCTCTCAGCACCTCAGAAATGACAGTTGGTTTGTGGTCTTTTTGTATCTTACTGTGCATAACTGCCCCAACTGCGCAGGCATGCAGTTATTTTTAGTCCCTTATAGTTTCTTTGTATTCTGTTGCTCTAGGAGAGGTCTGTCCAGGTGCAGGTGCGAGCACTCCAGTAAAGGGTCCCACGCCCCAGATCCCAGGATATCTCTTGTTGAGTATATGCCCATCTGTAACTCCATCCTGACTTCTGGCCGGATTTCCACACCAGCATTGTCCAGTGAAATCTTCGGCTATCGTGGACATATTCTATACCTACACTGCCCCACACAGTAGCCACTGGCCAGATGAGGCTACTGAGTACTTAAAATGTGGTTGGCTACTAAGGAACTAAATTTTAAATTCTTTTCCTTTTAATAAATTTCAATTTACAGAATGACCTTTTTTTTTTTTTTTTTTTGCGGTACGCGGGCCTCTCACTGCTGTGGCCTCTCCCGTTGCGGAGCACAGGCTCCGGACACGCAGGCTCAGCGGCCATGGCTCACGGGCCCAGCCGCTCCGCGGCATGTGGGATCTTCCATGCCCAGGGCACGAACCCACGTCCCCTGCATCGGCAGGCGGACTCTCAACCACTGCGCCACCAGGGAAGCCCCAATAAATTTCAATTTAAACAGCCACATGTGGTACTAGCTACCTCATTGGACGGTGCAAATCTAAAATCCCCTCTCCGCTGTGTGACAATCCTAGTGAACTTGTTCATTCACACGATATGTTTTTCTACTGGGTGACTATCTTTCAGGACTCAGCTGTCACCTCCTCTGTAAAGTTTTTTCAACAACTCCAGGTTAAATTATTTGATTCCACTTTTGTCTTTCCATAACTCATTTTCAATTATATTATTGTATATAATATTATAGTCATATATCATAATAAAAATATAACATATGCTATATATTATATTTTATATAAATATATAATTTTATAGTTTTATATGTTTGTGTCACGAACTCCTTGAAAATAAACACTGTATCTTATTTCATTCTGTAGTCTTTATAAGCCAACACAGGACCTCGTACCTGCCCATTGAATCAATGAAAAAAATGAGTGACTATATGTTGCTTGGAGGTCACCTTGTATTATGAGAGACAGAGCTTAACAAGGTGCAGGCTCTAAAAAAACAAGCTTCTGCTTCCTTTCACAATCCCCTCATGAGAATGGCCAAATCCAATAATTCAGGAAGGTTTTACATCCATACAGCGGATGATAGATAATCTTCTTTTTTGTTTGTCTGGTTTGGTTTTGGTTTTGGTTTTTAATGAGTTGCAGGTTTAGCCATAAACATTGGAAGCTAACATGGTTGACTGGGTACCTGAACCATTTGGCTGTCACCCTTTGTGCTTAAAGTACAACTCATTCTAAGAATCACTCTTCTCTGAAATCTGAAATATGGTGATTTGGAGAATTCCAAATAGTGGTGCATAATTTTTCAAAACTGTAGTTAAAAGGAAAAAAGAGTTGATATTTTTGCTAAAGGAGAGAAAAAGCAAAAAACATCCCTGATTTTGGCTATCGGATGTACATGGGTGCATGCATCTGTTAACGGAGTAAAGGACAGCGTTAGTGAAGGGTTAGGCAGGCATACAGATTGTGGGGAAGGAGACTCATGGAGGTTTTTTCTGGTCTTGTGCGTTCAGCCCAGCCTTCATTGCCTGCGGCTGCTCTTTTTATGAGAACTGGCGCACATTTAACTGCTATAGCTGTTGGCTTCTAGGCTTACTTTTACCCACAGAGGAGGCATTCATTCACATTTTAGCTATCACTTCCATTAAACCATGAAAGTATTAATGGTACCTAATCTAACTGGATAAGGCACAACCAAATAAATATATCCCCTAAATACCCTAATTATAAGGTATCTTATAATATAAGAAACACAGTGGTGGCACTTATTGAAAATAAGTACATTAACTGGAAACTTAAAATTTTCCTTCCTAAGTATATGGAAAAACCAAATAATCTTTGTGCAGAAGGCAGGGAGTAGCAATTCCATTAAGATATTTCATGGGGAAAAAAAAGAAAGCACTCATCCCATTTTGTCTATTTCAAGCTCCATTTTGCTCATACTGTAACTTATAGAATCATTCAGAGAGACAGAGTGGGAGGAAGAATATGAGGTACATTTCGTTGGAACCTTAGATACATTTTTCTTTCCTGTTTTATCTGAGCATGCAGGCAACATCTTCTTAATGAGGGTCTTCAAACTTCTCTGCCTTTTAGAAGTGTCCCTGGAGTGCCCGGGGACAACAGTCTCCGATTTTAGCTTTTAAATATGCTCATGATATACAGTAATTTTTTTTCTTAGCGCTATGCATTGTTTTACCTGCCTCAGTGGGAATTATGGATTTGATTAATGGGCTGAAAGATGTGGTCCTTTTTAGGCTCCTTATCTCTATTCCTTCCTGATGTATGGTGCTTCCAACAGTCTCTGAACACTTGGGAAACATATCTGCAAGAGGAGTTTAAAATAAAAGTAAAAATAAGAGCAGGATGGTTTATCTATGATCCTGGCATTTGCGATGACCATTTACATTAAATATATTCATACATACATGTATCAATATATGTTTGGTCATATTTATTTATTCACTCAGCGGACTATTCTGCATCAGGCATTATGCTTGGCACTGGGAAGAATCTGTAGTGATTTTAGGTTCTACTAAATGAAAATGAGATGGTGGCCAACCATGGAGCTCTACTTTGAACGTGTCCATGGCTATGACAATGCAAATGGGTATGCAAAGAGAAAGTAACTATAGCAAGGCTTGTTTATTCTGTTTTAGTTTTGGTCACTATGCTAATCAAATAGCTAATCAGGAAACACCTGTGTTCAGTGAGTTAATAAAGATGTATGACTCATGCTCCTGATGAAACAAACTACCCATCTTGGAATCCACAGGTGCTGCAAAAATAACTGCAAATAACCAGGCAACTAATCCCTCATCACTGGGAGTGGAAGCTTTGAGTCAAATGTGCATATTTATCACCCCAAGTAGCTCTTAAACGTGAACTAATGCTTATAGGTTTACTAAAGGTCTTGCAGAAGAAGGATTATCTAAGAACACAAAGTATTTGGGTGTGGGGAGTTAAAATACAAGATTTCAGTGAGACTTCTCCTTGATTTTTCTAACCAATAGAAATGTGCTGTTTGGGCACATGCACACCTTCACGGGCATGTACAAAACCAAACAAGTGTGTAATCCTTGGGGTGATCAGATAAAATAACAGTCTAGCACTAGAATGGCACTAACAGCCCCTCTTTGGAAAATAGTGTATTTTTTCTCCATTTGGGGAACATATGAGTAAGTTCACTAAAATAAGCTGGAAAATATTCCTGACTCGTTCAAATGCAATCTGTGAGCTCCAAAAATAAATAAAGATTGCTCCTAAGAAGTCTAGAACATGATATGATGCAAAGCAGTGGTAACAGATTAAGTGCTCTCATGCTCCCAAACATCTGAATCAGCCAGTTCTGCCTGGTTAACATGAAAATAAGATGTGTGCAGAGATCTTAAATTATAACTTTTCTCACAGGTCCTCAGATCTGGAATTTTAAAAATGCATTTGATGGAACATAAGTGGTGGTGATAAAAGTGTGTGTGTAACCACTCTAAAATTAACATAAGCACAAATTATTTCATACTTACTCATGGGCATAGGGAGCAGGGAACAGCACTGCTATTATAGAAAAAGTTCAATATTCTGCTTAATTATAAGATAAATACATTTTGCTTAATCATACACACACAAGCTCAAATTCCCCCCCACCCCGTGCCAAAACATCTCATATGATCTTTAGTAAAGAAGAATTCAAACACAAATGAGAGTGGGTATGAAGTTGATTACAAAGCAAAACCGTGAGATGATGCAACCAGCCAGGGAAGATGTAAATGTATTTCACAGGAAGTATGATGTCATTCATGTTTCTGCCCAAAGGAGGAGACACTTTCAGATCAACTCCAACCAGGAAGTTACTCTTTGCGCCAAAACAACATGCTTTACACGTGGCTGGGTGGAACATACAGTGCTCAGACTCCAGAGAACTAGACCAGAGGGGCCTTATCGTTCTGAGAGATGAGCACAATTTCTGTGATGATAAGTACTACCTGGTAAAGGATTTTATCAGATGCCTCTGAAAGAGGAAAAGGACACCCAAGGCATATTATTAACAATGGACTTCAAGTGGATACAAAAGCTGAGCCTTGCAATTTTGTGGAAATAATAACCAAAGTCTGATAGAAAGGCATAACCATCCCAGTACATAATGTGTAGAGCAAGAATAACAGGAGGGGATGCAATAAGGAATAGACGGAAAGAGGACTGATGGCCCCAGTTCTTCAACCTTCCCTTTACCATCACTCTTTACCATGTGAATGGCATTTCCTCCCCACCACCAAAAAAAAAAAAAAAAAAAGAGGCAGAATTCCTCACTTTGGGTTTGATCCTGGGGTATACTTTCACCAATGGAATGTAAATGGGAGTGATATGACCAAAGGCTTCTAAAGAGGTTTGAGTGATTGGGTGTTCTTCTGCCATTGCTGAAGAACTCAGCAAAAGAAGAACTTGCCCAGGCTGGAGGATGAGAGATAATGTGGGCCTATATCCTCTAACAGCAGCCGCAATCAGCCAAACTCCTGCATACTCTTAGACCAGGGAGAATGAACTCTTATTTTGTGTGTCACCGAGAATTCTGAGGTTATTTGTTCCTAGGTAATACCTAACTGATAGAAAGAGAGTAATTCTCTTCAAGTGTATGAAGACATTTTCTTTCTTTACCTGGAAAGAGAAACTACTAGAAGAGATTCAGGTTAAAAATAGTATTGTTAGCACCTTTTTTTAAAAAAAGAGTTTCATGAATGGGAAAGATAAATGCTGAAGCCTCGATTAGCCTCTAGAAGAAACAAACCAAGTGATCTTTGCTCCTTCATACTTATTTGATCCCAGGCATAAAATCACAGATAATCCAATAGAAAATAGAAATTTCACCTGATTAAAAACAGGCTTGGGCTTCCCTGGTGGCGCAGTGGTTGAGAGTCCACCTGCCGATGCAGGGGACGCAGGTTCGTACCCCGGTCCGGGAGGATCCCACATGCCGCGGAGCGGCTGGGCCCGTGAGCCATGGCCACTGAGCCTGTGCGTCCGGAGCCTGTGCTCCGCAACGGGAAAGGCCACAACACTGAGAGGCCCGCGTACCGCGAGAAAAAACAAAGAAAAACAAAAAAAACAGGCTCTATGGCAGTTTCTTGAAATAGATAAGAAATCTTTCTTTTATGCTGATCTACTCTACATGATATAGAGGGTCAATCTATTACTTTTGTTAAGACATATGGTTTGTCTTGGTCCTCATTAACTTGAATCTAGTTTATCAGAACAAAGGCTCTCTTGAGAATTTAAATAACAGAGAAACATCTCAAAACTAAAAACAAGAGAAAAATCGTTTAGTTAAACTAAACTTTGAGTTAAATTAGAAGTTTTAATTTTATTAAATTACAAGTTGATGACAACCAAGAAATTTCAAGAGAAACTTTATTTTCTTTTTTTAATTTTTAATGGAGTATAGTTGATTTACAATGTTGTATTAGTTTCAGGTGCACAGCAAAGTGAATCCGTTATACATATACATATATCCACTCTTTTTTAGGTAGGTCATTACAGAGTATTGAGTAGAGTTCCCTGTGCTATACAGTAGGTTCTTATTAGTTATTTATTTTATATATAGTAGTGTGTATATGTCAATACCAATCTTCCAATTTATCCTCCCCCCACCCCTTATTTAAGTTTGTTTTTTTTTTTGGCCGGGCTGCGTAGCATATGCAGGATCTTAGTTCCCGGACCAGGGATCAAACCTGCGCCCCCTGCAGTGGAAGAGCAGAGTCTTAACCACTGGACCACCAGGGAAGTCCCAAGGGAAACTTTAGATGAATTTGCTTATGTGCAAATATCGAGTATAGTTGTTAAAAGTTCTTACTCTAGGGTCACACACATATAGTTACAGATCTCAGCTCTGACACTTAATATCTATGTGACCTTTGGTAGGAAGTTAGTTTCTGAGCCTGGTTGCCTATGGAGTAAGAAAATTATGCACAGAGTAAGTGTGCCCCTGCCACCATCATCATCAAAACCATCACCATATCATTACCATGAAGAGTTTGGGGGAAGAAGGAATATGATCCAAGCTGTGCCTTGAGATGAATTTGGCAGGAATGCGCAGAACGAATTGGAGAGGTCAAGCAAACTAGAAACACTAATGGTTTTATTTAGAATGTCTCTAACCTTTCCATCACCCTCTTGCAATATCCCATACACCCACACACACCAGAGTTAGAGCAGAAAACCTAATACTAAAAGACAAATAAGGTAAGGCTGGCATTGCTGCCTGAAGCAAGTTATAGGCAAGGATCCAGACAGAAGTATCTCCTATCCCCACTTTGCTCAGGAGCTCAGGACTAAATAACGGACAGACAGACTCCAGGCTTATGCCTAGAGATCTCGCCCTCAGCACTCTCATGCATGCTCCTCCACGGTCTCTGCTGCCTACACTGCTGGCCATCTGTTACAATGGCATCGTGCCAGCTTACAGGATAGCTTGCTGGCTTTGCAGAAGCCCGGAGGCCAAGAAATGGTTTCGACAAGAAGCCCTTATGAATTCCTGATGGCCTCTCCTTCTCCCCACACAGCACTGCTGATGGTGATTTTTGCTGCACGACATTTCATTTCACCTGTTGATTAAACTAGCTGGGTCTCCCATCTAAATCTTGAAATCGGGAGAGGAAACAACATGAACCACGTGTAGGTACCTGTGGCTGCCAAACAGACAGGTGGTGTTATTGCCTGCTTCCTGGCAGGGCTAATGGGAAGCAGCAGGGTTTCCATCAATACTCTCCTAGTGCCTCCTCTAATTCCCCAGGATTCTCTTCTATCCCCCAAGATACCTCCCTCTTTTTCCCAGTCCTTGAAATATCTGTGAGATTTAGCAAATATTGCTTTGTTTTGCTTGTGTTCCACCTGTGTTCACATCAATTTAAATGGAAAGTATTAAAATATGTACATTTAAGTTATTCTTATAAGACACAAAGAAAGATATTTAAATACGTCTGGTGTTTTAAACTAATGCTTATGTGTGACTATAACGTTTTATCATTACATTAAAGAACATATATCCTTTGGGAACCAGAAGAGTAAGTGTCAATTTTAAGTTAATAAAATAAAAACCTTCAACCTAATGACCAAGAGGATTTTCAGTTTACATTCCGTTAGGTATTAGCGGGTTTTTTTAAAAAAATAGAGAATGCATTCAAATATCTAGAGCATGTGGTAATAAGTACAACAAAAACACATTAGTCCTAACAGTAGGTATTTGCACCTGTTAGGGAGAAAGTGCAGAGGTAAGAGTTTAAATGTCACCTCATGATGAAAAGGATTTTGATTTCCTAGGCTTGATTTTCACTCATTCATTCATTCAATAACTCTGGATCAGGCACTGGGCTTAAGGTTAATACGCAGAAAGCAAGTCATCCAGAATACGTCTGGTCACAAATTTCACCATCTAGTGTTATATGTGTATATGTGACCAGACAAACATAAAATAAAACAGAAATTCAGTGATGGGGACACACACAGGTATTACGAGAGTACTTACTCCAGCCTGGAAAGAAGTAGGGAAAGCTTCCTGGAAGAGCCCCAAAGCACGTTTCATTAAAAGTTTGAGTTCATAAAGCATAAGAAGAATTAGATCATCACTTGTCGTTACTTAACAGGTTGGATGATTCTACACATCTATTCATTACTCAAATCTGGCAAAAATTTCTGGGTTAGATTAAAAAGAATCTATGAAATGGGGCTAATTCTTGTTCTCTGTCACCAGAGGGTGGATATAAGAATCCACAGAGATAAAGTATACAGCATTGTATAAATGAAAATTATTATCATTTATCTCTGGTATTCTTTTTCATCTACGGAAGGATCAAAAACAAAACCAAGAAAAATAAGAAAAAACTACAAGAAATATAATTAGTCTTTGCTCATTCATTTCAGAGATGAAGTTTTCTAGATGATCATGGAATCTTAGCACCAACAAAGGCTCTATGGGGGTCTGTTTGTCCACCTCTCTGGCTTCTGAGGGAAGACAGAAGCCCCAAATGGTGAGCAACCTTGCCCATTCCTTCCAGCACTACTAAGACTGTCTTCCTTTCTAGAAACGTCCTCCTCATTAGGATGCCTCTTTGTTTACATTATGGGTGGGATATAGGATATGGGGAAAGTTGATGCTGACAACTGCACTGAGTCCTCAAGAAACGAGCAAACAAAAAAGACTAAATTTCTAATTCTTCTTTATAGATCATTACCATTGATATGTTTTCTTCCAAATAACTCAAGGTGCCTCCTGACACTCAGTTCATAGTAAAAGAAGGAGCTGTTTTGAAAATGTGCCTCGTCCCTGTCTGAGCAAAAGCAACTCGAAGGCTTAGAGTGAGCGACAGAAAGGAAATGGACAAAATGGGAAAAAGTGGCAAAATTGGATAATACATTACCACTGGCCAGAAGAACAGAACCTGAATTCCAGACCCAACCTAGTCCCTGCTTTACTCTGAGAATATCCACCAGGCACATGGTGGCAAATGAAGACCTTCATTTCTTCATCTAGTACATAAGGGAGTCGACCAAGCAATTCCCTGGCTTCCTTCCAGCTCTCAGCCAATCGAAATCTTGAACCAAGAAACTCCCCCCATAAGCTCCATCCACAGTACTAATGGTTTCTTCCACTATGCTCCTGGCACCGTGGAGACTTACTAACGTATATGAGAAGCCCATAACAGACTATAAACTTCTACGGGTCAAATGACAACTTTGTAGTTTCCATTATTTTATAACCTTTTAGGTAACTCCTCATAGATAAAAGATCTTATTTAAACGTGGTCAAGGGGTAAAATGATTAACTTTCCTAATATTTCCAGTGTTTGATTCTTTCTGTTACTGCCCAGTATTATTTGTATTGATATTTCAGAAGCAAAATAATGAAACATGACTTTTTCTTTCATTTTTTGTTTAGAATGTCCAAGAAGAGTTAAATTCTAGGATTCTATTTGAGTCAACATTATAAGATTAGCTATCTCCCAGAAGGTGGGAGGGCAGTAGAGGAGGTGATATTTCAACATCTAAATATCTGAAATGAGAAACGTGTGTATATATTTACGTATATGTATATATCATCCCCAAGTATGTATGTATATTCTCCCCTGATATACGATCTCAGTAAAATATCAGAGAGAAAAAATGTCAGACATACATAGCATAGCAATCAAGGGCTAATGAAGATCCAGGTATTAAATCAATTAAGAAGTATCAAAAGCTACCTAATCATCAAGGAACAAAATTGGCACCACAATATGTAGTGAGTATGGGAAAGCCTAATTTACTAAACATACCCTGCAGTCACATAATTGCATGTAATTTTACCAGCATAATTAACTAATTTAATTACCACTTCTCAAGTGCATCAATTATTGACATTACAGAGTTTTCAGACAGCAGAATTACTGTGTGGTACATCCAGAGAATGCAAAATGCTTTGTATGCCGATTTTCCCAGTCACAGTCAACTACTGAAGAAGAATGTGGAGTTGGACGGACAAAATTTCTGTTGGGCAAGGCTCCGTTGGGCAGGTTGAGAGGGAGCTCCCCCAAATGTGTCTGGCACGAGGTGGAGAAGGGGAGGAAGCCCCAAGGCTACGCTCCTCAAGGCAGTTCTTTGCCAGGGTGCAGAAAAAATGTGCAGAACCCAGGCAGGGAAAGAAATAGAAGGCTATAATTTTTTTAAAAAGATGATGCAACAGCAATTCAAAATGCCTAAGAAGACTACTGTCAAGAAGGATGGGAAATAAAAGAAACAGAAGTTGAACATTTCATTGAAGAATCGAAGCCAGCCTTTGAGAATAAGGTTTTTCTTTCATATATAGTGATAAAAGAGGCTACTATTAATTACATTTATATGATATCCCAGGACATCTGGGAAGCCCCCTACATCTGTTATCTCATTTCTCCAAATGGTCCTGTGAGACAGATATTACAGATAACATATATGTGTTTGTTATCCTACTTGTCAAATCAGTTAAGATGTTGTATTTCACTCTCAGATGGGCCATAGCTTTACAGCTGTTTAGAAGAAACAGGCATCATCAGCTGAGCCTGTTCTCATGTCATGAACTTTGTGAACAGAGATGGCTGGAACTCCAGGAGCTCTGGAAGAATTGTGTGTTTCTTTTACATTGCTCTTCTGCAGCTGACCTTTGCACAGCTGCTTCATACTATCCAGAGGTGGCTGAACTGTGAAATAGTGCTCACATTAGCGGAGTATTTTAATGAGACCATTTAATGTGGAGTAAGGGATGTGAGACTAGCATGCCTTTCTTACCTTTTGAGTCCTTGGACAGCTACATTGTCTTTGGATTAAAAAGGGGGTAAGTCCTTTATTGGCTCTGGAAATAAGAAAGGAAGCCTTTACTACTTCTATCTTTACGAGTTGATTTATTGCTTCCCTTGTAAGTGACTTAGTCAAGCAATTCAAAAATTAACTCAAAGAAAAGGAAAATATGTTTTCACTCACATGGTTGAAAATCAGATTACAGTCTAAAGATCTGAACCTTCTATTGGGGAAAAACTTTCAGAGCCTGGGAATAACTGGTTGCAAATTTATTGGGTCAGCTTTTACAGAGAGTCAGTTTCTGAGAATCATGTTTATTTACTTTATGTAATAAACTTTTTGGAACTGAGAGCTGGAGACCTAGAATTATTACCTCATCCTTGGTGTGTATCACTAAGCAGGGCAAAGTTGTCACGGGCATGGTTTCCTTCGGAGCTTTCACCAGCCCCTGTATACAGTGTTTTTAATAATATATAATGCTTTTTCCTCCCGCCACCATCTTTCAAAGTCACACAGCTCCTTTCTGTCTTCTTCTACCCTCTATCTTAAAGTAGCTTAAATTTAAGTCAATGTATTACCTCTATACATTGCATTACCTCTAATAGGGGTATTTAATGTAAGCTTTCTCTATGATTTTCTATGCAAAGTTTTTAGATCTTTTAAAACTATTAAAACTTTGTAATATGAATTCTAATGTTAATAATCAAGTGAGAAATGGTACTGGGGGCTTCGGGAGATGGGTGGGTAAAGAGTCTGTCCTGTGCTCCTAAAACCACAAAAGATTAGTAGCACTTCTTCCTCCATGAAAGGTTGTTTCCGGGATCCAGACACACTTCTGTGACTCAAGCCCACTGAATTTTTCAGTTCTAATCTAATTCTCTCTGAAATGTATTAATACAACCCACAGAAGAGTCAATAAAATATGTTCTGCATGAGAAAAGCCTTTCCATTTCAGGAATGCCTGTTACGAGAAGTTTATTAACTTAAGTCTATGTGTCTGTCTAGAGGAAGTCTGTACTAATTAGGCTTTAAATTAACCCCAGTCCTCAGTTCACCCAAGCTAAAGATATTGACTCTTCACTTCCTGTTACCATTACCCACATGTATTGTGCTTTTGGTAACGTGGATCTATGTGGGCAATGGCTCAGGAAGACCAGTTAAAAAGGAAGAAAGAGGTCACTCTAGTTAGCTGGTGCTAAAATAATGCAGTTAGACCAAAAACACCCCTTACCATCATTAAGAAAAAGATATAGAAATAAAGACCACATGGAAAGATGCAAGAGTTCCCGTAGAGAGAGCAAATACGGGTAAGGCATAGTCCTTCCAATGGCACTCATAATCTCGCCAGGCATTCGGAGCAGTCCATAAATAAGAATAGTACAAGAATGAATCAATATGCTAGAAGAGCCAGAAGGAGAGAACTGTTAAGAAGCGTATTCAAGGAAGTCTTCATGGAAGACATAAAATTTAAATAAATCTCAAAGGAAAGTTAGGATTTAACACAGAGGGTTAAGAGAAGAGTGTAGAACGAGCATAGGAAACACCACGATCAAAGGTGGGAAGTTTGTGAGGAGACAGACGGTATCCAGGTGGCCAGAAGCACAGTGGCCACGTACAAAATCAGGAAGTGGCAGTGGGAGGAGGGGAAAGAAGATATGTGAATGAGGTCCCAAAGCTCTAGTAAAGTCCCAGCCTTACTACTGAGTAGTCGCAAGATCCAGAAAAGCTACTTCACCTTTCCAGATGTAAAATGAACAGGTTTAGTTGAACAATCTCTGTGCTCCTTCCCAAGTCTGTACAAATCCTATGAGTTGAAACTGAAGTTTGCCATTTTACATGCTTATAAATATTTCTTTGTTTTTCATCTTTGGCACACCTTCCTGGTCTTCTCCATAGCTACTACAATCTCTCATTGTAGTTTAGTTCCCATGCAGGATCAATTCATTTTATAGCAATCAAACATATAATACCGCTTTCAACCACATTTGGGGGATGGGATTAGAGGACGCCCTACAGAGGATCCCCAAATAGCAGTCAGCTGAGTCAAGGAATCCTGCAGATCGTTTCGGCCATCTAGGTCCTTTCTTTTCTGCTAATGCTTTTCAAGCAAGTGATCTGCCCACCTGGTCACCATATCTTCACAATCATAGTTTCATTCCTTATACTCGGAATTGGCTTCTGCCACCGCGCAATTTAAAAGAACCTTATTTTACAAGATTATTGGCAACCTTCTATGTGAATTCTCTGCAGCACTGTTGATGTATGGCTACGGGAAGGGACCTTCGTGGCTAAGGGTCAGATATATGCTTCTGTTGGTCAGGACAGATTGCTGAGAATGGTGCATTCCCAGAACTGGTTAATATTATTGATCAAGCTCAGCACCCTCCAGGACCACAGAGAGATTTTTTTTTTTCTCCTGACACCAAATACGTGGTGTCTTTGCAAAACACCCATCAATTCTCCGATTCTCTGACACCAACTGGGTGTACAACATTCAACTCAATTTTGGCACTAAACACCTGGAGTTATTATCAGACCCCAAAGGTTAAGGGCTCAGTCCTACAAGACTACTCTCACTTCCGACACCAGCCACAAGGGGTTACCCAGGCTACCCACACTTCTTGACTGGCTACAAATTCAAGGATTCCCACCATCTCTCTCTCAGGTTCAATAATTCACTTGAATTACTCATAGAATTCAGGAAAGTGCTTTATAATGAATACTGGTTCATTATAAAGGATGCAACTCAGGAACGGTCAAAACGAAGAAATGCACCTGGCAAGGTATGAGGCGGGGATGGACAGTGCGTGGCTTTCATGCCCTCTCCAGACACTCCATCCTCCTAGCAATCTGATGAGTTCACCAGCCCAAGAGCTCTCCAAACTCTGTTGTTTAGAAGTTTTCGTGGAGCTTTCATTATGTAGGCTTAATTGATTAAATCGTCGGCCTTTGATGACTGACTTCAATCTTCAGCTCCCTCTCATTCCAGAGATGGGGGTTAGGAGAAAGCACTGAAATATCCAACCTTCTAATCATGCCTTGGTTCTGGTGACCAGTCCCCATACAGAAGGTATCTAGGAGTCCCTGCCAGCAGTCATCTCCTTAGCATAGGAAAAGCACTGTTGTCACTCAGGAGATTTGCAGTGTTTTAGGAGCTCTGTGCCAGGAACCAGGACAAAGATCAAATATTTATTTTTTATTATACCACAGCCACCTTATCTAATATTATCAGGGCATGTCATGATTCTACCTCCCGGCTCTTAAATAAGCATTTCTCTCTTTTGGCCCAGAAAGAAAATCCAGGACGACCTGGGAGAAATATTTCTTATGGTGATTCCTCTGTCCAGGACCGTATTCATTAGCTACTTGAAGTGTACAGAGACATAACATAGGCTAAAGCTGGCGCCTCTGGAATATTGAGGATCGATCAGAAAGAGGATAATTACTCATCAAGAATTCACAGTTGTTTGGACAACATTCAGTCCTCAGCCCTCTCTGCTTATTTCACTCTCTACACTTCCTTCCGACATCATCTCACAGCAAGGTTTCCACTGTGGAAATGGTGATCTGTATGAAAAACAACTCTCCAAGCCACATCTCTAACCCTCTGTCCTGAACCCAGGCCTTCAACATCAACTGACAACTGTGTGTTACCTACTGAATATTACAATATCATTTCCTTCTCAACACCCCAAACTACGCCTATCATCTCCCCCTGAAATAAAATTCCTCCCAATTGCTCTGTACTTCTTTTTCGTGGTAGGACTACTATGCACTCTCGAATTCTCAAGGTCAAAATCTGAACACAAACTTTAACCTTTCCTTTTCCCCAAATCTCACAGCCGAGCAACTATCACTCTTGTCAATTATTTTTCAGTAGGCATTCTTATAGAAAAAGACAAATACTGTACGATCTCACTTATATGTGGAATCTAAAAACAAAGCAAAATGAAACAGCTAGCTCATAGATACAGAGAACAGATTGGTGGTTGCCAGAGGTGGGAGTTGGGGATGGGGTGGGGAAAGATGGTCAAAAGTTACTAAATTCCAGCTATAAAATAAATAAGTCATGGAAATGTAATGTATATTATGGCAAGTATAGTTAATAATGCTGTAGTGCGTGTTTGAAAGTTGCTAACAGAGTAGATCTTATAAGTTCTTATCATAAGAAAAAATAATTTGTAACTAGGTATGGTAATGGAGGTTAACTAGACTTACTGTGATGATCATTTCATAATATATACAAATATCGAATCATTATGTTTTACACTTGAAACTGATATAATGTTATGTCAATTGAGATATAATGTGATATCTCAATTTAAAAATAAATAAAACTGAAAGGCAAGAAAACAAAAAAACAAGAAGCACATAATAAATATATTAATAAATTATAATTACTTTCTTAATAAACAGCATTATAGTACATGCCAAAAAAAAGAAAAAAACCACACCATTCTTATATTTGTTCCTTTCTTCCCACTTCTGTGGCAACCTCTAGCCCTGAAGGTCAATTCAATGTTGGAATAAACTGAGTTGTCACCTTGTGATGGGATAGTGGCTGATCTGTTGCCAACAATTTCTCTGTCTTGAGCTCACTATGCCTACCATCACAGCATTAATATAGTGCTCTCTTTACTAAGATTCCTCCCTTCAGAATGTAATGGTACCCATTCCCAAATTTCTTAACCTATTCTTCAAGAGTTTGCATAGCCTTACCCTTAACGATCTCTTTAGGTACTTTTTCTACTTCTCTTATACATGAAACCCTCGCTCCAATTAGATTGCTCTACTCTGATATACTTGAAATCAGAAGTTCAAGTCCAGCCTCAGCCACCTTATTGCTGCGAGACTTTGAAAACTCATTTCCCTCTCTGAAAGTATGTTCATCAAAAAATGGGGGTAATAAATACCATCATCTTAAGGTTGTATTGATTATGTAATTAAACATCAAATACAAGAAGAGTTTCATCTGCTCCCCACAACGAAAAATCCCTCATGCCGCAACAAAGATCCCGCGTGCCGCAGCTAAGACCTGACACAGCCAAATAAATAAATAAGTAAATAGATAGATAAACAAATTTTGTTTAAAAGTTTAAAGAAAATAAAGTAAGCTCTAAAAAAAGTTTCATAAACCCTTCCATACCATACAAATTAATTATTTTTATTAGTTATTATTGAATCAGGAAATAGGAACTGTGCCTCACTCATTGCTTTATATCTAGCACTTGGCATAGTGCCTAATGCATAGGCCCTCAATAAATATTAGCTAAGTAAATGGATAAATGAATAATATTATAATTGTCTTTGCTATATCCTGAAGACTCATGAAGAACTTTAACACCATAACTTCCTTCCTCAGAATCTTATGTATTTATGGTCTGTAAAATGTTAGCTGTACTCTTATATGAGTTTGATTTGTCTTCCCAGCTAGATCATAGTTGAATTGAAGGTTGGGATTTCATTATATCTCTTTGTATTCCTGCAGAGTACCTATCATCTTAACAATAACTTTAAATCTCTTAGCAATACACAAACATTGTCAGTTTCCCTAATGCAATTCTTTAAATTATCATGGAAGAGTGTGTATGTGTGTAGTTGTATGTACCAAATCTAAGTACGCCAGAGAGCTCAAGTCACTTCTGAATTAATTGGACTCTGAAATCAAACATCTCACCCTTATTAGCAAGTATTTCCACATGCAGTGTCTCTCTCTGCTACTAATTTGAGGAAAATGCCTTCCACTAACAAACCTTCATTCTCCCCATCAAAATGATGTCTAGGATGACATCCTTGGACAAATATGCTCCTCATTAGAATTTTCTACTTGCTATGTTTCCTTTAATTTATTTTTATTCCTAAACATCTGAAATATTTAGTTGTACAGAAACATGAGCAGCTCTTATGCATAGATCATAGATTTATTTATTTGTTTGTTTAAAACTAAAACCATTTGGAAGAGATAAGTGACAGAACATCCAAATAGCCATTCTTTGCAGTTTTAGGGTAATGAGAAGAAGAAAAAAGCTCTCTGGGCTTAGAGAATAAGGTTAACAACAATCAATCTTCCATCTCACAAATTGAAAATTTCATCCATACAACTGACTTCCTCACTTTAGCTTTTCACCATCACGATGACAGATCTTGCAGCAGAATCAGAACAATTTACAACATCTTGTGTCATTGTAGCAGCTTTTCATTCTGTTGGGGTTGAGACTGGGAGAAGCCTGAGAGTTAACTTTAATAAGACGAATCAGCCTGTCTTGACAATAGAGGGGAAGGAACAGGGACAGGTAGATGACTGTATGTTTTGACATCAAGGCCGTTAACATGCAAATCATATGCAAAATCACATGCTAACAAGTTTGAGCCTTTGTTTGTGGTTGGACACTTTTTTCCCCCCAGATGGACAACAGCCCTGATTCAATTTTATACAGGAAGGCACTTCGCAAGTCACTTGCTGTGCAGGAGAAAAATATAAAATGCTCTTTGAGCACTTGTTCTGACCTCTTTGGAAGAGCAGGATTCCGTTAAATCTGACTTTATTGCCTGCTCACAGGAAGGAAGCACCGAAGCATGGCAAGGAACAGAAGCCCACGCAACGCCTGTGCTCACTGCACACAGCAAATAACACACAGTGAGAATACAGGGCAGCCAACGCAGACAGCGCCCTTCACATCACCCAGAGGCCACTGCAGAGCCCCCAGGGACAAGAAGCATTAATTATGGACTAATGAAGCCATTTGCATGCACATTTTTAAAAATAGTAGTGAACATAACCCTAATAATCGAGGATGAGTGAGATGAGGCTGCATTAAAATGCTCTACTGAGTCTCTTATCTCATTTTAAAGAAAGACCTCTATCACCTTGGTGCTCATCAGTACACATTAACGTTGGGTAACCATGAGACATGGAATGTTATGCTGGTTCTGTACAGATACAATTGCTTCATCAACCAGTTTTTGAAGTGTTTCCTCTCTCTATAATCTCTTATGATCATCAACTCAAGATTCTGGTGAGGGGTAACAATAAAATATAATAACTTTTGATGTGAGGGAGAAGACAAAATAAAATATAAGAAATTTTGATGTAGGTGGAAAGATAAGGGTTACGTAAATCATAAATCGGGCATCATTTTGTATGTATATTAGGATTATGTTCTGGAACAATCAAGTACCATTTGGTGTGATCCAGACAATTATCAAATTGGAGGACAAGAGGGGAAAAATCAGTTCAGGAAAGTGGCTCAAAGCCATGGAGGGTCTTGGTATTGTTATAGGCTCAAGAGTAAACTTTGTGCCCTCAGAGGAGGGCACCAGCCAAAGCAGGAGCTGAAGCTTTGCAGCTTAGGAAGGCCAGAGACCACGGAAGCCTGAGCTGAACTTGGTTTCCATAGGATTTCTCTGTCCACTGATGAAAGAGTTGCTGGTCAGCCAGGTCTTTTGTGCCGAGCTCTTTGTGTTCTGAATTGAGAAGAGTCAGGCAGACGGGCAGCTTGAGATCCCTTTAAAGTTTCTCCTTTTCAGAAATTTATTTTATAAAACACATTATATGCACCCTTTTAATTTCATTTGATTCACACTCATATGTTGTACAGAAGCATTTGAAACAAACAAAAGTGTTGATGCTAAGCCCATTTGGGCAGCATCTCTCACCCTGACTTTCTACTTCCCACAATTCCTTTATAATAATACTATTTTTTTGAAATATTTCTCTCACAAAATAAAATTAAACCTCATTTAGCCAAAAGAAAAACTGATACCCCCTTGTTTTCCTTATAACAAATATCAATATTTTAATGTCCTCCCAATATTAATAAAACTAGAAACTGAATGATGGCATCTTAAATATTTACAACCTCCAATTTCAATAAGGCATCTTAATAAAAGTTATGGCATCAGGAATGAAGCTCTGTGATGTGCTAGAGTTTTTAGAGGAGGTGCTAAGCTGATGTTTTAGGATCACCTGGATTGTCCATGACGTGGTTAGAAGGGGGCTCAGGAAATCAAAATAAAAGGCCCTTATAAATAAGCTATAAGAAAGTAAGTTAATGGAGGGACTTCCCTGGTGGTCCAGTGGTTAAGACTCCGTGCTCTCAATGCAGGAAGCCCGGGTTCAATCCCTAGTCAGGGAATTAGATCCTGTATGCCACAACTAAAAGATCCCGCATGTCGCAGCGAAGATCCCACGTACTACAACTAAGACCCAGCACAGCCAAATAAACTTAAAAAATTTAAAAAAGAAAGAAAGAAAGAAAGTTAATGGAATATTTACAACTGAAAAAAGCCATCGTGATCATCTATCCCTCTATCATTATTCTGAAGACGAAAAACCTGGGATCCAGAGGTTACTACTTGCCAAGAATTACAAATCATATTAGTGACAGACCTAGAACCAGAATAGAGGTCACCTGACATGCATTCCAGAGTTTGGGTTTGTTTCTCTTCCTGCATGTGAGATGGGGTATAATAAATGTTGTCACAGGACAATGGAGTTGGGAAAAGTTGTGTCCCTTCAGTGTTTCACAGCACATGATGTGGGCAATTCTTAAAAATTTTGCTGGGTATGTTTCTCTGCCTGTAGGAAATAGGTGTTAGGACCTCAAGAGGAGGCACTTTGGTGCTTATTATTATTAGTTATATGAATAGTCACATTTTATATTGCTGTAGATTTATGCCTTTTCCAAAGTACTTTCATGAGCTTCATTCATTCACTCTACTATTTCATAAATACTGTGCACTTTGCTAAGCCTACATTATTTTATTAATTTTCATATCAAGCCCATATTGCAGGTATTATTAGTCCATTTTATAGGCAAGAAACAGGCCAACAGAGGTAACATAACCTGCCCCAGGTTACTATTACTGGTCAACCACAGAACTAGGTATCAAACCCCAATCTCTCTGACCCCAAAGCCCAAGTTCTCAACCACATTACTAGGTAACCTCCACGATGTCAGCCATGTGCGTCCACCTGGATTAGGTGATCTAATTATCACAAAAGTACCAGAAGGTCTATACTATGTAACCGTATTACAGATCACTTATTCATTCATCCAATAAATGTATATGAGTGCCTACTGTTGCCTACAGCAATCTTCTACTCAAGGAGGTAGAAGGATGAACAAGATGCATAACATTCCTGTCCTCATTGAGCTTACTTTCTGGGGAAAACAGGCTATAAGCAAGCAAGTGTATAAATATATAACACAATTTCAGGTAAATGCCAAGAAGAAACTAAACAGAACAAGGAGATAGAATGGCACTGGGAGAGGAGAGGGGCACATTTTAAATATGGAGGTCAAGGAAGGCCATTCTCAGCGGGTGATCTCAAAGCAGAAACTTCTATCAGGAGAAAGAGTGAGCTATATCAAGCTCTGATGAAATGAATCCTTAGAAGATGATGGTGAAACCCAGCCACAGAAAAATAAAGTCACCTAGTCTAAGGTCGTATAGCTGGGAGTCAAGTCCAGGCCTCTCAGTCCTGCCCTTTTTCTACTGCAACCTTAAAGTTTCTGCAGGTCAACCTTAAACCAACCAGTCATGGCATTTCCATTTCCTCTTATTCTCTACAAGTGCTTTTAAAAACAATTTTCATACAGAGACAAATAAAGGGAATATATGTTTTCCCGTTTGCCAGGTAGTTAACCATAAAGAATTTGCTAAAAACCTCCTACAGAGCAGTTCTCAGAGGATATCAGATATAAGAATTCTCCATTTTTATTATGAACAGGGGGGAAAAAGACATTCTCATATTTGACATGCCTTCTTGAATACTATTTCTTCCCACTGTTACGTTTATGAGCGGTTTTTATGATACACTCAAGTGTATATTTTATTTGTTTTTGGAATGGAACTGAATTGTTTTGCTCCATACAAGCCAAAATTGGAAGAAAATCCAATCTGAGGCATATTATGGGGACCTGCCCTTACTTTCCTGAGATTATCTGAGAACTCTGGGCTGACACAGTCTGAGAACCCTGGACGGGGGGAGCTCTGGCTTGCCAGTTTCAGTAGCCTCCCCAAGAGATGCTCGTTGCCCACGATCACCTGGCACACAAATAGTTGGTTGGATGGCTCAGGTGGCAGTGTCCATACTTTTCAAGCTAAAGTCAGCAGCCAGGATCTTCACTGCCACTCTCAAGGCCACACATTTGGTGATCTGTATTCAGGTGTCCCCAGGGCCTCTCCTCAGAGGTTCTGCCACCTAATGGGCATTCCTTAGAAATGGGTGTCATTTGCCAACTACCTTCATCTCTTTGGGACAATCCAGCAAAATACACGTGGATGGGCTCTAAACACAAAGGTGATCTCCTCCCTCCTGTACTCCTTCTCACACTTTAGAGTTCATAAAACTCCCTGGAGAATTTAATAACCTAAATGGGAAAAGAATCTGAAAAAGAACAGATACATGTATATGTATAACTGAATCACTTTGCTGTACACCTGAAATATAAAATAAAAAATTTAAATAAATAAATAAAACAGAACACATATAAGATCCAACAAAACACAGGGGGCTTCCCTGGTGGCGCAGTGGTTGAGAGTCCACCTGCCAATGCAGGGGACGCGGGTTTGTGCCCCGGTCCGGGAGGATTCCACATGCCGCGGAGCGGCTGGGCCCGTGAACCATGGCCGCTGAGCCTGCGCGTCTGGAGCCTGTGCTCCGCAACGGGAGAGGCCACAGCAGTGACAGGCCCGCATAACGCAGAGAAAAAAAAAAAAAAAAAAACACAGATTGCTGGTCTCCACCTGAGAGATTCTGCTTCAGTTGACCCGAGGTTGGGCCCAAGAATGTCCATTTCTAACAAGCTCCCGGGTGATGCTGCTGGTCCTTGGACCACTCTGAGTAGCACTGCTTATGTTACTTTTGCTTAAAGGGGAGAAAAACGTACCTTCTCATCCCTTTTGTGGAAGACTGTAGGGCCATAAAAAGGACAGGACCCCAATTAATTTTTCAGTAACTCACACTGTTACACTAATGGAAACAGAAGAGGGAGAAAATAATAAAGGAAATTTTATTTCCTGAAACACTGATGTGGAATGCTTTTCTGAAGGGGTCTTCACTGGTGGACCTCCTTACCACTGCTGCCACCCCACACCAGACAGATCTTGGCTGGCTTATAAACCTGCTCTCAGGGGTAGAACAGCTGCAAAAGGAACAGTTGGGAAATTTTTCATAGGCAAGTCTAGGCATTTCCTTTTCGGTACCAATTAACTAGCCAGAACTAGAGCGCTCAGCTGCCCTGGTGCACAATGCAATCCACACAAAAGCTCATCGTGTGGCAGACAGTGTCTCTCATAGCATCGAGAATTTCATATAGAAAGTGTAGAGGGAAATGAGCAGAAGAAAAAAAACACACATATGTATAACACATTTCAAAAACCGAGAGCTTTTTCTCTTGCCACCATGCATTTTTCACACTTTTTTCCTACATGACACTGTAATCCTGTGTATGTTTGCCCTCTGCCTTCCACTATAACACCCTGCTGAGGCTATATTCTTTTTTTCTTGGCTTTCTGCTGGCTTTTGGCAAAGAAGTAGCCTGGAATCTTAGGCGAAAACACATTTATATCTAATACCTCTTTTCATAACTTGCACCTTTACTAACTCTCATTTTAAAAACTGGTCCATGGACAAATATTACATGATGTCGCTTATATGTGGAATCTAAAAAACATGGTACAAATGAACTTATGTTCAAAAGAGAAACAGACCCACAGACATAGAAAACAAACTTATGGTTACCAAAGGGGAAAAGGGTGGGGGGCGGATAAATTAGGAGTTTGGGATTAACATGTACACACTATTATATATAAAATAAACAACAAGGACCTACTGTATAGCACAAGGAACTATACTTAATATTTTGTAATAAGCTATAAGGGAAAAGAATTTGAAAAAGAATATATATACATATGTCTGAATCACTTTGTTGTACACCTGAAACAAACACAACATTGTAAATCAACTATACTTCAATTAAAAATAAAACTGGTCTATGGATTCTGCAAGAAATACTATAGAAGCACATTCCTTGTGGTGCAAGGAATCAAAGAACTTGGGCAGAGAGCACGTCACATTATTTGGAAAGTCTTGCTTCCCCACAGCATATCTATGCTTTCATAACAAAGCTAGGCAAACTGGAATGAAGGTATGTTCTGGAAGTACTTAAAAGAAGCGACTTCTAAATCAACTCAGTCCCAAGTAGCTGTTTTCTCTAATGTAAAATAATCTCAAGCTACTCTGGGGAGCCTGTTCTGTACTTAGAAGCTATGTAAAGAAAGAGCCTGGAAAAAGTTACCACGATGCCAAGGCTAGGATAGACACCCAAGTATTGAAGGGATGCCTCGAAATTGCCATAGAACCTTTAATGGGCTACAGGGAAGATGGAGAAAAATCCAGCAACAACAGCACTATTCACCTAGAGCAACCCTACGTTACTATGGCAGTGTGATCTCCAATTCAGTCTCATCGTGGACACACCAGGAAAGAAAAAGAAGGAAATGCTTGCACTTTATCCTATCCTGAGGCTATGCTCAATTTAGATACCCTGGCAAGCAAATTCTGCACTTTTCCTTCTTTGGCAGCCTGTATTATAAGAACACCAGCTATCACAATGCATCATTCATTCATTCATTCATTCTTTGACCTTTCTCTCCCCATATGTCATGGTGACAGCAAAATTCTTGAGGAGTAAGTCAGTTTTGCTCAACAACGTGGATGAGACAGAGTTATTATCTATTTAAGAAAAAATAGAATATTTCTGATATTAATGGTCAATAAAATAACCTTCACAAATGTTAAAGCAAACATGGAAAAATAAAACAAAGGAACAAGTAGGACCATTTCCCCTCACCTATCAATGTAATTTTTCCCTCCCAAGGACAGTCATGACTTCATATCCTTTCTATATGTGAGAAAATGGAGCTGGGCATTCTAGCCACTGACTTGCTAATTAACATTCTAACCAAGAATGCTCTGCTAGAGATATTAGAAATCAAGTTACCCACAGGACTGTCATCTTGTTTGTAACCCGAAGCACTGATGCTTTGGCTTACAACTCTGAAGGTTTCATTACTGTCTGCTGTGTCTTCATTCTCCTTTGGAATGTCTCCAATTTCCCCAGAAACACAGGTGGTCTTTTGAATAAACAGAACTAACGTATTGCGCTCCATAAGCTCTATGATGATATGCATTTCTCTCATTCACAGCTGTTGCTTGCACAGTTGGAATACTGTGCAACTATGAGATGGCTACTTAGTGAACTGGAGGTTGCTATTCAGAGTATAAATTCACAGAAAGGCATCTTCAGGTAAAGAAGGAACAGAGAATAACAAGTGGTGCTCTTTACAGGGATCTGTACATTTTTCATTATCTACGTGAGGGAAGTGAAAACATGTTTAGGATCCACTGAAGAATTTGATGGTATTCATCCTACTTCAGAGCTATCCCATGCTGAGCGGAGAGCATTCTATCATGAAATAGTTGGTATAGAGGCCCTGAATAGGCAAGCTCCATACTTCTGGCATTTAATAAAACTCAAATGGTAGCTGTAATGAAATTACTTTACCACTTCTCATTCATCGAAGACTAAAAGTGAGGAATACATGGGATAATATAACATCCATTTTACAATGGTGCCAGTATCAATGTTCAAGGGTTTAAATAACACAAGCAGAGTCAAAACCCAAGCAAAGACAATGATGTTTATACTGCAAAGTTGTGACACCTCACTTCGGGCACAGCAATCTTGAAATGTTCTCAGCTATAATTCCTCTCCGAATGTAAAATTAATCATGAAGACTTTCAATAGCTTTACTTACTGAACTGCACCTTATTATTTACAACAACCCAAGGAAAGGCTTTAGCAACTGAGACAATGTTACTGCATGACAAAAGGTGGAAGACACGTCTAATAAAACAAAACAAAACCAATGAAAAAAGACCAACTATTGACAACACAGAGGTAAACTTTTTAACAGGGGTTCTAAATTGACATATGAAATCTAAATTGGACTTTTTATTTAAGAGGGTGGATTAAGCATAGAATGAAATCTTCTTTTTCAAAAAACTCATAGAAATGATAGAAAAGAGCTAAAGAAAAATGATTAAACACATATTTATGCTTGGAAACCAAAGACGAGTATCTCCGTAGATTAGAAAGACGTATCTCAAAATGGGAAACAAACAGGAAGCTACAGGTAAAAAGAGGCCAATGCTTTCAAAAGACTATATTGCTATAAATGCATATATCTAGATATATATGTGTACGTGTGTGTGTGTTTGTGTGTATGTGCTCATTTGCAGGAAAGATTTTGTCAAACATACCATCTAGTTGTTTATACTCCAAGGGTCATGTAAAATTTGAACTTTAAGTTCTCAAGATTTGGGTTAATGCTGCTACAAGGTTGTCTCCTAAGGCGGTCATTTAGAATCCATGATGGGCAAGAAGCAGTCATTCCTAGAAAATGAAAACACAGCAGCAAGACACCAAGCATCTGGAAATCTAACGTGTGAAGGAGGGAAAACAGGATACACTTATGGAAGAGTTTAAACTTTGAAGAACAGAAATAATAAAGAAATCTGAAAATATTTTTAATATGTATATTTAGTACCCAGGAAGATAGTAGTTATTTGTTTTTTACAGAATATGGAAAATATGCCATTGACTGATGCCTGACACATATGAAGCACTCTATGAACGCTAGCCATTATTTTCTTTCACTACAATACTGGCTTCATGAAGGCAGAGAACTTGTTTTATTTACCACTATATTCTCCAACACCTAGAGGAATTTCTTATACATATACAGCAAAAACTGAACAATTAGTTTTTAAGTAAAAGAATAAATTAGGTAACTGCACTGAAAAATGAACAGTAGATTACTAAACAAGAGTAGTGGTCATGAAACAAGAACAGGTTCTTATTTAGAAAAACCAATTAGATATCTTAGACGTGAGAGAAATAATGATTGAAATAAAAAATTAAAGGTTCATAATCAATGTATCACAAACGGTCATTGCTCCGGGGGATTCACCTTCTCACTCTAACTAGGCCCTGGAAAAAACTTACACTTGGAGGTATCGTTGGTCTTACACAAGGTAGGAGCATTTTCCAAGAGAGCCCACAGAGAAATGAACATGAGCATAGCCTGGCATACAGGGGCTGGGGTTTCTGATGCTAACATCTGAGGAGTCAGGGTAGGAACACATAGAAATTTAGGCCAGGGTAGCCAGGAGCAGAGGCCACAGAGTTGAAGAAATGTGCTAGAGCAGAAGAGACTTGGCATTGGTAAATCAGAGAGGAACTAATATGATGGAACCCTCTGGTATGTAAGTCTGAGGTAAGGCAATCAGAGGTAAAGTGTGCTAAAGTCCCTGTATTGTTTAGGATGTAGATGAAGGTATTGTTTAGCTTTTGATTTTGTTATGTTTAATATACATGGAAAGGCCCAGTGCTACCCAATAAGAGTGATTAAAGGCAGAATGTATAATTTTGAATGAGAGAAAAAAATGAGGATGAAAAAAGATCAAATATATTCAATCCAAAGATGGTAAGAGAAAAGAGAAATGGGGCAAGTAGAAACTAATAGAAATAGTTCATAATAACAACAGTCAAGATAACCAAATGTACTAAACTCAAAGGTTTAAGGAAAAAGAAGTCACATTGGATTTAATAAATATGTTAGTCCTGAAGGACTCACCCCAATTAAGATCAAGTAATCAACTCACAAAGAAAATTACCAAAATCACTGCTATTAGCATCTGTAAGCATAAACAAGAAATAACAGATTTAGACTCACAAAAACTGCAGATGTTTAACTGGTTGGATGTATTTCATGGCTTCATGAAATGATTTAAAAAGTGAATATTTTATATAAAGCTGAGTATTCAGCAAGAAATTATTGGCAATAGAAAAAATACTAGAAAAAAAGTCTCCTAGAAATGAAAAAATGTATTTGTAGCAATCAGAAATTCTGTGGATGACTTAAAGATCAGTTTTATGCAATAAAGAGAGCACTGGTTAACTGAGAGGTATATCCAAAGATTTCGTCTGGAATACAGCAAAAAGGAATAAGGAGAAGAGAAAATACAAAAAAGAAGTTAAAAGACATTGGAACATAAAATGATAAAGACCAATATAAGTCTACTTGCAGCCCCACATAGACTGCGTGAAGGGAATGGAGGAAAGGCAATATTTTCTCTCTCAGAAAAGATAAAAATCATAGATCCATAGATGTAGTGAGGACAACTTGTCCCAAATGGGATATATCAAAAGAAACTCCCTAAGGCACATCTTAGTAAAACTGGAAGATTTCGGGATAAAGAAAATATCTTGAACACCCAGAGAGAAAAGACAAGATCATAGCTTGTTTAGGATAAAGATTAAGATATTTAGATTTTGTTATGTTAAATATGCATGATAAAGTTTCAATGGTAATCAAAAAGCGATTAAAAGTAGAGTGTATAAATTTGAAGAAGAGAAAAAAATTGAGGAAGAAAGAAAGACCAAATATGTTAAATCCAAAAATGGTAAGATGAAAGAAAAATGATACAAGTAGAAAGTAACTGAAAAAGTCCAAATATTTTAAGAATCAGAATAACCAAATGGGCTATATTCAGAATTAAAAAAAATATTTCAGTCATATTGGATTTAATAAATGTCAGTTTTTCCATAGCTAAAGACAATCATCCTCCCCAAATCCCCCCCCCCTCCGGCCAAAATATAATGAAACAACCACAGTTATGGAAACTAGTTATAGGAAAATTTTACACAAAACTGTGTCCTTGCTATTTATATCAGTCTGCCAAGGCTGCCATAATAAAATACTGCTGACTGGATGGTTTAAACAACAGAAATTATTTCTCACAATTTTAGAGGCTGGAAGTCCCAGAACAAGGTTTGGTGGGGTTCATTTTTGGGTGAGAGCTCTCTTCCTGGTTTGCAGACAGCTGCTTTGTCCTCACATGTGCTTTCCTCTGAGCACACATGGAGAGGGAGGGGGAGAAAGAGACAGAGAGAGAGAGAGAGAGAGAGAGAGCACTCTGGCATCGCTTCTTCTAAGGATACTAACCCCATTAGTATCCAGTATTACCTTATTTAACCTTAAGTACTTCCCTACTTCAATTACAGCCACCCTGGGGGTTAGGGCTTCATATACGAATTTGGAAGGACATCTATATTCAGTCCATAATATTGTACCCCAGTCCCCCAAAATTCATGCCCTTCTCACATGCAAAATACATTCATTCCATCCTAACAGCCCCAAACATTTTCATTCATTTTAGCATCAATTCTGAAGTCTAAAGTTCAAAGTATCATCTAAATATTACATAAATCAGATATGGGTGAGACTCAAGGTATGATTCATCCCAAGATAAAATTCCTCTCCAGCTGTGAACCTGTGAAGCCAAACAAGTTGTCTGTTTCCAAAGTACAATGGTGGAACATTCTTATTCCAAAGGGGAGAAATTGGGAAGAAGAAACAAAACCCAGCAAGGCAGATTTTCATCAGATCTTAAGGCCGGGGTAAGATTCACTGGAGTAACAATATCACCCCCACCCCAAGGCTCTGTGAGGGCAGCCCCTCCCCTGAGGTACAGGGCAGTGGCATCCTAGCCCCTGAAAATGAAGAGCCCACCTTTGGAACAGAGGAGGAACTAGCCCTGCCCCCTGGGTCTGTGGTGGCAGTGTCAGCTCTGTTGATCTCTGAATCACCTTTGGGGTCATTCTTCCTTTTTCTTGAAGGATGAAGCATGTTTGCAGTAGGATAGCTTTACTGTATGCTCCTACACAATCTAAGAGGCCTGAAAGCCATCTTTTATTATGTCCTATTTTTTTCTGTCCCTTTTAGTAACAAGTTGGCAGTGTTTCTGCTGATATAATCTCATCTCTATTCCTGGCTTCTTCTGAGATGGCTGCTTAAATTCATGGTTCACATCCATCTTAATCCCCTTATCAAATGATTGTTCAGCCATACCCCTTAGTCTTCAGAACAAGGTTTCTCATGTTTTGCAATATGGATAAGCTAAGAATCTTCCAGATCTTCAAATTATGGTTCCTTTTTGCCTATCAATTTATCTCACTCCTCTTACTTTTTACTATAAGCAGTCAGAGGGATCCAGTCCCCACCTTCAACATTTTGCTTAGAAATCTCTGCTAAATATCTAATTTCATCACTCATAAATTCTACTTTCCATGGAACACTAGAACACAGTTCAGCCAAATTCTTTGTCACTGGATTGCCTTTCAGGCAGGGGGGAGAAAAAGCTGATGTCCTAGTTGGAATGTGATCAGGCAGAAAAGAATTTTCTGTTATTCAGGGGAGGGTCAGCTTTGTTATATTCAGACCTTCAACTGATTGCATAAGGCCACCCACATTAGAGAAAACAATCTGCTTTACTCAGTCTATGGATTTACATGTTAATCTCATGCAGAAATATGTCCACAGGAATTCCCAGAAGAGTGTTTACCAAATATCTGTGTACCCTGTGGTCCAGTCAATTTGACATATTAAATTAACCATCACGCTATTACTTGAAGGCAGAGAATGCTGAAATTGCAAAATAACTGAAGGTATAAAAAGAAAACTCACCAAATCCCAGTGTTCAATCTCTCATACTACCTCTCCACTAACCCTCTCCACTGCCTCCAGCTTCAAGGCTTTGAGAAGAACAAAGGCAGACCAAGGGAAAACAAACAAATACAACCTCATACAGATACTTTCCATAGAAGAAGTAGAGAAAATTAGAAGTAACTACTGTACTGAAAAGCACCAGACCTAGACACAGTGGTACTCCAAAAAATCTTCAAACGCCAGATAATCCCAATGCTGTAGGAATTATTCAAGAGTACTGCAAAGGAAGGAAAAATTTCAAATTCTTTTTTTTAAGTAAATATGATACAAACTGATAGACCAGATAAAGACTGTGCAAAGAAGAAAACCAAAGACCAATATCACTAATGAATATCAGTACAAATATACTAAAATAAAATATTAACATGTAGATTCCAACATCACTTTAAGCAAATAATATGCATGCTAAGTTTTCGTTTTTGGAATATAAGTTGGTTCAATATTTTAAAATAGGTTAATATAATTTATCTTATCAATAAATATAAGGAGGAAAATATGCTTATCTCCATAGATGCTGACAAAACACTTGACCAAATTTAACACCCATTCATTATTAAAATACTCAAGAAAATAGGAACTGAGAGGTACTTTCATAATGTAATACTCTATCGATTTATAGATAGAGATAAAGATAGAAATACAGATAGACATAGAAATACTTAAGTCTGGAAGCCAGAATCTTATTTAATAGGAAAACAACTAGATTAGGAGCAAGGCAACAATTCTATCTCCAGTACTCGTCAACACTGTACTACACTAGTATTAACCAACATGATCAGCCAAGAGAAAGCAATTAGTGGCGTAAGATTAGGAAGAAGAACTATCTCTATTTGCAGATATCATACCTGTAAACTCTCAGAGAATCAATGATAAAACTAACATAAACTGTAAAAGAATTCAATAAAATGTAAGAATATCAAATCAGTAGCCTTCATGTACACAAACAATAAATAGTTAGAGGACATATAGTAGAGAGAATTGCAACAGAGGAGATTAAATATTTAGGATTAAATTTAACAAGAAATGTGCAAAATCTATATGATGACAAATTTAAATCATTCCTGAAAGAAACAAAAGTTGGTTTAAAAAATGAATAGACACTCCCTTTTCTTGGATATGATGACTCAACATTGTGAAGATATCAGTTCTCCCTAAATTAATTTATAAATTCAACACAGTCTTGATAAAGATAACAAAGACAGATTATAAGGAGTTAGACAAGTTGATACTAAAGCTCACATGGAAGAGAAATGCAATAGCCAGGGAAACAATGAAAAAGAAAAACTATGAGAAAGGATTAGCGCTACCAGATAATAAAACATACTATAAAGACTCTATAACTAAAACAGTATGGGGTTGGCACATAAATAGGCAAATAAATCAGTGGAATATAATATAGAAAGTCCAGAAATAAACCCAAATATATATGGAAATTTAGTATATGATAAAGATGGCATCTCAAATCATTGAGGGTAATGATGGACATTTTCAGAAATGGTTCTTTGATTAGTGGAAAAATGGATATATCTCTGTGTATGATAAAACTTTTTAAAAAGCAACCGAAAAATAAACACAAAATAGAGGACAGTTGGGTTGAAGAAACAGACACAGATAAGAGAGGGGCATACAGACATATGAAGTTATTGGATATGTTGCAGTTATTGACTTTGGTGGCATATTCGTGGATGTCTACTGTATTTAAAACTAAATAAATGATAAATAAATTAAATTAAAAATGATACTGGCTAGAGAAATAATGTTAATGTGCCATGAACCAAGGATTCAAACTAACCCAATTTTGTGTACCCAAATCCTTAAAATAAAACCTCAGTACATGGTCTTAATACCTGAAGAGTAACTCAGTCACTAGAACGACTGAACTGAAGAATTATTTCACATGTAGCACAAAAAGATGAAAAGCCGTAAGAAAATTTAAAACATTTAGAATAGATACCCCAAATTTGATATCCCTCTAAAAATATTTCTAGAAGCAAATAATGGAAAGAATGAAAGAGGGCCAATAGTAGAAAAGACAATGGCCAATTATTTCCCAGAACTGGGAAAAAAATACACAAGTCTTTAGGTTGACACTACTCACTAAGTGACAAGAAGGAGAATAAGTATAAAACCTCACTGCAAATACCATAAGCACAAACATAATGATAAAGAGAAAAATTGGGACCTCTCTCAAAGAGGAAAGAAAGATCAACTTCAAAAATAATACTTCAGAATGACATCAGATTCCTTATCAGTACCACTGAATGTAAGAAAGCAGTGGAAAAACATTTCTAAATCCTGAGAGAAAATAACTTTGAACCTGGAATTCAATACACAATAAAATTTCAAAAGTAAAAGTATACTATTCAAGAGTAAACATTTAAGAAAGATATTTTCATATGTTTAAGCACTCAAATTTTACTACCTACAGACTCTCCCACACAGAAGTAAACTTTATAAGATTATAAAGAATATAAGGATATATTCTAACAAGGAAAAAAGTAAAACACAAAGAAGAATTTAGATAAAAATGCAATGAGAAGCAACTTATAAGCAGTAAAATCTATAACTAATAGCTGAATAAATAGTATAATAAACTTTGATAACTGAAATTAAAATTCCAAAAGATAGCATGGGTTAGTTGGGTTGGTGGCAGGAGGGTTACTGAGTAGAACTCCAGAATAAAAAATATTCTAACATATCTATCTTCTTTGAGGGAATGAGAAATTAACTGAATAACATGAGACTTTATTAGGAAACTCTAATAAGCTTATTTATGTGTGATAAAAATGTAAAGATAATAACAGAAGGGTAGAAATTAAAAGTATAGCTTTAAACCAATAGAGGAAAAAACAGAGCAAAGAATTCTTAAGCAATTCAACAGAAGGCAAGAGGAGAAAAATAAATGAAACAATGAGAAAGCAAGGTAAACAGAAAACACATGGAAAAAGAAACTAGACATAAGCCTAAAGATCTTAATAACCATAGTAAATATGAATAACTTGTCAAAAGACAGAAAATCTCAGAATGAATAAAACAACATGCAAATATAGGCTATTTACCAAATACATACAGCTGAAACAAGAGGAATTAGAGAGGTTGAAAATAAGGAAATGAAAAAAGTACAAACCAGTCAAATACTAGCAAAAAAGAAATAAGATATAAGAAGATATAATGATATTAAATCTGTCAAAATAGAATCCAGGAGACACAGAAAGACATTTCATATATCAATAAATGGAAAAAATCTATTAATGAGCTGTAAAGTATTGAACTTGAATGAACCTGAATAAAGCTTAAAATATGTACAAAGCAAAATCTGATAGAAACATAAAGAGAAACAGACAAACCTACAATCATAGTACATGTCTCTCATATACTGACAGATCAAGTACACAAAAAAAAGCAAGGATGTGGAAGATTTCAACAATATACTGAACAAGTCTGATGTAACAGATTTATATAGAACTTTGCATCCAAAACCAGGGAATGTACATTCTTTTCAAACACACAAAGACCATTTGCAAAGACTGTTCTAGACATAAAGGAAGTCTCAGCAAATTCTACATTGTGAGTACCAAAATGGCCACATTCACATATAGTGAAACTAGAAGTCACCCTTTCTTCCCAACTTGGTATATCTGGGAAGGTTTTTTGTTTGTTTGTTTCTTCCCACATGTAAATAATTAATGAGTTAAGCAGGAAAACAAAATGGAAATTGCAAAATATTTAATAATAAGAAAGAAAACCTATATTTCAGGGCCAGTGAGATAAGGGCAATGTGGTTCTCAGAGGAGAATTTATAAACTTTAAATTATTTCTTAAAAACAAGAGAGATTAAGTAAATTTTTCTACAGAATATGCTAGAAAAGGAATAACAAAATAATCCCAAATGGGAAGATATAAAGGTAAAACCCCCAAATGATAATAAGCACACAAAAAAATTAAAATTGATTAAACAAAACAAACCTTTGCCTCATTTAAAACACCAATACTTTTATGAGTATATTAAAGAAAAAAATGAAATAACAAATAAGTTCAAAATAAAACGTAAGCAATAAATGTAACTACAAATAAAGATATTTTTCATTTTTAAATTATAACAGAACATTCCAAAATTGCCAATAAACTTGAAAATCTGGATGAAATGGACAATTTTCTAGAAAAACATAAAGTACCGAAGAGAAGTAGAAAACCTGTGAACAGAACTATTAGCACAGAATAAAATGAAAAAAAAAAAAAACAAAACTGGCCATTGTTCTAGTATCCCAATGTTATTGGTAGCATATCAAATAAGATTTTATCTACTTAAATACACTTAACCTGGCACTGTTCTAATTTCTAGTGGTAAGATTTTGTGGACACTAAAATGAACTATGAATCAGAACTTAAACAGCCCCTGTATCCCACACCTATAGAAAACACCTGGTTGTTCTTGCAAATATGACAGACTTTACTAATTTTGCTCTGGTTTTTTTAAAAAATTAAAAACCATAACAATGGAGGTAATAAAGGAATTGTCTGAAGGCACCCACGGCATTCATAATCACATTAAATTTATAATTTCCTTTGTCTTGAAATTGTTCATATTTCACAGAGACTATGCTTTTCAAGTTTCCAGATATAATAACAAATGCCTAAGGTGTGCTTGATGAGGAAACTGTAAGAGAATAAACTTGCAGAAACATATGGAAAAGTTCTTCTTTTTGGTATTCCAGGTATCTAGATGAAATACAGAGAGAGAGGTAAAAATAGGTAATTGTTTCTTAAACTACAATTAATAATACGTCATTGGGGCTTCCCTGGTGGTGCAGTGGTTGAGAGTCCGCCTGCCGATGCAGGGGACACGGGTTCGTGCCCCGGTCCGGGAAGATCCCACATGCCGCGGAGCGGCTGGGCCCGTGAGCCATGGCCGCTAAGCCTGCGCGTCTGGAGCCTGTGCTCCGCAACGGGAGAGGCCACAACAGTGAGAGGCCCGCGTACAGCAAAAAAAAAAAAAAATAAGTCATTAATACTGATAATCACTGTGGTAAGCAGGATAATGCCCCCTCCAATGTAACCACACCCTAATCCCTGGATTGCTGTATACATTACCCAATATGAAAAAAAAAAAGACTTGCAGATGTAATTAAGGTTAAGAACCGTACCAGATGGAGAGATTATCCTCAATTATCTAGGTGGGTCCCACCTAATCACATGAGCCCTAAAAGCCAAGAACGTTCCCTGGGTAGAGCCAGAGACCCTGTAGAAAGGAAGGTCAGAGATTCCATGTATGAGAAGGATTTGACACCCCACTGCTGGTTCTGAGATGTAGGGCAGCCACATGCAAGGGTGGCAAAGAGGTTTCTAGGAACTAAGCCCCTGGCTGACAGAGCGAAGGAACCCTCAAATGCGAAGGCAGTCCTAAGACCACAAGGAACTGAATTCTGCCGACGACCTGAGTGAGCTCGGACACAGAGTCTTCCCCAGAGCCTCAAGAAAGAAACGCAGCTCTGCCATCCCCTGATTTCAGTCATGTAAAATCTCAAGTAGAGAAACTAGATGAGCAAAACTATTTAAACTTCTGACCCACAGAAACCATGAGAAAACAAACAGAAAATGGGTGTTGTGTAAATCACTGAATTTGTGGTCATTTTTATAGCAATAGAAAACGAATACAATCACAAACCGAAATAACAAATATAAAGATGCTTACTTTGTATCTTTAGACCTTATTCTGCACACACAAGGGTAACTCTTTTCCCCATGATGTGGAGTAGACATTCCCCAATACTGAACTCACCAAATATGAAGACACTTTCCATAAGGTCAGCCATATCTTTACTTCTATACGTGTCAGCAAGTTATGATGAAATGAAACCACTGCTTTGTTCTACTGGCATTTCCCCATACGGTAATGGATCTATGCTTTCTGTTAGGTGCCAGATAGCACAGGGACACCAACCACTTACAGTCTCATTTCAAACATGGAGGAAAGCAAAAGTTAAGGAATCCTTGACTTTAAATTAGAGACAAGAAGCTCCATGACCATATTAAGGTCCATGATGTTTTATTTGAACCGACCACACACCTGTGTTAGGATTTTTGTCCCATTGTGAATCTGTACCCTAAATTACATTGCTGCTACACAATACTGAAATCACCCTCATTATCTAGGACACATTTATCAGGCAGTAAAAACAATTTAAAATACTAAGGCTCTGAGCCATCTGTCATTAGAAGTGCCCAATTATATTATGCAAGTTCCTTGGAAGGTTTCCATAGTGTAGGATCTCCCTAACCCACATCAACAAACTGATTTTTAAAAAGCACCTATTCTACCATTTGACATTTCATATTGTTTTGTATCTGATACCAGGTGGACAATTTGGCAGGTAGAGGAACTTCCTAAGAAATTCAAGCTACTCACCTATAGTCAACATGAATTATTTGCCTTAAATATAACTTTTCTGAAAGACACATATTATTTTAGATTTCTGTCACCACACTGTCTTGGTGACATCATATGCAAACCATATAGGAATATTTTTTAACTGGATGCCAAATGTCTGGGATTTTAGGTCTGGCTGTAAAGATGGTATAAACAAATGAGTTCCTGATGTTTCTTATTAGAGGATGCCAAGAATCAATACATTGCTCAATAATCTAGAACAAGAGTCAATCATTCTGAATTGACTTGCAAGCCTCGACAGTCTCAATCGATAGGGAGCTGTAGGTTTATGAGAATATCCAGCACCTACTCTGAGAACTTTTTATAATCCCTTTGCTGTTAGATAGAAAACTGAATTCCTGCCTTGGTACTGGAGGGTTCCAAGACTGTCCAGAACACAAGATGTGCAGCCTAAGACTCATGCTAACTATTTTTTAATTGAAAGTTAACCTCTCAGGAAAATTAACTGCAGAGCCATTCTTCTTGATGTAAAAAACTACATTCTAGTTCATCATCTGGCATTAACTTGTTTTCAGCAGCACCTATTGAAAACTAAGCACCCAATGTGAAGGCAACACATAGACCTAGTTCACTTTAAATTAAAATGTAGAATCACTTGGGATATCTCGACTCACAAGCACAGCACAGAGACAACCTAATAACAAAGTACAAATTAACTGGTTACAACTTGATGTCACTTTTGAAGAAAGAATTGTACATATGTGAAACAAATACTGCTGGTCAAAGTTTGTGCGTTTATTTATTATTTATTGAATTCCTGCAGTGAGCTGATTAGCCAAGGGCAATCTTGCAGCAAGAAAATGATGAGTTGTTAAATAACTCTTCTTTCCTCTTCTGCTCAGCTGTGCTCATTAGCAGATTTGGGATGTACCTCCTGTGGGTGATAGAACCTAATAAACCTTATTCATTCTAAAATTAAAAAAAAAAAAAAGTTGAATGCTTACCACGTACAAGATGACATAAGATCAAAACAACAGAAGACAGAGTTTCTGATAACAAACAGTAGGATTTCACAGTTCCATAGAGACTCTGCATATACTTTTTATTTTTGAGTTTAAATGCATTTTATTTTTAGACAACCTACATAACATGTTTTTTTTTTCCTCAAAAACAATGCCTCTACTCCAAATAAATCAACATCAAAACGAAGAGGTCAGGATGACATCAATCCCATTTGTCTAAGTCCTGGTGTTGTGTAGATGAAAAGCAGCAGCCAGCCAGTTATGACGAGCAAGTGATCCAAACAGCCAAATTTGTTAACATTTTTCCATTTCTAGACCATCCTTAAAGAAAGTCATATATGGCGTCATACTATCCTCACGGTAGTCCAGGAGAGCAGCCATGCCATCCGGATTCATGTTTTCACCAATAAAGAACTGGTAGTTTCTGAAATTATCAAGGATGTGCTTGATTTGTTCTGCAGCCCCTGTCATAAAAGGTTTTCCCCTTTCTGGTCTCTGTTCCTCAAGCTTCCCTTTGATTGACTTCATGTAATCTTTGATGTACTTCTTGTTGGCTTCTTTTGTGAAGCTGGTTTCCTGCAAATGATGGTTCATGACAATATCCACACCACTGATTACTGTGTTTTCGGTACCTTAGCCCTTGGGGCCTTCAGCGGAGGCATTTCCACCGATGAGCGAGTCATCAATGTTACCCTCTGTTCTACGGACCATCTTCCCCTCCACTTCCAGACACAGCCCGTCGTCGACCTTGTAGATGTTGGAGAACATCTCATCATGGCTGATGAGGTCCCGTTAGATGATCATGATGGTGAGCGGAGGGAGACAACGGTGGCACTAGCTTAGTAGGAGCCTGGAACTCAGAGCTAGGGAGGTGCAGCCGGAGCGGCGCTCTGGGGGAGGGGGGACCGGGCAGAAAAAAAGCTGCATATAATTTTATAATGAAAAGAATACTTACAGAAATATCATGTCTCTATTTTTTTTTTAGGAGTTCACAGAAATAACTTATTAGGGACCAGCCCACATTTTTTATATTTCATAAGTTAAAAAAATTACATCACCCATTTCTATACACTTCCAAAGCATGCAACAATTCGAGGTTTTATAATCATTTTTTATAGCACCCATTTAAAAAAATAAAGGCTTATCACAGAGAAGCAAATATGCACTTTAATCAGAACATTCTCAATCATCCTACAGGATAGATACCTTCCATGAAAGTATTCTATAGAATTTCCCTGTCCAATACTGTAGCCACTAAAGATATGTGGCTATTTAAATTTAAACTCTTTGGGGGCCTCCCTGGTGGTGCAGTGGTTAAGAATCCGCCTGCCAATGCAAGGGACATGGGTTCGAGCCCTGGTCCGGGAAGATCCCACATGCCGCAGAGCAACTAAGCCCGTGCGCCACAACTACTGAGCCTGCTCTCTAAAGCCCGCGAGCCTGTACTCCACAACAAGAGAAGCCACTGCAATAAGAAGCCCATACATTGCAACGAAGAATAGCCCCCGCTTGCCACAACTAGAGAAAGCCCGCGTGCAGCGACGAAGGCCCAAAGCAGCCCAAAATAAAATAAATAAAATAAAATACAATAAATTAAATAAATAAATTTAAATTCTTTTTTTATTTGAGGTATAATTGATTTATAATGTTTCAGATGTCCAGCAAAGTGATTCAGTTATGTATATATGTATATTCTTTTTCAGATTATTTTCCATTACAGGTTATTATAAGATATTGAATATAGTTCTCTGTGCTATACAGTAGGTCCTTATTGTTTATTTTATATATAGCAGTGTGTATCAGTTAATCCCAAATTCCTAATTTATCCCCTGCCTTTCCACTTTGGTAACCCTAAGTTTGTTCTCTATGTCTGTAAGTCTATTTCTGTTTTGTAAATAAGTTCATTTGTATCATATTTTAGATTCCACATATAAGTGATATCATATGATATTTGTCTTTCTCTTTCTGACTTACTTCACTTAGTATGATCATCTCTAGGTCCATCCATAAAAATTCAGCTCCTCAGTTACACAAGCCACATTTCAAGCTCAAGAGACACAGTGGCTAGTGGCTACCATATCACAGCACAGAATATTTTACTCATCACAGAGAATTCTGTTGCACTGCACAGTTGTCACCATAATTATCTTTATCCACAAAGAATGATACTGTCTTGACCCAATGTCTTAGCCTTTTTGTACAACTGTAGACTGTAAAGATGTCTGAGAACATGTATTATCAACACATTATTACCTGAGGGAACTAATGCTTGGAAAGTTTTAGGTAACAGAAAGATAACTCGAGGTTTTTCTCTACATTCTGAAGTCCATCTTGCATTGAAATCTTTAGTCTTCCAGTCCCTGCCAGGAGTGTGGTGGCTGATTGAAATCTAGGGCTCAGGTGATCAGATTTTATCTACTATGACAGTGCTGATTGAATCATAATAGGTGCTCGATTCAGGCTTGTGAGCTCAGAGAGAAAAGTGGTTTGATGTATTAATGATGACTTGTAGGCTGAGAGCTGATTTTATACTTGCAAGACATTTTGTGTTAACTAAAAATATTAGCTAGCAACTAAGAAGCACACACATGGTGGTAAGGTGCACAAGCAGAAGTAAAGCAATTTTGAAGTAGGGAACAGTATATCTCACATCCCCCAGACTACCTGAAAATCATTCTTCAGTTTGGGCTCTGTAACTTTAGAAGGATATAGATAGAACTCTACTGATAAAAGGAAGAACTTTAAATTACACTCACACATTTTCCAAGCCCTAGTCCACCTTCTCTCCACCTTTTATAAGAGATATGAGTCCTGGACTAAGAAAAACCTCTTCGGAATGAATCTAAGAAAGAAACTATAAAATAACCTTCCAAGAGAGTCTCTTATGGAGAAAAATAAAATGTCACCTCTCTTGCTGTCGCTTAAAAATATGTTTTCCTGAGAATCAGAAGACACATGGAAGGACTTCTTCAAGCCACATGTGTCTGCAGTAGTCTCTAGAGAGATTTAAGAAATAAAATTTCTCATTCTTAGAATCCTGCCTGTCTATCGCATAAATTCCTATTGCACTCTGCCTCTAGAAAAATACTGTATTATTTTGCTTACCTGAAATTCAGTCTGAGATCGGACTTCCAATTTCTGTTTGGAAGGTTGAATTTTATAAAGGAGATTTCCAAGCTTATCCATCTAAAATCTCTTCGTTGAAAGCTCTAGTTCAGCCACTGTGAAGTTTCACAGAGGTTGAGTCCAGTTTGAGAGTTGTCTGGGAGCCTTACTTCAGCTTCACTTTTCTATAGAATTTTGGCTATACTCCCACGGAAAAAAAGAAAATGTGAATCTAATTTTTCCTTTGTTAGCAATGCTCATAGAATATATTGGTTAAAGCAGAAGTCCTTTTAATGAATTGTGAATTTTTCAATGGTCATCTGTGTGAAGTTTCCCCCTGTTCCCCACTCCCACCCCAGGATAACTGTGAGTATGTAGTGTAAAAATGGAACTTGTTTTTAAAGAATATATTTTGAAGAAGAAATTCTCCAAAAGCCTCAATACAAGGTGGATGATTTGCTTCCTTTGTTATGATCAGAGAGACCACATTTACACAAGAGTAAGAATTTAAATAGAAAAAATAATCTATAAGGAAAAGGATTCAATTTGATTCTTTTTGAAATGTTTACATTATTAAGTGTTTTGGGGGGGTTTTTTTGCTCTAATTTGTGTTTGGTACCACAATTCACATTGGAATCACCCTGGAAATCTTGTTTCAATTAATTTCTTAAGACAATTCACCCATTTAGTGACAAGAATATCTTTGATGACTTAAGTCAAAGTATCAGGTATTAATCCATGTCAATATGGCTGCTGGACAAGGGGTTTCCCTGTACATTTTAAACATATACACTAGTTATGAAACCAGAGCAAGAGTGACACAGGCCTTCTACTAGTCAGACATTTCAGCATGCACAAAATAAATATCTGATGATTTAACTAATGAGAAGCTACTGTATAACACAGGGAACTATACTCAATGCTCTGTGGTGACCTGAATGGGAAGGAAATCCAAAAAAGGAGGGGATATATGTATATGTATAATTGATTCAATTTGCTGCACAGCAGAAACTAACACAACACTGTAAAGCAACTATACTCCAATAAAAATGAATTTTTTAAAAAAAGAATTAGGTAGAACATTTGTCTACATTTATCTACTCATATGTGTCTATTCCCTTCTTTATGCAGGATGTATATAATTCTAGACATTTTAATTCCTCCCATCTTCCTAAAAGAATTAGATAAATGAGCTCCTAACACAGTAGAAGATTTAGAAGATTATTTGGCAGGTTCCAAAGGCTTTCTGAGCCCTTAAAAAGATAATGAATTAAACAAAATAATAGTAAAGGCATGATAAATAAGCCAGTGTTTGTTTGTGAATTGGTGAAGCACACAGCAACCTAAGATTTATTGTTTGAGAAAAACCAAGACAGGCCCTCTTCCCATACTTCCTTCTATAAATAGAAAGGTATAAATGCATAAATATATTCATATATCTCAAGTATACACATTGCTTTTTTTAGGCTCTGGACGTGCAGGCTCAGTGGCCATGGCTCACGGGCCCAGCCGCTCCGCGGCATGTGGGATCTTCCTGGACCGGGGCACGAACCTGCGTCCCCTGCATCAGCAGGCGGACTCTCAACCACTGCGCCACCAGGGAAGCCCCCTCAAATATACACATTGCAAGAAAGATGGGAAACAAATGAAATGAACCGTCAAGAGTGGTTATTTCTGAATGGTGTAACTATAGACAATTGTTATTTTCTTCTCTTATTTTTTTTTACTCCTTAAATTTCCTGTTATTTTTAATCAGAAAAAAAAAGTATTTTGATACCACTATTTTTTTTCTATTGATAACCCCCTGCATGTGGTCTTTTTAAAATTTTTAGCAAGAAAAAAATGTTAAATAATTTTAGCATTCAAGAACATCTATGACCTAAGTGCCTAAGAGCAAGAAATATGAAAAGTTTGATCCAAATATAGAAATTCACATGCCACAGATGGGGCACCTAGAACAACAACAAAAACAAAATGTATTCCGGTTCAAAAGTGATGGTTGGTGAGCACAGTTTACATTTCATAGTTTATAGCAAAAGACTGTGTTTTGTTAACTTTGCAAGACCGATTCATTACATGATGCAATGAACAAAGAGGTAAAAACTATAAATTATCCACCGAGAATTTGTGGGATATTTATAAGGAACTGAAGCAGAATTTGGTTATTTTAATATAGTCAGACAACACGGTGAAAATTTGTTGAAGAAATTTACTAGATGTCTTCTTCAATTGAAGACACTTTTTAGACTCAGGATCCTCAGAAGCCTAATTTCTTAGATTCCTATTGGCCTTACGTATATGTATAACTGAATCACTTTGCTGTATACCTGAAACTAACACAACACTGTAAATCAACTATACTCCAATATAAAATAAAACTTAAATTAAAAAAAAAGAGACTATACTTATTAATGCAATAAGGCATGAACCAAATGAAACTGAAACTATTGAAAACATAGAAACTCATGATTGGGTTTCACGAAAATATGAACGTGTGCAGAGTCAATGTGGACACCTGGATTGAGCTTCCATTTCCTCCCCTTAGTGCTACACTTAAGATAAATAGGATCAAAGTCTTAGAAAAACTGCAGAGCCATACTGTGGAAATTAATTTGCAATTTCAGAAGAGAGCTACAGGTAAAAGGAAGAAAGTTAACAGCTTCTCCCATTTTCCATAAGTTATACGTCTTGACTGGAGAAGCAGAAGGTCAGAGAAATAGAAAGGATGGTGAAGGTGACTCTGATGAGCAGTTCCAGGAACCTGAATGAAGTCCTATTGTCTGGAGAATGTCATGGATCCCAAATCAACAGGTTGCAGGCACATTCTCAGAAAACACGTATCTTGTTTTGGGTCAACGTGAATGACAAAGAAGAGTCAACTTTCTGTCATGATATGGGTCACAGAAGGTTTTTGAAACTTTTATTTTTATCATTGAAGATCTTATCCAAAGGATCAGAATGAGGAAGTACCCACGCTCCTGGATTAATCGGAGGAAATTTTGAACATCTATTGACTTCAAGTAAGTGTATGTTCAGATGTTTTCTGGTTTTTATCCTCTCTGTTTTGGGGTGGGTAAATCTCCAGAACAGGTGGTATTTTTTTTCCAAAGCAACCATTTATGAAAACCCCGTATAAGTTAGTGCTTTAATGTACTTTGATCACATTAATCCTCCTAAGGTAGCTATTACCAGCCTCATTTTTTCACTGAAATGTCTGAAATCCAAGAGAGTGACATGATATGCCTAAGGTCTCACAGATTGCAGGTAGAAAAACTGAAATGGAAATCTATGTTTTCTAGCTGGAAATTTCTTACTTTTCATATATATCATGCTTCCTTCTCAAGTTTTACCTTTCTCTTTTTTTTTTTTAACTCCTGACAGCTTCTTATTATACCAGAATATCATCAGGATCTCCATCTATCTACCTATCCATCATGTTAATGATGGGCCCATTGTTCTGAGTTTATGAAGAGCTCTTTATGAAGAATGGATACAAAATGTTGTTAAATGCTTTTTTTTCCCCCATGGGTGGGAATGCTAAAGGATTTTTCTCCTCCAGTTTAAAATAAGAGAATTATGTTAAAATATTTCCTAATATTGATCCATTCTTAAATTGCTGGCATGAACACCATGTGGCCAAGGTGTTTTCTCTCTTAGTGTGTTGCTGCATTCAATTTGTTCTATTTTATTTATGACGTTTGCATTTATTCATAAGTGAAACTGGCCCACAGTTTTATTATATTATGTTGGTATGTGAAGTCTGTTGTGTCCAATGTCCACTTTAAAAAATGTCTTTGTCTGGACTCATGGATTCCTTTATATTTGGGGAGAGAATTCAGCTAAGGGGGAAAAGAAAGAAAGAGTAGAGGTTCCCATATCTGAAGAGTATGACTCTTGTCTTTAGCTTCCATAGCTGTCTTTAATGAGCAAGCTTCCAGATGGATCTGGATCACAGAGCTCCTGCCTTAACCTCTCAGCCTAGACCAATAAGTTAATTTACGTTGAAGGGGACAAGAACCGCCAAGAAAGAACAGTATCCTTCTAATTGTGGAGACAGGTAAAAGTATCTCAGAGCTAGAAATTCCAGACCATTTGGCCAAACTGCTAAACACCACCTGCCTCTGTAAAAACATATTGTTTTTCAAAAACAAAGTGTTCCAGATAGAGGGCAGCTGGTCTACCAAGCCAGTCTACCAAGGACTCCGGTCCTGCCATCTTTTCACTCTGTCATTCTCCATGTGTTGGCAAGATGCTACAGCGATCCCGGGTGTCACGGGCTGACATGACTGTATCATGAGAGGAAGGGAGGTATTTCCTCCCGCATGCCTATTTTACTAGGTAAAATGTTTTCCAGGAACTCCTAGTGGACATCTCCTCCAGTCTTTTTCACTGGAATTACATCTCATACCCACATCATAGGTGCAAAGGAGATGAGAAGAAAAGTATAAGGTGTATTCTGCATCTAGTGTGGGAGTGTGTTCTCCCGCAAGCAAGAAAAGAGAGAGAAGAGGCTGTTCTGGAAGCAAGCAACAATTTGGTCACAAAAGAAAAGGGGAGGGACTTCCCTGCACGCAGTGGCTAAGAATCCACCTGCCAATGCAGGGGACACAGGTTCGATCCCTGGCCCAGGAAGATCCCGCATGCGGCGGGGCAACTAAGCCCAAGCACCACAACTACTGAGCCTGCGCTCTAGAGCCCGCGAGCCACAACTACTGAAGCCCGCGTGCCTACAGCCTGGGCTCCGCAACGAGAGGCCTGTGCACTGCAACAAAGAGTAGCCCCCCGCTTGCCACAATTAGAGAAAGGCTGCGTGCAGCAACGAATACCCAACGCAGCCAAAAATTAAAAAAAAAAGAAAAGAAAAGAAAAGCGGAGGATGGGTACCCACATAAGATCCTCTGGAGAGGAAGGAAAGAGCAATGAAGGAGGGAGTATTTGGGTGCGAAAGACAAAACATTGCTCACTTCCCAATGCTGACTAAGAATTGTATAGGAAGGTGCAGTTTTCTTTTAGTATCTTGCATGTAGTGGTCTTTGAATCAACTTTTAATTTTCCCATGAGGTTGAATGGATTTAAAATGTAAAGTCAACAAGGGTTAGATGTATTCATTCACATGGTATTGAATCACCCACTCAAGATAGAAATATTTGGGGGCACATCTGATTTTTCTGATATTGAAATTACAGAATACAGTAGTTGGCTTTTACAACCATCGACAAAGACTGAGTCTAAGCCTGGACCTGCAGTGGTTCAGTCATTGTTACACCTGCATGGGTATGTTTGTCATATGAGACTCCAGACTGCTATAGAGAACTATAATATTCCCACATCCCTCTTCATTTTATTAATCTATTGATACTATCTTTCATTATGGGGATGAAAATGACTGAAAGGGAACAGAGATTATTTATTGTGGAAGGGAAAAAAAAAACAAACGCTTTCAATATGTCAATAAAGAGTATCCAATTCCTTTTCATTCTTTGTGTTAAGTGTGTGTTACTTAGTCTTACCTCATCTGTGTTTAATAGGCTTCCTTCATACTACCTCCATGAAGCCAGAGATGTACATATTAAACACAGGAGTTTTTGACAGCTTCTCCTTCCCTAGGGCAAGATTGCTCAACTAGTAGTAACTAAGATATCTTTTGACAAGTGCGGCTAAGAGCTGGTAAAGCTTAGTCAATCTATATCAGCCTTGTTGGCACTTTCTTTCCATTTCAGACCTGTATTGCCTTGGATGATGGGTACTGAAGAATGACTACAGAAGCTATAAAATCCAAGAAGGGTAGTAGATGAAATCAGGCAGGGAGGGTTAGTGGGGATGAATGCAAAACCAGACTCATATTGATCAGAGCAAGGAAAATACTTTTTCCAACTACAATTGCAGCTGAAACCCATAAATTAGATGATTGAAGTAATAAGACACGTGAAATGGCTTTTAAGTCCACTAGGCACTCTGTGTAATAAATTTCAAATGACATGGAGGCTTTTAGTGGAGAGAATGATTTATTGCCATCTGCAAGAAGGAAGCTTTCAGGGATTATCTCTAAAGTGGCAAAACACTATTCCAAATTTCACAAAATTAGCGAAGCTTAGTGAAGCTTGGTGACTGAACTGACAAGCAAGCTCAAAAAAAAAAAAAATTAATGGAACAAAAGTACTGCAAAGGTGCACTTTCACATCCCAATAGTTAGACATGTATTATCTCCTCAAATTAACATTCGATGAAAATCTCCTTTAATTTGTTAGGAAAAAATTCCTGAGAATATTTGATTTTTAAAATTATTTTTAATATGTGGGTATATTCCAAAATGATACATAGAAAAGTCTAAATATATTCCAGCTCATGTTCAGCATGGAATGGACTAAACCCTAAATGGGTTGGACTTCTCTTGCCTCAGGCAACATCTTCCATGATTCCTTTACTTGGGAAAACCCAAGACAGTTCACCCATGAACTCCTGAACAAAAGATGGACAGAACAGTCATGGTGCTCACCTTACATCCTGGTCTTTTAAGGAAAATTGTGATTAAGCAACTCAGGTAAAATCTGAGGGGCCTTACAAAAATATATTACTTGCCAAACAAAAAGAAAATAACAGAGAAGTCTGAGGACTGGGACAGGCAGAGATAGGAAGATGCTGTGAAGTCTGAGACCTGGAAAGATTTTCTGGATCTGGGATCTATCTCATGTTTTCCTCCTGTGCAACAAGTCTTTTAATTCTAGCCAATTGCAAAGAATGGGAAAGCTAGGAATCTAGAAGTATGTCTTTTCTGCAAATAACAGGTATTCACTGTCAGAATTTTCAGATTCCAACTGTGCAATGATCCCAGGAGATTTCTTTTCTTTTCTTTTCTTTCTTTCTTTTTTTTATCCTGACCTAGCAGCACACGGCTGTCAAGAGGGGGCAACAGTAGACTTACCCACATTTTGTCCCCTCCAGCTCCATTCCATCCCTTCTTTAGCCACTAGTCCTCTCACTTCTGTAGGACATTCATTTGATCCTGACTGAGATATAATTGGCATCCGTTAATTAACCATTTATTGCACCTCCTTGTTTTCCTTCTGTGTCACCTATTTTACCACCACAAAGACTCAGATTTCATTATTTCATCTGCCAAGACTACCGTCTAAGAAAGGAGATGTTTTGGATATTAATACAGTCTCCTTTTTCCCCCTCTAAATGTAATGGAACTGTATTCCAACTTTTAATGATTTCTCAATTACAGTAAGATTTTTAAAAGTAGCAAAAAAAAAGTATCTCTTTCAATTCACATGATTAAAGTGAGTATCTTCCTTAGACAATCTGCAAGTTGCCAATCTGAGAACTGTACATGGTTTAATTTTTAATAAGTGGTAGGACTAATGACTAAAGTGGAAGAGAACTGTACAGTTTAATATTGCATTTTTCTTCAAGTCCTCTTCATATAAACAAATTCCTGCTGCAAATGCTAATTAGTGATTAAAAGCCACAAAACACATCATATTTGAGGTAGCCAGTGTCTTTGCATACGGCAAGGCATACTCTCCCACTAACCAGTTACTAAAATGCTCTGTCTTACAGAATTAAGACATGAATATCAAATAAATCAGTTTTTTCCAACATTTTCATTGGCACTAAATCTGAAGATGAAGAGAAGTAGTTCTCATCAAAAGAAATGAAATATTCCTCAAGCAAGTAGACCCATAATTTTACAAATGTGAAGAAGTCAGGGAAGGGGTCCCAAAACCCTGTGATCTGCATTCAGAGATGAATTAGTGACAAAATGTTTTCTCATTTTCTGAGTTAACTGAACGACCTGTATCCAGAAATACTGGTACCTCACCATAAACACTATTCAAAAATAATATAATTCATTGTGAAGTGGTTCTTTCTTGGAACCCATCTATTCTAATTATCTATTGCTATGTAACAAACCACTCTCCACACTAGTGACATTAAAATAGCAACCATTTTATTATGGTCATGGATGCTGTGGGTCAGGATTTTGAACAGAGTACAGTGAGGCTGGCTTGTCTCTGCTCCAGGGCATCTGGGACCTCAGCTCAGAAGACTCAAGTGGGTTGAGGGTGACTCAATTAGGCAGGGGATGGAATTATCTGGAAGGTCCTTCACTCACGTGTCTGGTGCTTGAGTTAGGACGACCCAAAGGCTGGGCTCACGAGGTCTGTCGATCAGCATGCCTGCATGCAGTGTTTCCATGTAGCTTGGGCTTATCACAGCATGGCAGCTGGGCTCCAGAGAAAGCCCCCTGAGACGGAACAGCTGGTAATTGAGTATTCTAGGAGATCAACGCTAACACTGCTTGGCCCTTTCTGGCCTAGCCTCAGAAGTCATGCAGCATCACTTCTACCAAGTTCTATTGGTTACAGGTGAGTCCTGGAGGCCAGCCCAGCTTCAAAAGGAGTGCCATGAGACTCTTCCCCTTGATGGGAGAGACTCGAGGTCACGTCACTGAAGGACATGTGGGATAGAAGATATTGCTGCAGCTCTTTTTGGAAAATAAAATTTGTCACCCCAAGGAAGGAGGACAGAATATGAAATGCCTTTAGCATCTTTTAAATGCTATTCTCTCTGCTAGGCAATATACATGTAATGACATTGAGTTACCAACTACTTCATGTATCAGTCCTAGCACTTGCCACATTATATTGAAAATATCTGTTTTTAATCTATCTTGCTTACTAGTTGGCAAATTTCTCCATACCAAGAACTCCCTTTGAATCTATTCCAAGTGTCTTGAGTATCTGGCATGTAATAGATGCCCAAGTATTTGTGAAATAAAAAATTATCTCTGTAATTCATTCATTCTATCTCACGTATTCACTACTAATTATGTAGTAATTATTCATTTATACATGTTTTCTCTGCTAAATTCTCTGCCTCTTGCTCAGACTTTGTCTTATCTCCAAAACTTAACCATATGCCTGGCACAGAGTAGGTTCTCAATAAGCTTTTATGAAACTGAACTGGTCTTTTTTGGAAGATGGCTCCACCACGTGGAAACCAATAACAAACCGGGTGGGATGCTAAACTTCCACTTTATTCATGATCCTATAACAATAGAGACCAAAAGAATGTATTTCTTTTATCTTACTGCTTCAAAACAAACCACTTCAAAAGTTACTGACTTAAAACAATGACTGTTTTATTTTATTTTATTATCATCTGAGATTCTGTATGTTAACTAGGCAGTTCTAATATTGGTTGAGCCTGTAGTTATCTGAGGGCTCAGTTGATCTGGAACCACCAAGACGGAGTTGTCCATGGCTCAGATGGGCAACAGACAGGAATGTTGCCCATGGCTCAGATGGGCAACAGACAGGAATGCCCAATGGCTTGGGCATCTCACAGCATGGGGGCTGGGTTCTGAGAGGGAGTATCCAACAGCAAGAATTCCAAGAAAGAAGAAATGAAAGCTGCCAGTTCTTGTAAAAGCTAGACTCATAATTGCCCAAGTATGACTTGGGCCATATTCTATTGGTTAAGCTATCATAGCACACATTCAAGGGTAGAGAAGATAAAGTTCAGTCTCAAAAGGGACCGGTCAAGAATTACAGCCACCTTTAACCACCACAGAATGGGAAGGGTGAAAAAGGAAAAAGCAAATGAAGACTACTCTGGTACAACTTCTGTGTGTGAATAATCAGATTAATCAGACATGACACAGTTGGTTAAATAAAGCCCAAGGCAAGTGTTCTGACGCTTTGTGCAGAGTCAGAAACAGAAAACTTAATTTTTCCCCAACTGTCCAATAGGGCTGGGATGCTCTACAAAAAGGATTTATGTTATTTCTTTATGAAGCATTTGAGATAACCTAAGTGAAGAGCACAAGTTGGTTGGACATATACCAGCTAACACCCTGAACATATGCTCATTTATTTTAACCAACGCAGACTGGAAATAAAAAAAAAGTGCATAGGAAAATAGTCATGATGTTAGTTTTTTTAAAAAGAGAGTTACAAACCTTGTATTTATAATATCACCCCAATTATGTTTTTGTTTATACTCAAACAAATTGAGGTGTTGGCATTTAATACAATAGCACATGAAAACTCCAATTTATTATCTTTTGCTGCTTTTAGAAGAAGCTCCCTGTACATCCTTGGGGGATGGGCTTCCAGAAATTAGATGTCAAGACTGGAAGCTTCTTAGCTCCTGAAATGTTAAATAGTCTAAGTTGGGTGTCAGGGCTTGGGATCTGTCCATCTTAAAGATGGAGTTGTTCAGACGAACCTTAAAATACTGCGATAGAAATGAATGGGAAAGAAAGGTGGGTATTTCTGAGGTTTAGAGGAGAGCATGGCCTGATTTGGGGATAGACAAGCAACAGTTGGAAGAGTGGAGGGGTCCTCAAGATCATGAGAAAAGGACGAGAAGGTGGCAAATACCTTCAGTGAGTGACTCTAGATGGCAACTTTAAGTGTGTTTGAAGAGCAAGCAGGAATGGTGGGACCTCCAAATGGTGTGTGACAATGGCCCTAAAAGCAGAATATTAAGCTCTGTGGCTCTGGAAGCACAGGAGGTCCCCACGAGGAACAGGGCAGGGGCACTGGGAGGCAGTCTCTAAATAAACTAAAGAACAGAAGGTCTTCCTAATTTCCTGGATCGCAGAAATGCTGTCATTCTGTTCAAGCCTAAGAAAGGGGGGAGCAGGCGCTGAAAATAACAAAGATTGGACTTCAACCGTAATAGACAAGAACAGAGTCAGATGAAATTTGATTGTACCCAGTATTAAGAAATGTGAGATACTTTTATCTTAAGAGTAGTTTAGACCTTTCTCTCTCTCATACACACACACACAGACATACACGACACACATACACACACACACAAAGGCATGCACACACATACATATACACAAAGGATAGAAAAAAACATACTTATAACTATTAACAATTGTTATTTATATGCTAGTAAATTATGGCTGACATTGTTTAATTTTTCAGGGGGTTTTTTGTGTTGTTGGTTTTTTTTGCAGTGAATATACATTAACTTCAAAACTGCAAAAACATAAGGAAAAAATAGAACCTAATTAGATGACAAGCAAAAACCCAAAGTATATCTTATTCCCCAGCAGTACCTCTTGATCTGTAATCCGGCACATGGCTCCAAGCAAAATTCAACGAGTTTACATGGTCAAAAATAGAGCAAGAAGACCATAGCCAAAATAGTTCTCCTAAGCAGAGAAGAACTAGTTGCCCAGTGTTTACAAATCCTGGCATAAACAGTGTAACAGCTCTTATTTTAGCATGCTTGCTATCTGTTTTCACTACTTTCAAAAGATGGAAGATTACTCTGAAGCAGACTCTAGAAATGTCTTTACTCGTATTTCAGTGAAATTAAGCTTTCTATGAAATAGAAAACAAATAAAACATTTGGAAAAAGTATCCATTTTACATGTACGTCTCTGGAAGAGGTGAGCTCTACAGTGAGGTGAAAGGGAGAAGGCAGCAGAAGGGAGTGAGAATAGGTCAAGATATTGTTTTCAAAAAAATAACAAAAGGAAGAAATAGAAAGAGGAGGAAAATAATAACTTATTGAGTAACAACTATAGTTTGGTGCTTTATATGCACTAAATTGGTTGGAATCTTTTTTTTTTTTTTTTTTTTTTTGCGGTACGCAGGCCTCTCACTATTGTAGCCTCTCCCGTTGCGGAGCACAGGCTCCAGACACGCAGGCTCAGCGGCCATGGCTCACGGGCCCAGCCGCTCTGCAGCATGTGGGATCCTCCCGGACCGGGGCATGAACCCATGTCCCCTGCATTGGCAGGCGGACTCTCAACCACTGCGCCACCAGGGAAGCCCGGCTGGAATCTTTTTAGGTGCTGTTGAAGCGGCGTGAGCATCTTTTATGACAGTGATATTTCCAGCCCATATTATGGACCAAAAAAACATAAATTTCTTTCTCTTAGACTCCATCAGCAAAAAAGATGAAACAGTGTAGAGGAAATATGTACTCTCTTTCATCAAGCAGTTGAAGGCTGAGGGCAAGGATGGCAAAGGGATTGGGACCAAGGCAGAAAAATATGACTGAGTGACTTCTGAGTTTATCAACTGGATTTTTAAAGTATTGTATCAGAGCAGCTTAACCATGGAAAAAACCACTGAATTAGTCAGGTTTCTCCAGAGAAACAAAACCGATAGGATGTCTCGAGAGAGAGATGTATTTTAAGGAATTGGTTCACATGATTAGATGAGCTGACAAGTTCAAAGTCTGCAGAGCAGGTTGGCAGGTTGGAGACTCATGGAAGAGTTGATGTTGCAGCAAGAGTCCAAAGTCAGTCTCAAGGCTGAAGTCCTTCTTCCTCAGGAGACCTCAGTCTTTTCTTTCAAGGCCTTCAGCTGATTGCACGAGGCCCACCCACATTATGGAGGGTCATCTGCTTTACTCCATGTCTACTAATTTAAAGGCTAATCACATCTAAAAACTACCTTCACAGCAAGATCCAGACAGATGTTTGGCTATCACAGCCTAGTCAAGTTGACACATAAAATTAACCATCACAAAAACTAAACACTCAAATGCAGAGAGAGCCCAAGAGAAAATAAAAGATGACTCAATTAGATAATGAAGTGGTTTATAATGAATATAATTTTGTCTAAGCATACTAAGTTCTAAGTTGGAACACCAGTTTGAATGTAGCTATTCCATAGTGGGTGGAAGCTGAGCTTCCTGTTAAAAAGAAAGGAATCAGATTCCATCTGTTTTCTGATCAGGTGAACATTTTAAAGTATCTTTTCTCTGAGTCAGCTTTCACTTTGACATTCTGCTTTTCGGAAAAGACCATTAATTCCTGTGGTCACATTGTTGTTACTGTGATAAATTTAAATTATACCTGGGTCTCAACCAAGACCCTCATCACTTGGGCACCACACTTAACCTTATTTTCTTCCATTCTCCAACTGCAACTTTGGTTGCAAATCAACAAGTCACTTTGTTGTTGCACAGACTCTCTCTACTATTCACACTTTGCAGTCATATTTATTTTCTTCTCATCTACAGACTTCCCTTTTTTTTCCTGCCTATTCAGCAAGTGTACCAATCCTTCACAGATCGAAGTAAGTTCTACCTAGTCTGTCATTCAAGTTCATCTATGAATTCTCTGACTATTCTTGCCAATAGTAACTGCTCAGTAAGTCTCTCTTTACTAAATATTTTATAATATAATAATGTAACATAATATTAATGATACTATTGCAATAAATTCAATTTCATTATTTTTTTCTACGTTTACTGATACAAAAAGAGGAACAATAAATATGTCATCCAAGGAATTGCATTCCTGCCCAGTGAGAACACAAATGATTTATAGTTACAGAATCACAAAATTTTACTTTCAATAAACAAAACATCTACTGAACCCATATGATATGTACAAAGAACTGGGCTACGCTCTTGAGATAAAATGAGAAATGTGATCATAATCTAGTAGGGAAAAAAATAAAGCAAAAATCAAATGTATTTTCAAAATAACATGATTCCTGTTTAATAGACAGATGAGCAAAATGCTTAGAAACCATCTCATGCAGCTTCCTTATTTTGAAGCTGAAGACACCAAGGCTCAGGAAGAAGAAACGGCTTGTCCACAGTCATATGTATATTTAGGACTGGACTCCAAGCCATTCATTAGTTGATTCAACTAATCACAGTCTATGGAGAGAAAAATGTCTACAGAGAAAAGCGTCACCCAAATAGCACAGCAAATCAGCACAGCTCCAGATTTCACCTGAAAAACATCTCATCAAGCTCTCAGGCCAGGGACTTTGTTGTTGTTGTTGTTATTGTAGAGAAATGGCCCAGCCAGGAACAGTAGAGCATTAAGCTCACCACTAAGGCCCTGACATTGCTGAGATCTTTACCACCAGTGAGTAGCAATTATTTTTGTAGTAGAGGTCCATGTCCAGAGAATTGATTCTCCAGTGCATATGCATATACCCTATTAGCCCCACTTGACAAGTGGGAGCCATGCTCATGCCTGCAGTGGAGGCTACAATTGCCTGGTCGAACAGTCTCTCTTCATGCATAAACATGACTCCTGCTATCACTAATGGGAAAGGGTTCCACAGTGCTGAGGAAAATAGAGCCCACAGTCTTGTGGTACATCAGTCAAATGTGACATGCTCCGTGTGAAGGGCAGCACCGCCGCTGATGAAACGAGCAAGCCGGTGTACAGTACAATAATGTGTCAAAGCGCTTCGGTGCAGACAGCTGGTTTGAAGCTCCGGGAGACAAAGCAGGACTTAAAACATGAGTCATTAGAGGGAACCCAGGTACAAATGTCCATGCAGAAAACATCGTGGACTGCTCTCATTAACGTGCCCTTCACCTCCCCTCCCTCCTTGCCTTCTCTTGGTCACTCTCCTAGAAGCAAACTTGTGAGTCTGGACAAGGTGTTCTATCATACTGAGTTGACAACACAGCTTATCTGTGGTCTGGTTGGATGAGACACAGGCCTACGACCAATCTCTGGCTGTCCTTTAACATCAGGACCACAGGACATGCTGTGCCTGACAAATCCGCACAGAACAAGGCTCTCCCCTGATGTTCCCCTGCCCACCATTTTACCTCTTTCCTACACCACACTGTGATATAGTGGCATAATAAGAAATATACTTTTGATGTCTGTCCCTGGTTCTTGGCACTGAGATCCTAAAACCCTTGGAATTTCTTGAGTGATGGGGTGAGAGAAGCACCTTCTGTTATTCATAATAAGCCCCTTTTAACCATACCTGAGTTTAAGCTAATGAGGTGATTCTTGGAGGATAGGGGGCTGGTTACCAGGGGAACCAACCATGTGATTAGAGGGTTAGAGCTCTCAGCCCCACCCGCCAACGTCTGGGGATTTAATGACCAATGGCCAATGATTTAGTCAATTATGCCTACATAACAGAACCTCCCTAAAAACCCCTCAGTGACAGGGTTGTGAGAGCTTCTAGGTTGGCAAACATACCAAGGTCCTGGGAGGGTGGCATGCCTGGATGGGGCATGGAAGTTCCATGCCCCTTCTCTATACTTTGCCCTGTGTCTCTCTTCCATTGGGTTGTTCCTGAGTTGTATCCTTTATAATAAACCAGTAATAGTAAGTAAAGTGTTTCCCTGAGTTCTGTGAGCCATTCTAGCAAATTATGGAAGCTGAGGGAGGCACCATGGGAGCCCTCAGTTCATAGCTGGTCAGGCAAAAGTACAGGAGGCCTGGGACTTCCCTGACAGTACAGTGGTTAAGACTCCGTGCTTCCACTGCATGGGGCACGGGATCGATTCCTGATTAGGGAACTAGGAACCCACGTAACGCACGGTGCCGCCAAAAAAATAAACAAAGAAAAAAAAAGTGCAGGAGGCCTGGCTTGTTATTGACATCTGAAAGGGGGGGGCAGTCTTGTGGGGCTGAGCCCTTAACCTGTGGGGTCTGTGCCAGCTCCGGGTCGATAACGTCAGGACTGAATGAAATTGTAGAACACCTAGTTGGTATCTGTAGAGAACTGAAGAACTGCTTGGTGTAAAAAATACGTACACTCAGTAGCAGAAAAATAGTTTTTCCTTTACACATGTATCTAGGGCCCTCTCACCTCCCTACAAGCCACACCTAATGTGCACCAGGATCCTCTCTGAACTCCCAGCCCTTTGACATCTGCCCCAGGGCCTAGACTTGGGCCTTGCCTAACCTTTAATCTCCTTTCTCTTTGCCCTACCTTTGTCCTGCCAAGCCTAACTAACGAGATTAGGAAAGGAAATAATCCTGTCTCAGAAAAGATAAATACTGCAGCAATGACCAGCTGTACAAGAGTATCTTCAGGTGAAAGAACAGGAAATACATTCAAAAGATGCGAAGATGAGGGAAAGGGCAAGTGGAGGGTAAAAGATTGATTTCTTTGCAGGGGACATTTCAGTTCTGCTTCAGATAATACCACATTAACGCTACCAGCTTGAGGTCTGCAGATCCTGCACACTTCTGGGAAAGATTTCTTGCAACCAATTCAGAAAAATAAGTTACAAAGGCAATTTGAAAACGACAGTCCTTGAAGACTTTTTAGATTATTTATTTTGTTTGTTTATTCATTCACTCATTCATTAACAACAGCTATATTTAGAATTCATTATATAGATATTGTGCTAGTCTCTAGGGGCCTAATGTCCATAGGAGACATCTTTTCCATCTTCCAAGGAGTTTAGAGTCTAGAATAGGGCTCAGTACACTTTTTCTGTAAAAGACCAGATAGTAAATATTTTAAGTTTTGCAGGCCATCCTGTTTCTGTTGGAACTTCTCAACTGTCGTTGTAGTGCCAAAGCAGCCATAAATAAATATGTAAATGAGTAAGTGTGACTATGCTCCCATAAAACTTTTCTTATGGACACTGAAATTTGAATTTTGTATAATTTTCACATATCATACAAGATCATTCTTCTTCTGACTTTTCTCAGTCACTTAAAAATGTAGGAACCTTTCTTAGCTCACAGGTCATACACAAACAGGAGGTGGGCCAGATTTGGCCTGTGGGCTCTAGTTTGTCAACCCCTCCCTGGTCTACAGGGAGAGACCCAGGCATCAGAAGATCCCCCTTTTCCCATCAGGACTGACAAGAAGAAAAGAAGCCCATGTAAATTATCAGGTTCAGAGGCAAGCTCTGGGGTTGACTGTGTTATCTATCAATAGAAAGCTACACAGTTGATGGAGGACCCCAAAGTATTTTTCACCAGAAATGGACCCTGCTCTTGGTGGCACTGTTCATCTGTGAAACGGGATTAAAACTTCCTTCCTCTTGGTGTCGGTGCAAGGATGAGAAATAATGCTCCTAAAACACTTGCTGTGCTGCCAGCCAATAGAATTCCTCTATACTGACTGCTGTAAACAAATCAGCTTTGCTGCTCAGGGTACACAGGACATTTGATAGATTGTTCTTCCTTTTTAATCCATATAAAGGTATTTCTTAGTGCCATTATAGTAAAGATTTTTGTGTGGTTGACTGGTGGGTCAATATTTTTAAGTTAGAATTTCATTATTACTATTACTATCACTTTAACATTTACTACCCTTGTTTAATTTTGGCTGTATTATATACTCATTCGTCTTCTTTTTAAATTACTTTTAAAAGAAACACAAAAGTCATACAAATGAGAATTAGTCCTGCCAATAGCTTATGCCTCGAAGAAGAGAAACATAAATAAAGGTCCTGCTTCTCTCCATTCCTTGGAGTGTCACAACCCTAAAAAGACCTCATGTTCTGGTTTGGGGTAGTATATCTTTGGCCTAAGAACAACCCTTTTGCAATACACTGAATGTTTGTGTCTCCCCAAAATTCCTATGTTGAAACCTAATCTCCAATGCGATGGTATTTGAAGGTTGGGGCTTTGGAAGGTGATTAGGTCATGAACTTGGAGCCCTCGTGAGTGAGACTAGTGCCTTTGTAAAAGAGAACTCTCTCCACCCTTATTTCACCATGTGAGGACACAGCAAGAAGATGGCCATCTTGTGAAACAGGAAGCAGACACTAACCAGACATCAAAGCTGCCAGCACCTTGGTCTTGGACTTCCCAGCCTCTGGAACTGGGAGAAATACATTTCTGTTGTTTATAAGCTGCCCAGACTGTGGCAGTTTATTACAGCAGCCCAAACAGATTAAGATACCTTTTAAATGATGACTATTCCACCCATAAAAGCACAGATTCTGAACTGTTCAGCAATTTCCTCCTTTCCCTCCACCTTCCTCACTGCCAGCCCCCAAAAGGACAATAAATCAGTCCTAATTACAGCAGAAGACTATTCCTGAACCTCTGAATTCTCCTTACTGAGGACATGAACTTGTCCTTCACGAGGGAAAGTGCCCACCTAAACCCACTCTGCCCAGCATCCATAACTGTTGAAACCTCAGCTAGCACCTAAAGAATTCTTAAATTAAGTAAAATAAAGTCTGTAGCCTTATTGCTCTTCTTTCATATTTTCAGTAACTTGATAAAACCCTCATGTGAATTGGACGAAAGTAGATGGATCCCTAGAATTATAAAATTAGCGGAGCCCTTCATCTGCCAATGCAGTGGACTTATTAACACCAGCATAGGGTAATATTAACAAAATAGCTGCACCTGGTGGGTAATGGTTGTCCGAAATAATACTTCGGTATTAGCTATGTTAAAATAAAATTAGTGTATTTCACAAACATTTTCCACTTGAACAGGATTTTTTTAAATAGGTCACCTTATCCAATTACTGGGGAGAATACTTTTTCACTTAATAATTATAAATAACAGGTACTGAACTCCTAATTCATACTTGGCATTATGCTAAGTGCATTACTGTATATAATTCTCACACAGCATCCTGAACTAAGCAGTACTGTTGTTTTTACTTTATAGATAAGGGAAATTAGGATTCAGAGAGTAGCTTGCCCACAATCCCACAGCTGATCAGTGATGAACCTGGGATTTGAATTTTGGTCTGTCTGACTTAACCATGTATGGGGCTAATGGCTAAACAACATTGTTTCTTATGAGCTGATTCACATGAGCCCAAAAGGGCATGCAGAGTTTTTCTAAAGTTAGATGCTCTATGGGGCTCTTTGATGGTTTAGATGTTCAGTAAGTGACAACAGTGCTTGCACTTATTTTTCAGGTTAAAAACTTTTATCCTATACATCCAGAATGCTAGGATCTTCTCTGAGTACTTGTTCCAGCATAAGAAGAAACTGAATTCTATTTTTTAAAAATAATAATGACCTTATTTATAACCTTTCTCACAGTCTACCCCCATAGGTAAGAATTAGGGTCATGTCCATTTCACATCTGTGTGTCTGGTAGCTAAAGCATATGGACTTCTTTTTAGTAAACAATGCAAAGCCTCTCCCCTTAGTCTGGTCTGCTTTAATCACGACTTAAACTTTGATACTGAAGTTGATTATAATTCTAATATTTGAAATAAAGGAGCAAAAGGAAAACTTTGTCTCTCAATTAAGTTTGGTCATCAGAAAGAAAGTACATCAATCTATTAACCTAGATTTTTAAAAACTGCCTTTTCTGAGTTACAATTTCATGTTATAACTTCAGCATTTATAGTCTATATATACAGGCATACCTCATTTTATCACACTTCACTTTATTGTGCTTCGCAGATATAGCGTTTTTTACAGATTGAAGGTTTGCAGCAACCCTGCATTGAGCAAGTTTACTGGTGCCACTTTTCCAATAATACTGTTTTTTAATTAAGGTGTGTACATTAGTTTTTAGACATAATGCTGTTGCACTCTTAACAGACTACAGTATAGTGTAAACATAAGTTTCATATGCACTGGAAAACAAAAAAAAAATTGTGTGACTAGCTTTATTGCAATACACACTTTATTGTGGTGATTTGGAACTGAACCTGCAATATCTCTGAGGTATGCCTGTACTAGTTTCCACTTTTGGAAGGACTCTGCATCTGTTACAAAATAACTGAATGCACTGTTTATCATGTTACCCAATATCCCTTACATAGAGATCCAAATGATAGATTTCTTCCAAAATTGTAATTGTCTTTCCAAAATAACTTGTAGCCTCCCTAATTACCATTCAATAAATACCATCTAACCCACTGGGTCTTCTCCATTGTTTTTGTGCCAAGCCTCTATTGTGTTTTGTCCTTTGTGAAGCACAGAGCCAAACTCAGTCTCAACTATGGTAACAAATTAATCATAAGTTCCTGTTAAATGTCTCCTGTTTCTCTACATGATCTTGGGTATATCTGCTTTTTTTCCTTTTTAATGTTTATCTTTACTGTCCAATAGTATTTAGATTCCAGTATCATAAAATATTGCTTATACTACTGGATAAGGGCAATAGACAACTAGATGATAAGACCCCTGTAGGACATAGGGTCCTGTTCAAAACGTCCATAAGACATTTGGTCCATGCCAAAATGTCCTTGATATTTGGTCCTGTCCAATACCATTTGGCATGGACCACATACACTCATGGACTTTCTGGAAAGGACCATATTTCAAGGACATTTTGGTGTGGACCAAATGTCTTCTGGACACTTTGGGCAAGATCAAATTTCAAGGATCCTTTGGCATGGACAAAATGTCTTATGGACCAAAAGTCTTACGGACATTTTGAGCAGGACAAAATGTCTGCTAACCAGATAGACGGATGGATAGTTGTACATGTTTTCATAATATAGGTAAATAATATACAGTCCCGGTAGTATGGTGAAAATGAGATCGAAAAAGAGGACTTGATTCATTAGTAAACACTTATCTTCACAGAAGAACAAAAAGACTCTCCTTCATTGTTAGATGCTGCCTGTTTAAACACTGGCCAGTCATTTGCCAAAAACAAGACGGAAGTATTAGGATGAGTATGTCCAAACTATCACTTCATCGGAAAAGCAGTTCAAAATACATATCACACTGATTAGTCCCCAAAGGAAAACACATTGTAAGGCAGTAAATGGAGAACGAGCAACATTTCTGTTTAGCTGAGAACACTACGGGTGTCCAATAAATAGGAGGTGATGACATTATTAATGTCTATGTGTTGCTCTTTGAATATGAGACTAAATTGTTTCCACATATACAGAGCCTTGTACAAATTATTTAGTCGATTTTCAGACTATACTTGCCAGTCCTTTACCTTTATAGTATCTTGAAATAAAGGCCATATCTTAAAATAAAGAAAAAAGTTCTAGGTCAATATGATACATTTGTCACTGATATAGAAATGAGTTTTAAAATTTGCCCTACCTACAAAGTCAGGTCACTTCTACCAAATGAATGGTGTTGACTATTTAAAATAGTAAAATTTCAACAGGTAGATATCTTCCAGTTGTAGATAATTATGGAAAGCATTAAAGCAGATTTTCTGCTCATTATACTACCTAAAATAAAAAATACAGCATTTGGGGTAACATTAAAATAGCATAGTCAACTCTAAAAATACAAACAAATAAAGAGATACATTGAGGAGCAAGGTCTAAAAGCTAGAATACATTTAAGTATGATGCGGCACTCCCTCCACCCAAGTACTTCTTTTCATTTATTCAATTAAATTTAACAAGCTTCTGTACATAAAGAATTCTTCTGGACATGAAGAACACGGAAGTAAATTAAACAGTCTTTGCCTTCAAGGATTTTGTGAGTTACTGAGCTTTTGTAACCATCCTGGGTACAAATATTCTCTAATTTTAGAATTAGAAGCCTCTGAATCTATACCTGGCTCCATCCATGCACAGTTTGGATGTTATACGCACAGTTTGAGGTGTTTTATCCATCCTACTTTTTTAGTGTTTTACAAGAGTCTATTCCTGTTCAAGGTAAGAAGCTTTATGCTTATTTCTCCATTTCTATACCTTGTCTCTTCATGGCCAGTTGACAAAAGCCTCCCAGGAAACCTTCCTGACCATAATCTGCACTTCTGAAGTCAGGTAGAAGCATCTCTAGTTACCCAGGAGTGACTCTTCTATACAAGACCCTCTTTGAAGGTCAGTAAAATCACACTGCAGTAAACAATGCCAACATGTTCAACATACTAATAATTGAATGCTTTTGACACTTCAAAGGTTTTTTTTTCTTTATTAGTCATTTTAAGAATTGTTTTAAAACAAATTTATAGGGTAATTATCCCATATGCTGCAATGGACAACTTTTGACTTCTTTTGTCATTTCAGGCAACTAAATACACACCTAAGATGCCATTCCTGTATCACAGGTGTGCAAGTTACCATGACAAACAGAAAATTTGTGGATTTCAGAGTTTGAGTAGGATAAGTTTCTACTTTTTTTTCCTGTTGACCAGATTAAGTCCTATTTAAATCACTGTCAGCCACATGTCAAATTATCTCAGAAAGGGTAAAACATAGGGAAAAAATAAGGAAAAAGAAAGACAAGAACTCTCAAAGCCCTGTGTCAGCTAAGAGTGTAGTTTAAAATGTGATGGATTCGTTCTATTTGTTAGAACGAATTATTATTCGTTCTGAATTATTATTCGCTCTGAATTATTCAGCAGCAGGCTTGGACACTGGGGAAAATGCACAAATATTGAGTTTTTAAGCTTGGTCTACTTAATGTCACAGGTTCTGTATAATGTGACAGCACTGCAAAATGTACATTGGAAAAATACATGTTCTGTTCAACTTTATTCTCATAAAACCCTATTTCAAATCTTAAAGTGAAGGCAAATTTAGTGCCGTTGTCCCTCTAGGCTGCTATCTGAACCTCTGTTACCTTGAGCATGTAATATAAGATTAATTAGTCTGCAGATCATAAAGGTATTCTGAAATCTATTTCAAAAGGGTTACTGCAAGATTTTCAGCTCCAGCAATATGGCCAAATAAGTCTGGAGGTTCTCCCAACACAGACCCTTAGAAACAGTGTGTACAAGATAACCAAAAGTCTTCTGAATGCTTAGCTGAGCTTTTAGGCATTAGAAGTAACCTCTAGAAGCCAGGGAAAAAAAGAACTGAAAATCAAAGTGGTAGGAAATGGGAAAACCCTGTGGAGGGGATTCTATCTTCATCCTAAGAAGATTCTATCTTCATCCATTCTATCTTCATCCACCTAGGGGCTGGATGTTAGTATCCATGTGATGACTTAAGTTAAGGCCATCCCCTATGTAAAAAGGGGAGTTAGTAAAGAAGTTAGCTCATAAAATGAGGATTTTTGGAGAGGATACAAGCGAGAGAGGACAAGGAGAAAATATCTTCCCATAGGCACAGAGAGAGAACAAAAAAGCAGAAAAGTTATCTGTCTTTGTCTAGATTCTGCTGGAAAAGCAAAACAAGCAAAAAGCCCTCCTGAAAATGCAAATCCAGATATACTTTCTTCATTGTCAGATATTACCACATGGTCTAAGAAACTCCAAGCTGAGAAATTAATACAAATCTTGGTCATGAACAACTGATAGTCCTTGGGCACCTAGACGCTCCCAAAACTCGGATTCAAAAGATTGTCATGGGAAAAATGAGCCCCAGCTAAAAGATGTGATCACAATGAAAATTTCCAAACGTTAAAAAAAAAAAAAAATCAATCCAACATATGTAAGACTAAAAAGGGTTATAAGTACCCAAACTTCCTATGATAAACCAACATCAGAAAGTAAATTTAAAGTATGTAAAAAAATTAAAGGCGTAACATCCAATTGCCCAAGTTACATAGGCTAGAAATAAGACACTGAAAAGAAGCCAATTAGAACTCACACAAATGAAAAGTATAATCATTGAAATTAAAGTATAATCATTGATAAGTAAAAGAACAGATTAGAAATAGCTGAGAGAATGTGTAAACTGAAATATGGATCTAAGGAAATTGCACGGAATAAAGGACTGAAAAATCACAAAATCAGAAAATATTAAAAAGTGATGAAGAGACATAATAGGTAAAATGAGGAATTCCAACACACAGCTAATGTAGTTCCCCCCAAAGAAGAATAGAGAAAAGCAATATGCAAGGAGATAACTGTTGGAAATTTTTTTAGAAATGATGAAAAACATCAGTCTTCAGGTTGAAGATGTGTATACAATAACTGTAGAGCAGCATAAATAAAAATAAATCCACACCCAGACACATTATTGTGAAAGCAAAGAATACCAAAGGAAAAAAAGAAAGAAAGAAAGAAAAACAAATTTAAACGCCAACAGAAGGAAGAGTAAATTATCTCTAATGGGATAAAAATTAGACAGACAATAGAGGTCACATAACAATGGAACAGTATATTGAAAATATTTACAGAAACTCATTGTCAAAGAGGATCAATCAGGACGTGTGAAGGAGTTAATTAACATCCAGGACAGTGCTCAAAAGCATGCAGTCATCGTGTAAATCTCCCAGCCTCCCCCGCACCAAGGAAAAGATTTCTCCGAGCATCTTCACGACTCAGCCCCAGTTCTCTACTGTGGTTATTTTGACTATTTGCACTTCACTGATTTTTCTCCCATCTCACTTCTCCGATTTTCTCATGTAAGTTTTCTGGCCTCACTTCCCCAAATAAATTGCTGCACCCAAATCTGAGTCACAGGGTCTGCATTGCAGGAAGTAAGCTGGAAATTAAAAAGACAATGCTGTAAACAACAAACACATGTAATGAGACATAAACTAAAACGAAAAGAAATGTAGAAGGGTCTATCAGACAAATACTAAACAAAAGACCCATAAATAGAAGGATGGATGGACAGATAGATGGAAGGAAGGACAGACAGAAGGAAGGATAGATGGATGATAGATAGATGGATAGATGGATGGATAGAAAGATAGATAAAGACCACTACAGAAGGATAGGAACAATTCTGAACTGTGTACTCTCAAAAATATAATCTCAAATATATTATTAAAGAATTCCTAAAATTACAAAGAATCGACAAAATAATAATTATAATAGGAGATTGTAAAAGGATGCCTTTTAGAAATTAATAGACCACACTGGCTAAAAATTAATAAAGATCAAATAAATTTAGAGCTTAACCATATAAAGACAGATAGAACATACTAGGCCACAAATCAAGTTTCAACAAATACCAAAGTATATATATTATATCAACTAAGTTCTCTGTGATGCAGTGAAATTGAAATAATAATACAAATATTACTAAGTCTTCTTATATGTTTGGAAATTTGAAAAAGTATCCCTAAATTATTCATGAGTCATGGAAGACATGACAATGGAATTAGAACAAATGTAAAACTGAATGACAATGAGATATACGTAAAGCAGTACTTTGAAGAAAATTATAATCTTCTTAAATTGATTATACTAACATGAAAGGAAACATTTAAATTAATGAAATAATCATCCAACTGGAGAAAATGAACAATGGAATACACTTGGAAAAGACAGAAGAAAGAAAAATATAAAATAAGGCCAAAATATTATAAAGAAAAATGAAACATATTAGAATTAGAGCTAATTCTAATAAGGTAGCTGCTAGCTTTGTGTGTCTCTTCAACACTTGAAATGTGACTAGTGTGACTGTGCTATTGAATTTTTTATTTAATTTTAATTAATTTAAACGTAAATTTTTTTTTTTTCCGCAGTACGCGGGCCTCTCACTGTTGTGGCCTCTCCCGTTGCAGAGCACAGGCTCCAGACACGCAGGCTCAGCGGCTATGTCTCACGGGCCCAGCCGCTCCACAGTATGTGGGATCCTCCCGGACCGGGGCACGAACCCATGTCCCCTGCATCGGTAGGCAGACTCTCAACCACTGCGCCACCAGGGAAGCCCTAAATGTAAATTTTAAAACTGAAGCAGTATGAAATATTTTTATTAAATATTACTGTTTTGATGGGACTTCATTGTTTTATCAGAACTGCATTTTACTTTAACCATTGAAAGATAATCATCCAATTTGAGATCTCCTTTCAGTATAAAATACATACCAGATTTTGGTGACTTAACATAAAAAGAAGAAAATATCTCATTAATAAATTATATATTGATCACATGTTAAAAATGATAACATTTTTGATAAATTGTATTAAGTAGAACATCTTATTAAAATTAATTTCACTTGAAGTTCTTTCTGCATTTTAATGTGGCTGCCAAAAAATTTTAAGTTACTTATGTGGTTCACATTACATTTTTACTAAACAATGCTGACTTACAGAGTGTAGCATTATTACTGAGTACAAGGTTAAAATACAAAATGTAATAGCATTTCTATGCAACCAGAAACAAATATAAATAAAATTGCATTATGATTCAATTTGTAATTGCCACAAAATTATTAAAAAACTAGGAGAAAATGTACTGAAAGACATAAAAGTATACCTAGATAAAAGGAAAAATATTCCATATAATTAAAAGCTGCAACATCTTAAAAATTCTCTCCAAATAAATACATAAATTCAAAGCAATTCAATAATATTTTTAAATACTAGACCTGAACATTTGGAAGTAGAAATTTTAAAATGGCATCATTCATATGTGGATATAAATCTAATAAAATATGTGCAGGGTCTGTAGGCTAAAACTATGAAACACTGACGAAAGAAAGCAAGGAACCCTATATAAAATGGAGAGGTATGTCGTGCTTATGTATTGGAAGACTCGATGTTATTTATATGAAAATTTTCCTCTAGTTGATCTACAAATTCGACATGATCCACCTCAAAATCCTAGTAGAAATTTTGTGGATATCGACAAGTGAATCTAAAATATATATGGAAATACAAAGGAATTAGAATAGTTGAAACAATTTTGAAAAAGAAAAAGGTGGAGGGTTCACCCTTTGTGATTTCATGAACCACAGTTGTCAGTCTAGTATCAAAATAGAACCACACAAATGTGGCCAATCGATCTTTGTTAGACAAAGGACTTTGGACGTGTCAATGTAGACCCATTCCTGGTTTAAAAAAAAAAAAAAAACCACCATTCTGGTGAGTGATGTTGATAATGAGAGGAACTATGCACGTGTGGGAGTCGGGGGGTATATGGGAAATCTCCTTGTTGCAAACATAAAACTACTCTACAAAAATGAAGTCTTTTTCGAAAGTGTGTGGGAAAGGTTCACACCAGTTTCTCAAGAGTGGAGGAAGAGAGAATAAATGAGAGTGAGGGTTTGGGTATATCAGTAGTTCTTGTATCAGAAGAGGGGAAGAGAGAGAGAGAGAGAGAAGATCTAAACTAAATGTGGCAGATATTAACTATTTAAACTTCAAGATGCATATATTTTCCGTTTGAATTTTTTCCTAATTTTTAAACAATTTCTTTACAGAAATAGAGTGTCTCATAATGTGTTAAAAAATATCAAAATTATAAGAACACCTGTCTTCCCAAATAGCTCCATTAAAGGGCAGCACTCACTTACTTATGTGCTTCTGAAAAATAAACTTTATTGCTATTTTATATATATAGCCCTTGTTTAAAGATTGGAGAAAAACACTGAACTTTAAGCATATAGTGAAGAATTTCTCATGAAGGCAAGGGGTTATGGATTGAGGCTAAAGCTGTATCAATAAGGTCTGTCTCTTCAATGTTCTTACATATATTGAATTGTTAGGTATTGCACTTCTTTTCCCAGTAAATATCAGATTAATGTTCTAAGAACGTTTTTTCATTTTGCCCTAAGGGGCAGAGCCTGAGGTTAAGAAATGAGACTAGAACTGGAAACTTAAAAAGAAGTCAAGGTTCTAATTGCCTGCCCTAGCATAGTTGCTCCCACCACTGCCCACTATTTATAACAAGTTGTCAATGCTGCACGCAGGAAATGATATTCAGAAAGATCTTCATGCTTTCTGCACTACCAGCAGGATACCATGAATTATTGAATCCTAGAATTCCTTAAGCTTCTTTTTACAAAAAAAAACCTTTTTCATCTACTTTGACAGTTATATCACTCTTTTTTTCTTCCAGTGTCTTCCTGAAGCTCTTGATAGGAAAGCTTAGGCTTCCTAGACAACTGTTACTCAAAATGAAAAGCTGCATGGATCCTGTCAGCCTCCATCTTACACTATTTAATTTTCAGACCAGAGTTCACAAAATGGCCATTTCTATAATGCATTCCATGTTGCCAGATAGAGAAGACTGCTAGCACAGTAAATATCCATCTAAGCCTTCTTTCTCATCAACAAAACATGTCATTTGTAGTACCCACCCATCAACAGAACTTCCTCAAGCCTGCCTCATAATTATATTTTATAATCCTCCTTTACACACGAGAGCTCAATTCACTTCCTCCTACAATGCATTAGCATCCTCTTCAAATCCATTAGTGGTATCACAAACTCCACAGCATCATTCCCTCTTCAAAATATTTTATTATTAAGTTACTGTACTGCAAGCTGGGAGTCTATGAATATTTAAGCGAGGCATTGTATGTTTATTACACTCTGCCAAGACAAAAAAAAAAACAAAAAACAACTATTTGCCCTAATATTTTGGCAGTGGTTTAAAAGCTGCTATGTTTTCTTAAGTGAGATGTTTGCTCAAGTTGAAAATGATTGCTGTAAGTAAAGAATCTATTGCTTTGAAATTCTTGATGATTTAAACCTTACCTGTTTTTCAAACTGCAAATAAAATGTCAATGCTAGTTAGCAGCAGGAGTGGGAACACACAGACTGACTCTAGTGCTTTCAGAAACCTGGAGCATTCCGTAGCACAACTAACTCATTCCAGTTTTGCTGGCTCTATATTCACATTTTAGCATTTGAAACTGATTAGCCGCACATCTAACTGATGGTTATGGAGACTACTCCATTATTGTTTATAATTTTCTAAGTTATACTGCTCTCTTGAGTTAGCTGGGTGTATTATAGACATCGATAATCCATTATTTTCACCGAAAATAAAATTAATTACATGATTTCATACATTGGATGATATATTACATAGCTGAGATGTAATGGCCAAAAAATGTCTGAAATGTGCATCTACAGAAGAATTGTTAAGCAAATATGGTATATCCATGCTGAATATTTTTCTGCAATAAAAAGGAACAGAATACTGATATATTGTATGACACGGATGAAACTTGAAAGCATTGTGCTAAGTGAAAGAAGCCAGTCACAAAAGGCAACATATGAGGTGATTCCATTCATATGAAATGTCCAGAGCAGACAAACCTATAGAGGCAGAAAGTAAATTAATGATTATTTAGGATTGGTGGGGTGGGGATGCGGGGCTAGGGAACAAAGGGGCAATAACTAAAGAGTACAGGGTTTCTCTTTGTAGTAATGAAAAATATTCTCAAATTGACTGTGAGAATGGTTGCACATATCTGTGACTATACTAAAAGAAACTGAATTGCAGTTTAAATGAGCAAATGGTATCCTGTGTTAATTGTATCTCAATAAAACTGTTTTTAAAAATGAGTTAGAATTACCAGCCTCATTTCTCTTAACAAAAAAGACATTAGGGGCTTCCCTGGTGGCGCAGTGGTTGAGACTCCGCCTGCCGATGCAGGGAACACGGGTTCGTGCCCTGGTCCGGGAAGATCCCACATGCCGCAGAGCGGCTGGGCCCGTGAGCCATGGCCGCTGAGCCTGCGTGTCCAAAGCCTGTGCTCCACAACGGGAGAGGCCACAGAAGTGAGAGGCCCACGTACCACAAAAAAAAAAAAAAAAAAAGACATTAGACAAGCCTCTTAGATACCCTCATCCACCAGAGAGCAGACAGAAAAAGCAAGAAGAACTACAATTCTGCAGCCTATGGAAGGAAAACCACTTGCACAGAAAGATAGACAAAATGAAAAGGCAGAGGACTTTGTATGAGATGAAGGAACAAGATAAAACCCCAGAAAAACAACTAAATGAAGTGGAGATAGGCAATCTTCCAGAAAAAGACTTCAGAATAATGATAGTGAAGATGATCCAGGACCTCGGAAAAAGAATGGAGGCAAAGATCGAGAGAATGCAAGAAATGTTTAACAAAGACCTAGAAGAATTAAAGAACAAACAAACAGAGATGAACAATACAATATCTGAAATGAAAACTACACTAGAAGGAATCAATAGCAGAATAACTGAGGCAGAAGAATGGATAAGTGACCTGGAAGGCAGAATGGTGGAATTCACTGCCATGGAACAGAATAAAGAAAAACAAATGAAAAGAAATGAAGACAGCCTAACAGACCTCTGGGACAACATTAAACACAACAACATTTGCATTATAGGGGTCGCAGAAGGAGAAGAGAAAGAGAAAGGAACCGAGAAAATATTTGAAGAGATTATAGTCGAAAAGTTCCCTCACATGGGAAAGGAAATAGCCACCCAAATTCAGGAAGCACAGAGAGTCCCAGGCAGGATAAACCCAGGGAGAAACACACCGAGACATATAGTAATCAAACTGACAAAAATTAAGACAAAGAAAAATTATTGAAAGCTGCAAGGGAAAAACGACAAATAACATTCAAGGGAACTCCCATAAGGTTAACAGCTGATTTCTCTGCAGAAACTCTACAAGCCAGAAGGGAGTGGCATGATATATTTAAAGTGACGAAAGGAAAGAACCTAAAACCAAGATTACTATACCCGGCAAATGATCTCATTCAGATTCGATGGAGAAATCAAAAGCTTTACCGACAAGCAAAAGCTAAGAAAACTCAGCACCACCAAACCAGCTCTACAACAAATGCTGAAGGAACTGCTCTAAGTGGGAAACACACGAGAAGAAAAGGACCCACAAAAACAAACCCACAACAATTAACAAAGTGGTAATAGGAACATACATATCGACAATTACCTTAAAAAACATGAATGGATTAAATGCTCCAACCAAAAGACACAGGATTGCTGAATGGATACAAAAACAAGACCCATATATATGCTGTCTACAAGAGACCCACTTCAGACCTAGGGACACATACAGACTGAAAGTGAGGGGATGGAAAAAGATATTCCATGCAAATGGAAATCAAAACAAAGCTGAAGTAGCAATACTCATATCAGACAAAATAGACTTTAAAATAAAGAAAGAGACAAGGAAGGACACTACATAATGATCAAGGGATCATTCCAAGAAGAAGATATAACAATTATAAATATATATGCACCCAACATAGGAGCACCTCAATACATAAGGCAACTGCTAACAGCTATAAAACAGGAAATTGACAGTAATACAGTAATAATGGGGGACTTTGAAACCTCACTTACACCGATGGACAGATCATCCAGACAGAAAATTAATAAGGAAACACAAGCTTTAAATAACACAATAGACCCGATAGATTTAACTGATATATATAGGACATTCCATCCGAAAACAGCAGATTACACTTTCTTCTCAAGTGCACAGGGGACGTTCTCCTGGATAGATCACATCTTGGGTCACAAATCAAGCCTCAGTAAATCTAAGAAAATTGAAATCATTTCAAGCATCTTTTCTGACAGCAATGCTATGAGATTAGAAATGAATTACAGGGAAAAAACCGTAAAAAACACAAACACATGGAGGCTAAACAATACATTAGTAAATAACCAAGAGATCACTGAAGAAATCAAAGAGGAAATAAAAAAATACCTAGAGACAAATGACAATGAAAACACAATGATCCAAAACCTATGGGATGCAGCAAAAGTGGTTCTAAGAGGGAAGTTTATAGCAATACAAGCCTACCTCAAGAAACAAGAAAAATCTCAAATAAACCATCTAACCTCACACCTAAAGGAACTAGAGAAAGAAGAACAAACAAAACCCAAAGTTAGTAGAAGGAAAGAAATCATAAAGATTAGAGCAGAAATAAATGAAATAGAAACAAAGACAACAATAGTGAAGATCAATAAAACTAAATGCTGGTTCTTTCAGAAGATAAACAAAATTGATAAACCATTAGCCAGACTCATCAAGCAAAAAAGGGAGACAACTCAAATCAATAGAATTAGAAATGAAAAAGGACAAGTAACAAGTGACATTTCAGAAATACAAAGGATCATGAGAGATTATTACAAGCAACTATATGCCAATTACATGGACAAGCTGAAAGAAATGGACAAACTCTTAGAAAAGCACAATGTTCCAAGACTGAACCAGGAAGAAACAGAAAATATAAACAGAACAATCACAAGCACTGAAATTGAAACTGTGATTAAAAATCTTCCAACAAACAAAAGTCCAGGACCAGAAGGCTCCACAGGTGAATTCCACCAAACATTTAGAGAAGAGCTAACACCCATCCTTCTCAAACGCTTCCAAAAAACTGCAGAGGAAGGAACACTCCTAAACTCATTCTCTGAGGCCACCATCACCCTGATACCAAAACCAGACAAATATATTACCAAAAAAGAAAACTACAGACCAATATCACTGATGAATATAGATGCAAAAATCCTCAACAAAATACTAGCAAGCAGAATCCAACAACACATTAAAAGGATCACACACCATGATCAAATGGGATTAATCCCAGGGATGCAAGGATTCTTCAATATACACAAATCAATCAATGTGATACACCATATTAACAAATTGAAGAATAAAAACCAGATGATCATCTCAATAGATGCAGAAAAAGCTTTTGACAAAATTCAACACCCATTTATGATAAAAACTCTCCAGAAAGTGGGCATAGAGGGAACCTACCTCAACATAATAAAGGTGATATACGACAAACCCACAGCAAACATCATTTTCAATGGTGAAAAACTGAAAGCATTTCCTCTAAGATCAGGAACAAGACACGGATGTGCACTCTTGCCGCTATTATTCAAGATAGTTTTGGAGGTCCTAGCCATGGCAATCAGAGAAGAAAAAGAAATAAAAAGAATACAAATTGGACAAGAAGAAGTAAAACTGCCACTGTTGGCAGATGACATGATACTATAAATAGAGAATCCTAAAGATGCCACCAGAAAACTACTAAAGCTAATCAATGAATTTGGTAAAGTTGCAGGATACAAAATTAATGCACAGAAATCTCTTGCATTCCTATACACTAACAATGAAATATCAGAAAGAGAAATTAAGGAAATAATCCCATTCACCACTGCAACAAAAAGAATACCTAGGAATAAACCTACCTAGGGAGACAAAAGACCTGTACTCTGAAAACTATAAGACACTGATGAAAGAAATCAAAGATGACACAAACAAATGGAGAGATATACCGTGTTCTTGGATTGGAAGAATCAATATTGTGAAAATGAGTATACTACCCAAAGCAATCTACAGATTCAATGCAATCCCTATCAAATTACCAGTGGCATTTTTTACAGAACTAGAACAAAAAGTCTTAAAATTTCTATGGAGACACAAAAGACCCCGAATAGCCAAAGCAGTCTTGAGGGAAAAAAAAAACAGAGCTGGAGGAATCAGGCTCCCTGACTTCAGACTATACTACAAAGCTACAGTAATCAAGACAATATGGTACGGGCACCAAAACAGAAATATAGATCAATGGAACAGGATAGAAAGCCCAGAGATGAACCCATGCACATATGGTCACCTTATTTTTGATAAAGGAGGCAAGGATATACAATGGAGAAAAGACAGCCTCTTCAATAAGTGGTGCTGGGAAAACTGGACAGCTACACGTAAAAGAATGAAATTAGAACACTCCTTAACACCATACACAACAATAAACTCAAAATGGATTAGAGACCTAAATGTAAGACCAGACACTATAAAACTCTTAGAGGAAAACATAGGAAGAACACTCTATGACATAAATCACAGCAAGATCTTTTTTGATCCACCTCCTAGAGTAATGGAAATAAAAACAGAAGTAAACAAATGGGATCTAATGAAACTTAAAAGCTTTTGCAAAGCAAAGGAAACTAGAAACAAGACGAAAGACAACCCTCAGAGTGGGAGAAAATATTTGCAAACGAATCAACTGACAAAGGATTAATCTCCAAAATATATAAACAGCACATGCAGCTCAGTATTAGAAAAACAAACAACCCAATCCAAAAATGGGCAGAAGACCTAAATAGACATTTCTCCAAAGAAGACATACAGATGGCCAAGAGGCACATGAAAAGCTACTCAACATCACTAATTATTAGAGAAATGCAAATCAAAACTACAATGAGGTATCACCTCACACCAGTTAGAATGGGCATCATCAGAAAATCTACAAACAACAAATGCTGGACAGGGTGTGGAGAAAAGGGAACCCTCTTGCATTGTTGGTGGGAATGTAAATTGATACAGCCACTATGGAGAACAGTATGGAGGTTCCTTTAAAAACTAAAAATAGAATTAGCATATCACCCAGCAATCCCACTACTGGGCATATACCCTGAGAAAACCATAACTCAAAAAGACACATGCACCACAATGTTCATTGCAGCACTATTTACAATAGCCAGGACACGGAAGAAACCTAAATGCCCATTGACAGATGAATAGATAAAGAAGATGTGGTACATATATACAATGGAATATTACTCAGCCATAAAAAGGAACGAAATTGGGTCATTTGTAGAGATGTGGATGGATCTAGAGTCTGTCATACCGAGTGAAGTAAGTCAGAAAGAGAAAAACAAATATCGTATATTAACGCATACATGTGGAACCTAGAAATATCGTACAGATGAACCGGTTTGCAGGGCAGAAATAGAGACACAGATAAGTGGTGTGTCTTATCACACAGATGTGTCTAGAGCAAACGTATGGAAACCAAGAGGGGAAAGTGGTGGTGGGGGTGTGCTGGTGGGATGAATTGGGAGATTGGGATTGACATGTATACACTAATATGTATAAAATAGACAACTAATAAGAACCTGCTGTATAAAAAATAAATAAAATAAAATTTTAAAATTCCAAAAAAAATAAAACAGAGAGGGAACAACAACAAAAAAGATGATATAATTTCTTACATCCTCTCGGACAGTCACTATCAGCCCCTCAAGCTGATAAATGGAGGTGAGATGGGAGGGGAGTCAGTGTGGCTGACTGGCAAGGAAGGAATGACCCATAGCAGAATCACTTCGGAGTTTTTGAAACTACATAGACCTCTTCTTTCAACAAATGTGCCGTCTCTATTCCTATGCCAGAAGCCACTGCTCTATGGGGAAGTGTAGAATGGTGATGTGATTCCGAGTCACCTACCTAAAAACTGGTTGAAAACAACTGCTCTAAGTAATGGCGTCAACAGGGTGCTCATAAGGACCCACAAGTGTGTTGGTCAACACTGAGGATTTACTTAAGGAAATATGGCGACCATGTTTATCATTTAACAAAGATAATCAGGCTTCTTTCTCTTTAGCAATGTTTTACTTTGTTCCATACAAGGAAATGTTTACAATAAAGAGAGGGAAAGAATTGTTTTAAGCCAAATAATCGGATAAGGTTGGCAGTATTTGTTTTGTGTCAAGCCACATCCGTTGTAAAAGTTTCCAGAGGAACTGAAATCACTGTATAAAATACATAAATACAAACCTTCTGAAAAACTGTGTATTGTATTTCCTTCCCTCTTTGGATTACTTCTAACAGCTTCACTTCCCTTTGACCATGGAAACTTGATCTGTGTGTCCAGATTACAGCACAGAGCAGAAGCAATTTGGGACAAAATCGTTATTCTTTTTCCTCTGTTGTTCTCCCTAATTTTCCTTTCATGTTTGCCACTGTCTTTCTTGAAACGATCCTCCCTTTATCTCTTTGATGCTGTATCTGGGTACTGCCGTCTCTTTTTTAAATGATACGTAACCCTTCTTAATATGTGTCGGTCACTGTTGTAAGAGCCTTATATATTTATCCCATGTAATCTTCTCAATCCTATGTACTCTACTTGATGTAGTGCTTTTAATTCCACTTTTAAAGACAAGGAAATTCAAAGACAGAAGTGTAAGTAATCCTTCACTTATACTTTTTCTGCCCCGTCTTGATATCTGTAGTATCTGACTCCTTCAAAGAGCGCAGGAAAGGGTAAGTTTTGACTCTGCTGACACCATTGTGACTTGGCATCCCACTCTCTGAGTCAGGCAGGTGGTGAAAAGTCTCTCTTTTGTGGGTCTTTTCACGGGTTCTTAGGATAACCCATGAAAGTTCTCCCATCACTGGGGAACTTTCACCTCTAGTTCCTTGAAGCTGGGATGTACCGTCTCATTGATTACCATTGTCTCTGCCTCTGAAATGAAGGAATTCAATAGATTCTGTTTGTCTGTCTCTTCAGAGATAATCTGTTCTTCGACAGAATCTCAGAAGATGCCAAGCTGATATTCTGTCTTGCATTTGGCCCAAATTTAGTCCACAGGAAACACTCACATACATTTATCTCAGCAACACCAGATAATGCAGGCTACATAATACTGAAATCACTTCCCGCTCAACTCGTCCAACAGGAGTTGGTCAGTGTCTTTCACCCCTGTGATGCTTCTTAAGTAGGAGTTAGACCATCCAATGGGTCTCCCCATTGGGGAGATCACAGATCAACTCTCAGAATTGTCTCACTGAAAGTCTTATTAAACTGAATAATTGAACTCCATAGTCTTACATTGAATTGAGGTATGGAAGGAGAACTCACAGAACACAATAAGGTCTCTCCAAAAATTCTCTCTCTCTCCTCATTCTCTCCTTTCTATACCCTTTTATATCTCTTATTTAGGAGAGGGAGTTAAAAGTTCTCTGAATGATTTTTGCCACCCACTTTTAAAATCTTGGTTTAGGGCTTCCCTGGTGGCGCAGTGGTTGAGAGTCCGCCTGCCGATGCAGGGAACATGGGTTCGTGCCCCGGTCCGGGAAGATTCCACATGCCGCGGAGCCGCTGGGCCCGTGAGCCATGGCCGCTGAGCCTGCGCGTCCAGAGCCTGTGCTCCGCAACGGCAGAGGCCACAACAGTGAGAGGCCCACGAACCGCAAAAAAAAAAAAATCTTGGTTTAATAGCACCTCATTCTGGAATTTGGTATCTGAAACATTGTGTGTGTGTATTTATTTGTAAAGATATATTCATTTGTTCTGATTCCTCTACAGAACTATTACTTCACCAATGGCATCAACCAGGTCTGTTATAGTCACCACAGCATACACAGCATTTATTCCAGTATGTGGCACTTAAAAGGCAGCCATACAATATTTGTACAATGAATGAATGCATGAACACATCTCTTTTATTTATTCATAAAAATATATTAAGATAATTCAGGAAGATCCCCTATTCAGTTCTAATCATGAAGCCATACAGGTCCTCAAAGCAATTACCGTTTGTTCCACAAGAAACTTTTTTCATTTTTGAACGTTTCCTGTAAATGCATTAGTTAAGTAATAAACATTATTTTCAGAGTTCTGCCAAAATGTCAATCATGCCATGACAGAAACAGCTATTTCTTTAAATAAAGCAATTTACAATACAATTGTATACTAAGTGCCAATGAATTCTCAGTTAGCTATACAGAAATATCAGACCACTCTGCTAATGAAATGAAGGAAAACATAATTGACAGTTATCTTATGAGATTTCATTGTAATGCACATGATGTTATAATAAATCTGGTTACTGGAAATTCTGTGGTGTACTGTTTAATGTATATTAATTGATTGCCTTGGAGTCAGCTTATTTTGAAATTCCTGAATGGGTACTATGCATCTGAAGTATATTATAACAGGTCTTTACCAAATCTATTGCATATGATCAGTGGAGAAGGAGCTTTACAAAAACCTCTGTTACCATCTATTACCAATTTGTAACAGATGTTGTGGTAATAAAAATTCCAATTTGAAACAAAAAGATTCTCCATACTAGCCTTTCCGTGGTGCCTATTCTGGATTAGTAATTCCAGATCAAGTAAAGAAAAAGTAACTCAACAAAACAGAACCACCTCAAAATCAAAAAACAAAATGATTTTTCTATGTGAAATTAAATTTGATAATTATGTCATGAGTGAGAATTTATTTAACTTTTTAATGTGAGGGGTTTTTTTGTTTGATTTTAAGATGAGGAAAGTAAAAGCACTATTTTTCCTGCTGTTGATGTTTTATCATCAACACCCTAACGAGAGTCATTAACATGAAAGTCCAGTTGTGGTCTACAGAATGCTTCAGATGGCATCTTCAAAATGTGTGACCATCCAGTGAGGAAACTATGCTTCACTTATAATCTAAAGTGCTCAGAATATCTATAAAGTGAATATTTCATTCAAATTACAAATTCATTTTGAGGACTTTGTAGGAAAATATCCAGATTTTTTAATGAACCTTTTTTAAATTGAATTATTTGTTTTTTCTTATTGATTTGTAAGAGTTCTTTATTCTGGATACAAGTCCCTTATCAGATACATGATTAGCAAATATTTTCTCCCATTTTGCAGGTTATCATTTCGCTTTCTGAATAGTGTATTTTGCAAAATAAAACTTTAAAATTTTGATGAAGTCCAATTCATCTTTTTGTTTCTTTTATTGATTGTGCTTTTTGTGGTGTCATATCTAAGAAATAAGCACCTAATCCAAGGTCAAGTTTATAGCAAAAAGCTGTTGAATTTTAGCTCTTTGGGTTTGAAATTTGAGTTAAATTTTATATATGATGTGAGGTAGGGTCCAACTTTATTCTTCTGCATGTGGATATACAGTTGTCTCACCATGTACCCAGCACCACTTGTTGAAAAGATTATTTTTTTGCCCACTGAATGGTCTTGGCACCTTGTAGAAAATCAATTGACCCTAAATATATTGTTTATTTCTGGACTTTAAAATTATATTCTATTGATATATATGTCTATCTTTATGCCAATACCACACTGTCTTGGTTGCTGTAACTTTCTATTAAGTTTTGAAATCAGGAAGTGTGAGTCCTCCAACTTTGTTCTTCTGATTTTTCAAGACTGTTCTGTTGTTCTGGGCCTTTTGACTTTGCACTTGCATATACATTTTAGGATCAGTTAATTAATTTCTACAAAAAATGCAGCTGGAATTTTGATAGGGATTGCACTGCATTTGCAGATCCATTTAGGGAGTACTGTCATCTTAACAATATTAAATTTTTCTGTCCATGAACACAGGATGTCTTTCCATTTATTAAGATCCTTTCTTTCCAATATTATGTAGAGTTTGGTATACAAGTGTCTTAGTTCACTCAGGCTGCTATAAAAAAACCCCACAGATTGGAAAGCTTATAAACAATAAAAATTTATTACTCGCAGTTCTGGATGCTGAAATTCCAGGGTCACGATGCCAGCATGACTGCATTCTGAAGGCCCTCTTCCTGGTTCATAGCTGGTGCTTCCCCACTAAGGTCTCACAGAAGGGGCTAAAGAGCTCTCTATAGCCTCTTTCATAAGGCACTAATCCCATTCAAGAGAGTTCCACCCTCATGACAACTCCCAAAGGCCCCATCTTCTAATACCATCCTGTTGGGCATTAGGATTTCAATATTTGAATTTTGGGAGGACACAAACATTCAGATCACAGGAACAAGTTTTACAAGTCTTTCATAAAATTTATTCCTAAGTATTTTATTCTGTTTTGATGCTAAATGGAATTTATATTTATATGTATATATAATAGAGACTCTAAAGACTCACCAGAAAACTGTTAGAACTAATAAAGTCAGTACCTTCACAGGATCCAAAATCAATATACAAAGATCACTTGTGCTTCTATACACTAACAATGAATTATCAAGAGGAGAAATTAAGAAAAAAATACTGTATAGAATAGCATCAAATAATACATGTGAATAAATTTAACCAAGGCCATAAAAGATCTATACACTGGAAACTATGATACACTGATGAAGGGAATTTAAAAAGACACAAAGAGATGGAACCTATTCCATGTTCATCAATTGGAAGACACAAATAAAAGGAAAGATTCCATGCTTACGGATTGGAAGACATAAATAAATTGAAAGATATTTCATCCTTGCATTTAATAATATTAAAATGTCCATACTACCTATAGCAATCTACAGATTCAACACAATCCCTATCCAAATTCCAATGGCATTTTTCACAGAAATAGAAAAAGCAATCCTAAAATTTGTGTGAAATCACAAAAGACCCCGAATAGCCACAGCAATCTTGAGCAAAAAGAACAAAGCTGGATTTCAAAGTGTAATATACTTCCTGATTTCAAAGTGTATTATAAAGCAACAGTAATTAAAACACTATGGGATTGGCATAAAAATCGACACATACATCAATGGAACAGAACAGAGAGCCCAGAAATAAACCTGTGCATATATAGTCAATTTTTGATAAAAAGTGCCAAGATTACAATGGAGAAAGGTTAGTCTCTTCAATAAACACCACTGAGAAAATTGATTTCCCATACGCAAAACAATGAAAGTAGACCTGTATCTAACACCATACATAAAAATCAACTCAAAATGGATTAAACACTTGAATAAAAGACCTGAAACCATAAAATTCCTTAAGAAAACATAGGGGGTTAGCTCCTTAACCTTGATCTCAGCAATGATTTTTTGGATTTGACACCAAATGCAAAGGCAACAAAAGCAAAAATAAAGAAGTGGGACTACATCAAACTAAAAAACTTCTGCTCAGCAAAGGAAACCATTAATAAAATGAAAAAGCAACCTATGGAATGGGAGAAAATATTTGCACACTATATATGTGATAGGAGGCTAACATACAAAATATGCAAGGAACTCAAACAACTCAATAGCAAGAAAAACAAATAACCCAATTAAAAAATGAGAAAAGGACCTGAATAGACTTTTTTCCAAAGAAGAGATACAAATGGTCAACAGGTACATGAAAAGGGGCTCAACATCACTTATCATCAGAGAAATTCAAATCAAAAGCCCAATGGATATCACCTCACATCTGTTAGGATGGCTGTTGTAAAACAAACAAACAAACAAACAAGAGATAACAAATGCTGGTGAGGATGTGGATAAAGGGAACCCTTGTACACTTTTGGTATGGAATGTAAACCAGTACAACCACTACGGAAAACACTATGCAGGTTCTTCAAAAATTTTTAAATAGAACTAACATATAATCCAGGACCCCCACTTCTAGATGTTTGGGTTTCTAAAGGAAATAAAACCATTATCTTGAAGCAATATCTGTATCTCAGTTTCATTGCAGCATTATTCACAACAGTCAAGGTACAGAAACAACTTAAGTGTCCATCAACAGATGAATGTTTTTAAATGTCTCTATGTAAACTGTTTTATTCATATTTTATTTTTAAACATGTTTCTTCATGTGAACTGACTGGAGAATTGGTAATTCAGACAAAAGCACAATCAGGAAGCAAGGAGTTTTGTTCTGTTTTTGTTTTTAAATTTTTGAATTTTACTTATTTTTTTATACAGCAGGTTCTTATTAGTCATCAATTTTATACACATCAGTGTATACATGTCAATCCCAATCGCCCATTTCATCACACCACCACCCCCACGCACACACACACCCGCCGCTTTCCCCGCTTGGTGTCCATACGTTTGTTCTCTACATCTGTGTCTCAATTTCTGCCCTGCAAACCAGTTCATCTGTACCATTTTTCTAGGTTCCACATATATGCGTTAACATACGATATTTGTTCTTCTCTTTCTGACTTACTTCACTCTGTAGGACAGTCTCTAGACCCATCCACGTCTCCACAAACGACCCAATTTCGTTCCTTTTTATGGCTGAGTAATATTCCATTGTATATATGTACCACATCTTCTTTATCTATTCATCTGTCGATGGGCATTTAGGTTGCAGGAAGCAAGGAGTTTTTATGTCACACACACTGTGGACAGATACATGCTACATCTTAAAAGCTTCACTTATTTTAGCCAATATTATATAAGTTTAATTAAATTCTGTTTGTTAGTGTTTTTTTAAAAAAGTATTTCACAGGCCAAGTAAGATCAGTGTTAGAATTAGAACACAGATATTCTGCTTCCTAGTCTGGGACCCTTCCCACTTTACCACGTGGTTTTCAATGCAGTATAATGCTAACAATACACAAATTGGAGCATTTCATAAGTTAGAAAGATTGTGTCAGATGACCAGGGTTCAAAGATAGAGACTATCCTTTGGATGGGTCCCTTATCCTCCCTGAAGCTCAGTTTCCTCATCTTAAAGTATTCCACACCTCATATTCTCATTATTTTTGTAGAATCAACTGAGTTAACACATATAGGGCTTAGCCCAATTCTTGGGAATACTATTACTAGTTATATGATAACCCCTTAACCTGACTAATAGAGCAACAGGGGCAGAAATAATTATTGGTACAATGATGTGCTCTAAAACAACAAAACTTGTTCTATTTTCTGAAATTTTCATTCTAAATGAATTTAAATATATCTATTTTTCATATCTCAAGGAATTTTATAATATGCTGTTAATATTTTGCATTTTGAACAAATTCAAACTAGAATACTTAAGAATTTAACTCAAATGAACATTAGTGTTGCCACTTTCATCGGGATGGTATAAAAAGTTATGATGTTGCTAAAGACTCAGATAGCTTCCTGTCAGTGCTAATAATGCTTGAATTTCATCAGCTATTGGAACAATTTAAAAATCCTTTCAGCATTTCCTCACAAACCACACCTCCTCCCAAATAATTCCTCTTGATCATTCCAAGGCATGTCTTTAGTCTGCTGACTTCACTAACTCATCAGATTGAAAAGGACAAACAAGGAGAGAGTGTTGACCCCTCTCCCAATCACATACCAAGTGTTCTATAAGAATGCAGAGCTTCTGTGTTCTCCAAAAAGAAGTAAGAAAGTTTACTTAGGAGAAATAATTCCCAAGCCTCTGGGTATGAGACACCCCAGTGGGTCTCCAATTACTACAGAGAAAATTAAGCTTTATTTCATTTAATTTTTTCTAAATCCCTCACTAAAAGTTTTAAGGTAGATAGAGTATATGCTATATAACAGGGTTGTGTTGGGGAGAATGGTCAATAAGGAGCATATTAAACAAATATTGATGAAGTCATCACTTCAAAATAATATTAAAAATCAAGCCTTAAAACAATGCAGTTCTGAATTTTAGTAACTAACTGCGATGAAAGTATAAAAATCAGACATCTCTGTAGTAAATTTTATATCTCCTCTAAAAATTCCCTATCATCCACTGTGACAGATCAGAAGAGATCTGGAATAGTGTATACAGCACATTAAATATAACAGTTGTCTGACTTCAAATAAAAATACTTTTCGATTCAAAATAATTCAACAATAACCTTTCAAATGTGATTGATCATTAAATCCATCAAAGTCACAGTTCAAGACAGAAATTTTTATCACTCTGTAGTAAAACTAGTCTAAAGAAACTAAAGTTAAAAGGACAATTAAAGTAGTTCAATTCTCTCTGGGGAATGCATAAATGTAGGTCAATACATTCCAGTGGTCACAAGGAGGTTAATGCCAGCTCTAGAATTATTCAATAAGGTGCATGAGAGGTTATAATGATTTCGATAGCATGGCAATAATTCCTGGACATCTCCCAACCTTACCATTTTCCCAAACCTTGAGAAAGTTTTCTGATTCTTCCCATATATGCCACTTTTACAAAGGAGCAGAGCCTTTGAAAGAAAAACATTTTTGGCTCTGTTAATGCTAGTGTATTCTTCCAGCCCATTATTCGGTGTTCAGGACTGGACAGGCAATTACATGCAAATTTGTTGGGAGCTAGGAGGTTCATTTACTACATTCAGCCCCATAGAGGAAGATCAATAGAAGTGCAAAACCTAATCCTAGATGAAAGCACCATGATCAGGTAATGGTTATAGAGTTAAGGCCCTCAGAAGAATGTTGGGAATCAAAAGGGCATGCTAGAGAAAAGCATTATGCATAGTGCTTTTTTGAACCATATGGGAAAGACAACAGACACAGTGAACCAAAGAGTTGGAACACAAGAAGGTAGACATGCAGTTCAACACAAATTGTTAGGGTTTTTCAAAAGATATGAATGAGGATTGGACCAATTAAAAATGGCTGCCTCGAAAACCTTTTGTTGGCTTTTTAAAGAATAATGGTGTGCAAACCATTGCTCAAACTTAAACCATGCAAGTCATGCTTGCATTTAACTCTTAACAAAAAGACAAACTCTTCACTGCTAGTTTTCCTGTCTTTTAATTTTTGTGGGGTTTTTTTTCTGAGGTTTTACCCTACCCAAGGCCACATACCCTGTTGACATTTAGTAAAAGTTATTGAATATTTCTTAATAAAAATATAGAAGAATGTACATGCTAACAGTTATTGTTGATTTCATGGAAGAAAGATAATGAGAATGAACAGGGTGGGAACTAGTACATGTTGTAGAGGCTGGTGGTTATTCTGATTGGCTGTTAAGTAATTTGAATATCACCACAAGTCATGAATGGGTATGCAGCCTGCATTATAAAGGGAAAAGAAAAGTTCTTAAAACATAATTAGTCCTTATCAACGCGGACTATCAATGTCTTCAGAACGTACTAAGAGGATTCTTGACCTGGTGTGCAGCGGATTTTCAGAGGATCCTTGGATGGTTTACCAAGTTCCCATGCATCTGCTAAAACTGCATGTAAATTTTTATGTGCATGTACCCTGTTGCCATTTACTGGAAAAAGAAGGCTTTAAGAAGATTATTAAAGAGTTTCTGAAACAGGAAAAAAAAACTAAAACTTTTAATAAATAAGAAAATTGGCCAGCAGTTTTTCTCTGTGTTAGTTTAGATCTTCTAAGAAGTTAATGCAAAGCAGGATTAAGCATGCAAGGATTTTATTAGGGGAAATGCCTGTGAGAGAAAATGGGGTAAGATTCAGGGAAGATGAGGAGAGTCATCAGACCAGGATACAAGTCTGACTCCAAAAGAAGGACAGAGAGAAAAGCATCCTAGACTGTCCTGTGGCCAAAAGGTTGGGCAAGCCTGGAGGGGTGTTCTTGAACCAAAATTGGTCATCAGTAGAGTTCCATATCACACAGGAATGAGCCTGCCTTGTCTCTGTGCCACACTCAGTCTAGCAGAAGCCAGTGGGAAGGGTGGTCTCAGCACAAACATAGCAATGGATTTCAGAGCCCAGCAGCTAGGGCATTTGTCAGTTTTGTCTGTTCTAATTGAAGGTCTTCAAGGCACATGCTCATGGCTGCCATTCTTTGAGCCATGTTATGGGTCAAATCTGCTTTTCAACCTGCTGATAATCTTGTTCAGGAAATCAGACTGAATTCTAAGCAGTCTGGAGCTAGTCACTTAATTATAATGTTTCATTGTTCAGTTTGAAACTTATTTAGAGCTCTAATCCTTTAATGCATCCCAAACATAGTCATGTTTATGTTTTCATAGTTTAGATTGTTTTTATTCAAAACTAAAAATTAAAATCTTTCTCTTTTTCTACCTAATTGTCTTGGAATTGGTCATTCACAAACTGATAGATAATTCACTATGGGTAAGATAAAGATGCAGTGTAGAATGTGATTAAATATAAGCCAATAGCAGCCACAACCTAGAAACATATACATTATTCCTCAACAGAATTACCTTGGTGAGTCACAATGCCATTTCAGAAAACTTGTCATATTACTTTGATAACAATACATATGACACATCAAAATAAAACTTTTCTAGCTATAAGGCTTTGGTAATGCTTTGTCCTAATTCTGATTCTGAAGATTATAGTAACATGCTTAATGCTTATGTTACTGCTACTCAATGGAACCTATCAAAGATAGTTATTTCCATGAGAAAATAAAGTCCTTGCTTAATTCTCCACATTGAAACTTAAAGGGCAGGTATGGGGAGAAAAGAAACATAAATATAATTAAAAATACATAATAAACTAAAAAATATATTTACAGTATACGTTGCAAATCCTTAACTTATGAAAACCTTTCACAAATCAACAATAAAACAAATATACCTATTGAAAATTGGTAAAAAATCATGAATAGAAATGTACAGAAGAAATACACATAGTTTATAGATGAAAATATCAATGTCATTTATAATGAATGATATACAAAGTAATAAGCTGCCATTTTCACTCACATAATTGATAATGCATGAAAATAATAAAATTCACCATTCACAAGGGTATTGGGAAGTGGGTCTCTCGTGGAAATAGTTTGCAATTTCTCTCAAAGCCAATATAACACAATATACTAAAGCTTTTTAAAAACATATTTGCTTTTGACCCCGATTCCACTCTTAGAAATGTAGCCTAAGGAAATATTATAGATATGTACATAACACATAACAATATTCAGTAAGTGTATTCACAATTATAGAAATAAAGGCTTACTTAAAGATAAAATCTTTATCTTTATATGGGTGATCAAATGGGATATTATATAGCCGTTAAAAATCAATTTTAGAGGGCTTCCCTGGTGGCACAGTGGTTGAGAGTCTGCCTGCCGATGCAGGGAACACGGGTTCGTGCCCCGGTCCAGGAAGGTTTCACATGCCGCAGAGCGGCTGGGCCCGTGAGCCAATGGCCGCTGAGCCTGGGCGTCCAGAACCTGTGCTCCGCAATGGGAGAGGCCACAACAGTGAGAGGCCCGCGTACCGAAAAAAAAAAAAAAATTCTGCCATAAAATCAACAGCTCCATACCTATTACTGGAAAAAGCAGATTGCCAGACCATAGACAATTTTTTAATATTTTTTTTTAATAAATGTATTTTATTTTTGGCTGTGTTTGGTTTTCATTGCTGCACCCGGGCTTTCTCTGGTTACAGTGAGCCAGGGCTACTCTTTGTTGTGGTGCCCAGGCTTCTCATTGCGGTGGCTTCTCTTGTTACGGAGCACGGGCTCTAGGCACGCAGGCTTCAGTAGTTGTGGCACACAGGCTCAGTAGTTGTGGCTTGCGGGCTCTAGAGCGCAGGCTCATTAGTTGTGGCGTACGGGCTTAGTTGCTCCACAGCACATGGAATCTTCCTGGACCAGGGCTCAAACCCATGTCCCCTGCACTGGCAGGCAGATTCTTAACCAATGCTCCACCAGGGAAGCACCCTGGACCATAGACATTTTGACAATGCACCCGCACGTATTTCCCTTAAGTTTAAACATGTGGCAGAAATATTACTGAAATGTTTCAGTCTCAGACAAATGCCAGCCTCACTGTATGGAACAGACTACGGAGGATGACCTGCAATAAACTGAGAAAAGAGGGACCAGCAAGACTTGGCAAAGTGCAGAGACAGAGGGACAGCCTTGCCATCGACAGATCCTAATCACACTCTGGTTCTGCCACCTACTAAGTTTGGGCCACGACAAGTTTCTTTACCTCTCTGGGCTTGAGTGGACTCACTGGTAAGATAAAGATACTACTCACCTCAGAGCACTCTTGAGAAGATTAGGGATGATGTTTATAAAATTCCTCATTCTCCTCATATCTGGAATAGGCTGGGGATTCCTACAGTGCTGGTGGTTTTTGTCATCACCAATGGCTCTCCGCATTTATAAGCAGCAGTCGGTCCCACTGAACTCCCAATAGAGCCACAATACTTTAAGAATGACTCAACCCTATCCAGCCAGCCTTAAATGAGGATACACAAGACAAACAGTTGTATGACTATTCCATGCCAGGAAGACTAATCTCAAGAGAAAAGCCTCAAACTCTGTTTGCAGCCCTATCAAATCGACTTGGTTTAATTTATCGACCTTTATTTGGAGTTTGATTGGGAATGACACATACCCTGCAAATCTCATCAAGACCTGTTGTTCTTCTCATTGTTTTTAGAAGAAAAATCTTCCAATGGCCTATATGACCATAATAATAGTAACCACTGTTATTTATGAAGCAACTAATATGTGCCAGGCCCTTAGATGCTCTAAACGCATAATTTTATCTCAAAGCCCTGCAGAGTATATACTATTCTCATTAAATACATGGGGAAAGAGTGTCTGAGGAATCAAAAATCTTGCCTTGCCTATGGTTACTTTAGCACTCATTGGTTCCTTAGCAGGGCGTACAAGTCTCTTCACAAATTTATAAATAGGCCATGTTTTTCTCATGTGTAAAATAAAAAAGTAGCAATATGTGGGGAGGGGGAGGACAGTGGTGAAAGATGACCAATTTTTTTTTTTTTTTTTTTTTGCGGTACGTGGGCCTCTCACTGTTGTGGCTTCTCCCGCTGCAGAGCACAGGCTCCGGATGGGCAGGCTCAGCAGCCATGGCTCACGGGCCCAGCCGCTCCGCGGCATGTGGGATCTTCCCAGACCGGGGCACAAACCCATGTCCCCTGCATCGGCAGGCGGACTCTCAACCACTGTGCCACCAGGGAAGCCCCTGAAAGATGACCACTTTAAGCTGCATTATTTATGGAAAACTTGATGAAGGTAAAGTGGATCCTTCTATAGAGTATATGTAGAGAAGCAAAAAAAGTAAAATATGCATCTTTTGCATCAGAAAAAAAAAAAGGTATTTCTAAGCAGTACCAGTGGCCCACTTAAAGAGTCAAAGTGAATCTGTAGTGGGCCAGCTCCATCCAACTGGAAAGTATTCAATAAATGGTGTTTGTAATTATAGATCATAATTCTAGAAGGGCTCAAAATTAGGATCCCGACTGTAATACCAAATGTATAAGGAAAGAGAAAAGAGAAAAATGTACCTAAAATGCTGATCTTCTTACCAACTCATAATGAGACTAACAAGAATGCAAAAGACAATAATTTGAAGAATACGTTGATAGACTCACGTAAGTGAATATATCTATAATAGATTCAAATGAAAAAATTTTAACTCCATACTGTTTCATCAATACAAATGTGCATTTTTAATGTTTGGATATAGAGGTTCATCTTAGAGTCAACCGCACCTTAAAATCACTGTCAACCAGGGTGGACTGCTGAGTTAATTGTCTTTGCCTATTGGTGTGCAAAGTTGACTTTTTTCCTGGTGGCTTATCTGGGGAACTGCAGCTTCTTAGTTTGTAGTCAAGAGAACATTTGAGGGCCATTAGAGAAAGGATACGAGCTACTTTTGTTGCCACTAGTCCTCTTGATGTACAGAGTAAAACATTTTGTGGAAGAACATAGATATAAATGACTCCAAGTGAAAAAATAATTCAGAAGAGTCAAAATCTGAATTTGAAGCTATTTTGGGAATACTGTAATCAATATATGTCACTTCTATTTTCCTTCTTATGAATGTATAAGAGTAATGTATGATTAACACATCTATCTATATCTGAAAAATTCTAAAGAATTCTTTCAACAAGAATTAAATAAAAATTCTTAAAAAGAACACATAGTGTCAGGCTTAGTTAACAGCATATTTTTTTTCTGTCTTTGTACCTAATGTAATGGTACATCTTACAATGAATGATGTTTTGGAATTGATGAAATAAAGTACTCAGTGAAGAATACCTGTAAATGCTTTCAAAACTCCTTAATCCATACCAAAAGAGAAGAAAAACAAGTGTTAAGAACAGTGGCCCATTAGATGGTAAACAGAATAATGCAGAAATTGTATCATATAATTATCTATCATTACAGTAGCAGTGGACTGTTCCTTTAGCCCCAAGGTGAGCAAAACTATAATGAATTTACACCAAAGTATCTAAGGTGAGTAAGCAATTCTCTTGTAGCAAATGACCTGCTGCTAAGAAGTAAATTAACTCTTCCTGACACCATTTAATAAATCACTTCTTACAGATTGTATCTTGATGTTCTGGGAAGTTAATCTGCCACACAGGAGAATTTTTCTCCTGCAGGGGATTTTATTCCTCTTATTTCACATCGATCATGTGGAGGCTGAGGAAGTCATCTAGATTACTGTGACACTTTAGAGTTTTGCCATTTAAATGAAATGCATGATGAAGTTCACAACAAAAATGAATTCAGTTCTGTGAGGGAGCTTGGTAGATTTTCTTTCAGTCAACAATTTCAGGGTTTGATTTTGCTTTTTAGGGAAAAAAAAATTGGTAGGTTTAGGATTTGAAGCTCTTTATTTTTTTACCCTAGTTTTCTATTGGTTCTCTGTTTTATGTTACCTCTCCTCTTTCTGTTGCTAAGCAGATGGGACACATTGCTACGTGACATTTTACCCAACCACTTTTATGCAGTTTCAATGGTAATGACCAGAGGTCATGAAAACATAATCACGCACATTGAAAACTGGAGCACTCACCTTTTTGTTCCTGGAAAACCACAGCGAATGTATCCCAAAAAATGTTTTTTAGAATATAATAATAACATATTTATTAAATAAGTCTTTCTGTATATCACCCCGTTGGAGATTCACAAAAACCCAGGGCAATGTAAAGGGACAGCATCAGCATCATCACCACCACCCCCAGCATCAGCAGTAGCATCATATTTCAGGTGAGAAAAGTGAGATTAGGAAAGGTCAGGCCAGATGATAAGTACATGGCAGTGATGGGAAATGAGTTCTATTCATTTGACTTCCCACTCAGAATATACCAAAGTGCCCTCTGAAGCATAGGAAAGCTGGAAGTTTTACACTTGTAATGAAAGCTAATTTAAAGGTATATTTTTACTTCCCATAGCTCCATATTCTAACTTTGCAGCTTTCTTAATAAAAAATAATAAGAGTAACAATAATAATGTTGATAGCTATCAATTATCTAATACTGAGTTCTACTAGGCACCCAAATACATGCTGCCCCTATTCCAGCCTACAGAATACTAAACATTATGAAGAATCAAAGGCTCAAAAAGTAAATGACATGCTAAAGGGCATCATTTAGTACGTAGTAGAGCAGAATTAAAACTCATATGTGTCCCACTTCCAAACCTGCACCTCTAACCATTACACTGCATTATCCCAGCTGCTAGCTCTTTCAGATTCTTCAGAAGAAGACTTCTTTTTCATTTGTATTACAGGTTGCTTTTTCATAATTCCAGTTTTAATTAATGTTTTTCATTCTCAAGGTACACACTGAACACAGTGAACCTTAGTTCAAAATGCATTAAGAGGTTTGCATTCAGAAGGCATGGTAAATTAGCTGGGTGATTGAGAACTGAAAAGCAACTATCATACAATGACAATAAAGTGGGTAATTAATTGCTCTGTGATACACAAAACAGAGAAAAGCCAGTGACCATGTGCATAGTGCACTAGAATGAGCACTGCAACAGGGCTCAGAAACTCGGATTTGAGTCCATTTTTTTTAATTGCTTTTTTTTTTTTTTTGCGGTACGCGGGCCTCTCACTGTTGTGGCCTCTCCCGCTGCGGAGCAACAGGCTCCGGACACGCAGGCTCAGCGGCCATGGCTCACGGGCGCAGCCGCTCCGCGGCATGTGGGATCTTCCCGGACCGGGGCACGAACCCGTGTCCCCTGCATCGGCAGGCAGACTCTCAACCACTGCGCCGCCAGGGAAGCCCTAAATTGCTTTTTAAAATATTGAATAGATGCAAAGAACATTTGTAAATATTTGTAGTACAATGAATCACAGTAAAATTCAGACATATATTCACCATCCAGATAAAGAAACAGGGCATTACCTTTATCTATGGGGCCCCTGCTTCTCTCCACAAGTAACCGCTCTCCTGACTTTCATGTTTATTGTTCCCTCTGTTTCTTTGTAGTTTTACCAGGCAATTCACATAAAAAACAATGGATTGCTTCATTGTGCATATTTTGGAACATGTATTTTCTGGATTTTCATCTGCAGTCTTATGTGACTTGCTTTTCTCACTCAGCGTTACATTTCTGAGATACATTCAAGTTGTTGCTTGTAGTTGAAGTTCATTCTTTTTAATTGTTCTATGTATGTGGACATATTTGTTCTCTGTATGATTATATTACAATGTATCTATGCTAATTTTTAAAAATTGAAGTATAGCTAATTTACAATGTTGTGTTAGTTTCTGGCGTAGAGCAAAGTGATTCAATTTTATAGATATATATGTGTGTGTGTATATATATTCTTTTTCAGATTCTTTTCCATTATAGTTTATTACAAGATATTGAATACAGTTCCCTGTGCTATACAGTAGGATTTTGTTGTTTACCTATTTTATATATAGTAGGTTGTATCTGCTAATCCCAAACTCCTAATTTATCTCTCCCCAACCCTGTTTCCCCTTTGGTAACCATAAGTTTGTTTTCTACATCTGTGTCTGTGTCTGTTTTGTAAATAAGTTCATTTGTATCATATTTTAGATTCCACATATAAGTGATATCATATGACATTTGTCTTCCTCTGTCTGACTTACTTCCCTTAGTATGATAATCTCCATCCATGTTTCTTTCATTATATTTTTTATGGTTGCGTAGTATTCCAATGTGTGTGTGTGTGTGTGTGTGTGTGTGTGTGTGTGTGTGTATCCTACATCTTCTTTATCCATTCATCTGTCGATGGACATCTAGATTGCTTCCATGTCTTGGCTATTGTAAATAGCGCTGCTATGAACATAGGGGTGCATGTATCTTTTCGAATTAGCGTTTTCTCCAGATATATGCTCAGGAATGAGATTGCTGGATCATATGGTAACTCTATTTTTAGTTTTTCAAGGAGTTTTTTTTTTTTTTTTTTTACTGTTCTCCATATCTATGTTAATTTTAATGGGCATTTGCATTGCTTCTAGCTCTTTTTGCTAGTATAAATATTACCACTTTAAAGATTTTTCTATCTTTCTTCTGGTGCAAGAATTTCTCTAGGATATATCTACGTACAAGTAGATGTGCCAGCTTATGGGAAATGCATATCATCAGCTTTGCTAGATAATGCCCAATGATGCTCCAAAGTGCCTGGACAAGTGTGTACTCATCCTGCAGTATGTAAAAGTTATGGTGGCTTCATAGACTTACTAACAACTGTTTTTGTTAACCTCCTAACTTCTACCTGTCTGCTGAGTGCCAAATTGTATTTCATTATGGTTTTAATTTGCACTTCCTTAAAACTAAAGAAATTGAGTATCTTTTCATTTGCATATAGACCATTCAAGTTTCTTCTTCCTTGAAGTACCTGTTCAAGTCTTTTTTTTTTAAATATATTTATTTATGCAAGTCTTGTCCATTTCTGTACTAGGTTGCTTTTTTCATTCAGATTTGTAGGTATTCTTTATGTATTCTGAATAACAATCAATTTTTAGCTCTATGTGCTACAAATATCTTCTCTCAGAGGCTTGCTTTTCACATTCTCTGAAAAAAGAAGAAAAGTTCCAAATTTTTCTGAAATCGAATCGAATTTCTAATTTGTACTTTTTCTTCTTTTTAAAGAAATTTGTCCAACACTGAGATCATAAAAATCATCTCTGAAATTGTCTTCTAAAAGTTTCACAGTTTTGCCTTGCCCACTGCTCTTCAGTTAGCTTGGAACAGGTATCTGTGTATCTGGGCTCTACTTGGCTTTTGATTTTTTCATATAAATTTTAGGATCAGTTTGTAAAGCGTCAGAAGGAAATCATATTATGATTTTTATTGGAATTGCTTTTCATCTATACAGAACTTTTGGTAGAATTTATACCTTTATGATATTAAATCTTGTAGTTTATAAATATCATATAGTCCTTCATTTGTTTATGGCTTTTTCAATGTGTTCCCACAAAGCTTTAATATTTTCTCTGTAAAAGTCATGCATATGGTTTGTAAATTTTTTTCCCTAAATGCTTTATATTTTTGAGGCTATTATAAATTGTATTCTCTTTTTAAAATTTTTCCAATTCCTTTTTCATTATTAATATATATATATTGATTTTTGTACATTGATTTCATATCTAGCCACCTTAATTCAAACAATTTGCATAAATATATATATAGTTTACTATATAGACAGTTATATGCAAATAATAACTACCTCTTCCTTTACAATCCATATATTTAAACTATTTATTTATTTATTTTTCTTAATGTACTGGTTAGAAGGTATACTACAATGTAAAAAAAAATAGTAACAGGATGCAAATTTGTCATATTCCAAATATTAAAGGGGATAATTGCAATATTTTTCCATTAAATATGAATTTTTCCACTTAAATGATATGTGTTTCTTGAAGATAAAGTTTATCTACTTTCAGTTTAAGGTTTTTTTTTTTTATAAATTTATGTATTTATTTATTTTGGCTGCATTGGGTCTTCTTTGCTGTGCACGGGCTTTCTCTAGTTGCAGCGAGCGGGAGCTACTCTTCATTGTGGTGCGCGGGCTTCTTACTGCAATGACTTCTATTGTGGCAGAACATGGGCTCTAGGCATGTAGGCTTCAGTAGCTGCAGCACGTGGGCTCAGTAGTTGTGGCTCACGGGCTCTAGAGCACAGGCTCAGTAGCTGCGGCGCACGGGCTTCGTTGCTCCGCAGCATGTGGGATCTTCCCGAACCAGGGCTCGAACCCATGTCCCCTGCATTGGCAGACGGATTCTTAACCACTGTGCCATGAGGGAAGTCCCAGTTTCAGTTTTTATAATGGGTAAATTTGAATTTTATTAAAAGCTTTTTTCTCCAGCTATTGAGATGATAATATATTCTTTTATTTAGTAATATAATAAATTAAAGGTTAATTTTTTCCATGTAAAACCAGCCTTGCATTCGTTGTAGCCAGTTTAGTTATGTACTATATTCTTTATAAATTGTGCAATTCATTTTAATAATATTTTGTTTAGAAGATATTCATCCTTATGAGCAGGATAAGAGTTTTTCTATTCCCTAGATTAATTTGTATGAAATTGGACTAATTTATTCCTTGAATGTAACATAAACCTCACTGACTACAACATCTGGATTAATGTTTTATTTTTTGGTGTTTCATTTTTTTGTGTGTGTGTGTGCATGTGTGTGTGTAGAAAAGAGATTTTTAACTGCTGAATCAATTTCTTTAACGATTATACAATTATTATGATTATTCTTATTGTGTTAATTATGGCAAATTATATTTTGGGAATTTTTCCAATTCTAATAAGACTGCAACACTGACATAATGTCATTCATTTTTTTTTAATGTATGCAGACGTCACTGCAATGGCCTCTTTTCTTCCTATATTATTACTTTGGGTTCTCCTTTTTCCTTGACCAATTTGACCAGTGGATTCTTTCAAAAAAGAAACTTTTGGCTTTGTGGATTCTATTATGCTTTTGTTTTCCTCTTTATTATAATTGTCATTTGATCCACATTTTCAGGATATATTCTGTAGTTGCTTCCTTGTTTCTCACAGTGTCATAAGTTAAAATCTCAGCTCATTAATGTTCTTATTTTCTTTTCCAATGTAAGCATTTAAAACTAAACTTTCCTCTAAGTATCAATTTTGCTATATCCCATAAATTATGATACAGAGTATTTTTGCCTTTGTTCTATTTTCAATATTCTCTAATTTTGTTATAATTTATTTGGCCCATGCTTTATTTATAAATAATGTTTCTTGTAATTCAAATGCCTCTTGCTTTGTCGGTTGTACTTCGTTCTTAATTTATAACTCAGTTGTGGTTTTTTTTAACATCTTTATTGGAGTATAATTGCTTTATAATGGTGTTAGTTTCTGCTGTATAACAAAGTGAATCAGCTATACATATACATATATCCCCAAATCTCCTCCCTCTTGTGTCTCCCTCCCACCCTCCCTGTCCCACCCCTCTAGGTGGGCACAAAGCACCGAGTTCATCTTTCTGTGCTATGTGCCTGCTTCCCACTAGCTATCTATTTTACATTTGGTAGTGTATATATGTCCATGCCACTCTCTCACTTCATCCCAGCTCACCCTTCCCCCTCCCTGTGTCCTCAAGTCCATTCTCTACAGCTGCATCTTTGTCCTGTCCTGCCCCTAGGTTCTTCAGAAACATTTTTTGGTTTTTTTAGATTCCATAAATGTACGTTAGCATACAGTATTTGTTTTTCTCTTTCTGACTTACTTCACTGTGTATGACAGTCTCTAGGTCCATCCACCTCACTACAAATAACTCAATTCGTTTCTTTTTATGGCTGAATAATATTCCATTGTATATATGTGCCACATCTTCTTTATCCATTCATTTGTCAATGGACACTTAGGTTGCTTCCATGTCCTGGCTATTGTAAATAGAGCTGCAATGGACATTGTGGTACATGACTCTTTTTGAATTATGGTTTTCTCAGGGTATATGCCCAGTAGTGGGATTGCTGGGTCATATGGTAGCTCTATTTGTAGTTTTTTAAGGAACCTCCATACTGTTCTCCATAGTGGCTGTATCAATTTACATTCCAACCAACACTGCAAAAGGGTTCCGTTTTCTCCACACCCTCCCCAGCATTTATTGTTTGTAGATATTTTGATGATGGCCATTCTGACCGGTGTGAGGTGATACCTCATCATAGATTTCATTTGAGCTTCTCTAGTGATTAGTGATGTTGAGCATCCTTTCATGTGATTGCTGGCAATCTGCATATCTTCTTTGGAGAAATGTCTATTTAGGTCTTCTGCCGAGTTTTGGATTGGGTTGTTTGTTTTTTGATATTGAGCTGCATGAGCTGCTTGTAATTTCTGGAGATTAATTCTTTGTCAGCTGCTTCATTTGCAAAAATTTTCTCCCATTCTGAGGGTTGTCTTTTCATCTTGTTAATGGTACAAAAGTTTCTCTGTTTCATTAGGTCCCATTTGTTTATTTGTATTTTTATTTCCATTTCTCTAGGAGGTGGGTAAAAAAGGATCTTACTGTCATTTATGTCATAGAGTGTTCTGCCTATGTTTTCCTCTAAGAGTTTTATAGTGTCTGCCCTTATATTTAGGTCTTCAATCCATTTTGACTTTATTTTTGTGTATGGTGTTAGGGAGTGTTCTAATTTCATTCTTTTACATGTAGCTGTCCAGTTTTTCCAGCACCACTTATTGAAGAGGCTGTTTTTTCTCTATTGTATATTCTTGCCACCTTTTTCAAAGATCAGGTGACCATATGTGCTTGGGTTTATCTCTGGGCTTTCTATCCCGTTCCATTGATCTATATTTCTATTTTTGTGCCAGTACCATACTGTCTTGATTACTGTAGCTTTGTAATATAGTCTGAAGTCAGGGAGCCTGATTCTTACAGCTCTGATTTTATTCTCAAGATTGCTTTGGCTATTTGGGGTCTTTTGTGTTTCCATACAAATTGTGAAATTTTTTGTTCCACCTCTGTGAAAAATGCCATTGGTAGCTTGATAGGGATTGCATTCAATCTGTAGATTGCTTTGGGTAGTAGAGTCATTTTCACAATGTTGATTCTTCCAATCCAAGAACATGGTATATCTCTCCATCACTTTGTATCACCTTTACTTTATTTCATCTGTATCTTATAGTTTTCTGCATACAGATCTTTGGTCTCCTTAGGTAGGCTTATTCCTAGATATTTTATTCTTTTTGTTGCAGTGGTAAATGGGAGTGTTTCCTTAATTCCTCTTTCAGATGTTTCACCATTAGTGTATAGGAATGCCAGAGATTTCTGTGCATTAATTTTGTATCCTGCTACTTTCCCCATTCATTGATTAGCTCTAGTAGTTTTCTGGTAGCATCTTTAGGATTCTCTATGTATAATATGATGTCAACTGCAAACAGTGACAGTTTTACTTCCTCTTTTCCAATTTGTATTCCTTTTATTTCTTTTTCTTCTCTTATTGCCATAGCTAGGACTTCCAAAACTATGTTGAATAATAGTGTGAGAATGGGCAACCTCGTCTTTTTCCTGATCTTAGTGGAAATGGTTTCAGTTTTTCACCATTGAGAATGATGTTGGCTGTGGGTTTGTCATATATGGCCTTTATTATGTTGAGGCAAGTTCCCTCTATGCCTACTTTCTGGAGAGCTTTTATCATAAATGGGTGTTGAATTTTCTCAACAGCTTTTTCTGCATCTATTGAGACGATCATATGGTTTTTCTCCTTCAATTTGTAAATATGGTTTATCACATTGATTGATTTGCATATATTGAAGAATCCTTGCATTCCTGGGATAAACCCCACTTGATAATGGTGTATGATCCTTTTAATGTGCTGTTGGATTCTGCTTACTAGTATTCTGTTGAGGATTTTTGCAACTACATTCCTCAGTGATATTGGCCTGTAGTTTTCTTTCTTTGTGACATCTTTGTCTGGCTTTGTCTGGTATCAGGGTGATGGTGGCCTTGTAAAATGAGTTTGGGAGTGTGTCTCCCTCTGCTATATTTTGGAAGAGTTTGAGAAGGATAGCTGTTAGCCCTTCTCTAAATGTTTGATAGAATTCACCTGTGAAGCCATGTGGTCCTGGGCTTTTGTTTGTTGGAAGATTTTTAATCACAGTTTCAATTTCAGTGCTTTTGATTGGTCTGTTTATATTTTCTGTTTCTTCCTGGTTCAGTCTCGGGAGGTTGTGCTTTTCTAAGAGTTTGTCCATTTCTTTCAGGTTTTCCATTTAATTGGCATATAGTTGCTTGTAGTAATCTCTCATGATCCTTTGTATTTCTGAAATGTCACTTGTTACTTCCCTTTTTTCATTTCTAATTCTATTGATCTGAGTCTTCTCCCTTTTTTTCTTGATAAGTCTGGCTAATGGTTTATCAATTTTGGTTATCTTCTCAAAGAAACAGCTTTTAGTTATACTGACCTTTGCTATTGTTTCCTTCATTTCTTTTTCATTTATTTCTGATCTGATCTTCATGATTTCTTTCCTTCTGCTAACTTTGGGGTTTTTTCGTTCTTCTTTCTCTAATTGCTTTAGGTGTAAGGTTAGGTTGTTTTAGATGTTTCTTGTTTCCTGAGGTAGGATTGTATTGCTATTAACCTCCCTCTTAGAACTGCTTTTGCTGCATCCCATAGGTTTTGGTTCTTCGTGTTTTCACTGTCATTTGTTTCTAGGTAGTTTTTGATTTCCTCTTTGATTTCTTCAGTGAACTCTTGGTTATTTAATAGTGTATTGTTTATCCTCCATGTGTTTGTATTTTGTACAGATTTTTTCCTGTAATTGATATGTAGTCTCCTGGCGTTGTGGTCGAAAATGATACTTGATACGATTTCAATTTTCTTAAATTTACCAAGGCTTGATTTGAGACCCAAGATATGATCTATCCAGGAGAATGTTCCATGAGCACTTGAGAAGAAAGTGTATTCTGTTGTTTTTGGATGGATTGTCCTATAAATATCAATGAAATCCATCTTGTTTAATGTGTCATTTAAAGCTTGTGTTTCCTCATTTATTTTCATTTTGGATGATCTGTGCATTGGTTAAAGTTGAGTGTAAAACTCCTCTACTATTATTGTCTTACTGCTGATATCCCCTTTTCTGGCTGTTAGCATTTGCCTTATGTATTGAGGTGCTCCTATGTTGGATGCATAAATATTTACCATTGTTATAGCTTCTTCTTTGATTGATCCCTTGATCATTTAGTGTCCTTCTTTGTCTCTTGTAATAGTCTTTATTTTAAAGTGTATTTTGTCTGATATGAGAATTACTACTCCAGCTTACTTTTGATTTCCATTTGCATGGAATATCATTTTCCAACCCCTCACGTTCGGTCTGTATGTCCCTAGGTCTGAAGTGGGTCTCTTGTAGACAGCATATATATGGGTCTTATTCTGTATCCATTCAGCCAGTCTATGTCTTTTGGTTGGAGCATTTAATGCATTTACATTTAAGGTAGTTATTGATATATAAGTTCCTAATACCATTTTCAGACATTTGGTGTATGTGCTTGGCTGAGGAGCCAATGGAGCGAAGCTACCATCTGTGGGATTATGACTGAACACCTCTAAGTCAGAATCACTCCAAGGTGGAACGATACGGCAGTGCCACGGGAGCCTCAGTTGGCCAGTTACCATTTTCATAACTGTTTTGGGTTTGTTATTGTAGGTCTTTTCCTTCTCTTGTGTTTCCTGCCTAGAGAAGTTCCTTTAGCATTAGTTGTAAAGCTGGTTTGGTGTAGCTGAACTCTCTTAGCTTTGCTTGTCTGTAAAGGTTTTAATTTCTCCATCAAATCTGAATGAGATCCTTACTGGGTAGCATAATCTTTTTTGTAGGTTTTTCCCTTTCATCACTTTAAATGTGTCCTGCCACTCCCTCCTGGCTTGCAGAATTTCTGCTAAAAGATAAGCTGTTAACCTTATGGGGTTTCCCTTGCATGTATTTGTTGCTTTTCCCTTGCTACTTTTAATATTTTTTATTTGTATTTAATTTTTGATAGTTTGATTAATATGTGTCTTGGCGTGTTTCTCCTTGGATTTATCCTGTATGGGACTCTCCGTGCTTCCTGGACTTGATTGACTATTTCCTTTCCCATATTAGGGAAGTTTTCAACTATAATCTCTTCAAATATTTTCTCAGACCCTTCCTTTTTCTCTCCTGTTCTGGGACCCCTATAATTTGAATGTTGGTGCGTTTAACGTTGTCCCAGTGGTCTCTGAGACTGTCCTCAATTCTTTTCATTCTTTTTTCTTTATTCTGCTCTGCGGCAGTTATTTGCACTATTTTATCTTCCACGTCACTTATCCATTCTTCTGCCTCAGTTATTCTGCTATTGATTCCTTCTAGAGAATTTTTAATTTCATTTACTGTGATGCTCATCATTGTTTGTTTGCTCTTTAGCTCTCCTAGGTCCTTGTTAAACATTTCTTGTATTTTCTCCATTCTATTTGCAAGATTTTGGATTATCTTCACTATCAATACTCTGAATTCTTGTTCAAGTAGACTGCCTATTTCCTCTTCATTTGTTAGGTCTGGTGGGTTTTTATCTTGCTCCTTCATCTGCTGTGTATTTCTCTGTCTTCTCATTTTGCTTAACTTACTGTGTTTGGGCTCTCCTTTTCCCAGGCTGCAAGTTCATAGTTCCTGTTGCTTTTGGCGACTGCCCCCAGTGAGTACGGTTGGTTCAGTGGGTTGTGTAGGCTTCCTGGTGGAGGGGACTGGTGTCTGTGTCTGGTGGATGAGGCTGAATGTTGTCTTTCTGGTGGGCAGGACCACATCTGGTGGTGTGTTTTGGGGTGTCTGTGAACTCATTATGATTTTAGGCAGCCTCTCTGCTAATGGGTGGGGTTGTGTTCCTGTCTTGCTAGTTGTTTGGCATAGGGTGTCCAGCACTGTAGCTTGCTGGTTGAGTGGAGCTGGGTAGCATTGAGATGGGGATCTCTGGGAGAACTTTCACCATTTGATATTATGTGGGGCCGGGAGGTCTCTGGTGGTCCAATGTCCTGAACTAGGCTCTCCCACCTCAGAGGCTCAGGCCTGACACCCAGTCAGAGCACCAAGACCCTGTCAGCCACAGGGCTCAGAAGTAAAGGGAAAAACGGAAAAAGAAAGAAGGAAGAAAGAAAAAAGGGAAGAAGGAAAGAAAAATAAAGTTATTAAAATAAAAATTTTTTAAATATTATTAAAAATAAAAAAGTAATATAAAAAAAGAAAGAAGAGAGAAACCAAACCAAAAAAAAAATCCACTATGATAACAAGGGCTAAAAACTATACAAAGAAAAAAAAAGCACAGAAGGACAGACAGAACCCTAGGACAAATGGTAAAAACAAAGCTATACAGACAAAATCACACAAAGCAGCATACACATACACACTCACAAAAAGAGAAAAAGGATAAATATATATATATTTAAAAAAAGGGGGGGGGCTTCCCTGGTGGCGCAGCGGTTGAGAATCTGCCTGCCAATGCAGGGGACACGGGTTCAAGCCCTGGTCTGGGAAGATCCCACATGCCGTGGAGCAACTAGGCCCGTGAGCCACAATTACTGAGCCTGCGCGTCTGGAGCCTTTGCTCCGCAACAAGAGAGGCCACGATAGTGAGAGGCCCACGCACCGCGATGAAGAGTGGCCCCTGCTTGCCGCAACTGGAGAAAGCCCTCACACAGAAACAAAGACCCAACGCAGCCAAAAATAAATAAATTAATTAATTAAAAAAAAAAAAAAGAGAGCAACCAAATCAATAAACAAATCTACCAATAATAATAAGCTATAAATACTAAACTAAGATAAACATAAAACCAGAAACAAATTAGATGCCAAAAGCAAACCCCAAGTCTACAGTTGCTCCCAAAGTCCACTGCCTCAATTTTGGGATGATTCGTTGTCTATTCAGGTATTCCACAGATGCAGGTACATCAAGTTGATTGTGGAGAGTTAATCCGCTGCTGCTCCTGAGGCTGCTGGGAGGGATTTCCCTTTCTCTTCTTTGTTTGCACAGCTCCTGGGGTTCAGCTTTGGATTTGGCCCCGCCTCTGCGTGTAGGTCGCCTTAGGGTGTCTGTTCCCCACCCAGACAGGATGGGGTTAAAGGAGCCGCTGATTAGGGGGCTCTGCCTCAGTCTGGCTGGGGGAAGGGGGCGTACGGAATATGGGGCAAGCCTGCGGTGGCAGAGGCCAGCATGACGTTGCAAGAGCCTGAGGGGCACCATGTGCTCTCCCAGAGAAGTTGTCCCTGGATCACGGGACCCTGGCTGTGGCAGGTTGTACACACCCCCGGGAGCGGAGGTGTGGACAGTGACCTGTACTTGCACACAGGATTCTTGGTGGCTGCAGCAGCAGCCTTAGCATCTCATGCCTGTCTCTGGGGTCTGCGCTGATAGCCACGGCTCGCGCCCGTCTCTGAAGCTCGTTTAGGCGGTGCTCTGAATCCCCTCTCCTCATGCATCCTGAAACGATGGTCTCTTGCCTCTTAGGCAGGCCCAGAGTTTTTCCTGGACTGCCTCCCGTCTAGCTGTGGTGCGCTAGCCCCCTTCAGGCTGTGTTCACAAAGCCAACCTCAGTCGTCTCCCTTGGGTCTGATCTCCGAAGCCCGAGCCTCAGCTCCCAGCCCCTGCCCGCCCTGGCAGGTGAGCAGACAAGCCTCTCAGGCTGGTGAGTGCTGGTCGGCACCGATCCTCTTGCGGGAATCTCTCCACTTGGCGCTCCGCACCCCTGTTGCTGTGCTCTCCTCCGTGGCTCTGAAGCTTCCCCCACCCACCCACCCCCCATCTCCAGCAGTGAAGGGGCTTCCTAGAGTGTGGAAACCTTTCCTCCTTCACAGCTCCCTCCCAGAGGTGCAGGTCCTGTCCCTATTCTTTTGTCTCTGTTTTTTCTTTTGTCCTACCCAGGTACATGGGGAGTTTCTTGCCTTTGGGGAAGTCTCAGGTTTTCTGCCAGCGTTCAGTAGGTGTTCTGTAGTTGTTGCTCTACATGTAGATGTATTTCTGATGTATTTGTGGGGAGGAAGGTGATCTTCAGGTCTTACTCTTCCACCATGTTGAAGGTCCCTCTCTAACTCAGTTGTTTTGTGCTCAAAAAAAATGATCTGAGTGAGCTCAATCGTTCGAAGTTTGTTGAGCCTTATTTTATGGCCAAATATATTGTCTATTTTTTCTTCAATGAATACTTGAGATAAATATGGTGTTCACAATTAACACTTATTAATTCTGCTCTCTAGATCTTCTCTAGCTTTACTGACTTCTTTATCTGCTTGATCTAACAATTACTATGTGATATGATGTTAAATATCCCACCATAGTGATAGATTTGGCAAACTAGAAATGTTATTATTACACAGTCAACCTTTATCTCTAGTTAACTATTTGACTCTCTCAACTTTTTTTAATATAACTCTCTCAACTGTTTTTTCACTATTACTTATCTGATTACTTCTTTACATACAATCTTTTTCTGTCCACTTTAAAATCTTCTGTTTGTCTTTGGTGCCTTGAATTTGTCTTCTAATGTCTGCAGAGTTGGTTTCTTTTAAGTATCCTGTGGCATTTGTTATGGTACCTGGCTCTGAAGACTGGTGACCTTAAACAGCTCTGGAAAATTCTCAGGCATTATTTTTTTTTAATGATTTCCTCTCCTCCATTTTCTCTCTTCTTTCCTTGAGAAATCCAATTTATTTTAACCTCTTTCTTTTTTCCATCTGCTTTTCCTTTTTCTGGATTATTAATACTCCTCAAATATATCATATCATTTTACATCCTAATGTGTATAGACATAATCTTGTTTCTACCTTTGTTGACAAAAGTTTAATTTCAAATTTTAATTTTTCACTTCTAAAAATTATACTTGAATTTTTAAAAAGGATTTACTCATTTTCAATCTCCTTTTTACCTCTTTAAACATATTGATAGTATATATTTTATATTTCCTGATAATTCATATATTTGAAGCCTTTGGGAGTCTACTGACCTTTGTTTCTGCTGTCATTCATAGTGCCGTGTTTCCCTGTATGTTTTGTTATGGATATGAGCTTCTCTTCCTTGGATGTTCATATATGGGAATTTTTTGAGACCTGGGTTGAACATGGGATTTGCCTTTGCTTCTCCCAGATGCTTGGTCACATTGTTAACTAAGGTTCACTTTAAGTTAAATTATTAACTTGAGTTAATATATTGAGACCACCAAGGTGTATAATTCAGATATGAACTCTCAGGGTGGACTTCCTCCCTTTTCCCCAGCCAACACTGAGTTTTGAGATGAGAAATTTTTACTGCTATCAATGCTACCCTCTTCCACACATATAATTCAGGACAGGAACCAAGTTTAATTCTAGTCACCTAAACAGTGAGGGTGTAGTCATTTGGGATCCTAGTTTTATTCAGGGTATCTTCTATTACGTTCCCTTCCTCTCCCCTCTTCTGTGGGAATGGAAAACCCAAAGTTCAAGGTCATCTGGACTCAGCAAATACCTTCATTGTGAAAACAGTCTCAGTTCCAGTTTATTTCTCCAGATTCCTGCTTTCACCTAGTTTTTAGCCTCTGAGGAGGTTGTCAGAGTTAGCTACAGAATGCCTAATTAAATTTGAATTTTAGATAAACAGTGAATAATTTTTTAGTATAAGTATATCCCATGCAATATTTGGGACTCATACTGAAAAAGTGTTCATTGTTTTCTGAAATTCAAATATAACTTTATTTCCTATATTTTTTCTTGCAGCACTCCACCAATGGGATTATTATTTTCTTGACAGTTCATTGATGCATCGAAAGAGGCTTTTAAAAAACTATACCAAGCAGCATTTTCAGTTGTTTGCTGCAGGAAGGTCAATCAGGATATCCAGTCTGCTGTACTGCTGGAAGCAGGATTAGTTCTTGTCCTTCTCCTCCCACTCACCAACCTTTATGAAACTGGGAAAGTCACTGGCCTCTGTGAACCTTAATCACCCACAATATTTTTTCTGCATATCCTGGAATTTGTAAAGGACCTTAGAGATCATCTCCTATAATCCTCTTATTTTAAGATAAAGAAAACCTAGACTCAGATAAAGAAAACAATAAGGCCAATATCAAGCCTGATACAATGGCAGTGTGGAAACTAGAAATCCTGTCTCCTCATTCCTTCAACTTTCTTTCCACTCTACCATGTTGACTATGAGGGTCAAGTAAGCTAAGTGATATCAAGGCACCAGGGAGAACATCAAGGCACCAGGGAGAACATAAAGTATTAAAAGCACATGATGTATTAGAATAAAAGTAAAGAACTGTAAAATGATTTTGATTACAGAGTCTAACAAAAAAAAATAACTGAGCAAATTGAAATATGAGATTTACTATGGAATAACATTTATGGAAGGAACCCTTTAGGAGTACAATAACATATTTACACATTCTTTCCTTCCAGGAATCTTAAACATAACAATGAGAATTTTCTATGAATATTTAAAGATAATAAATGAATGATATTAAAATAAAATATCTGACTGGAAATATACTGTATTAAACAAGCATTTTTGACCTAGAATATAATATATTCTCCATAGCGAATAAAAAAAAAGAACTTAATTAACAAAAGCCCTCTCTTCTTTTCTCCTTCCTCTTTTCTTACAAAGAAATGCTTTCAGAATGCTTAAGACTCTCACCATGCCACATTCTTTGCTACAATCAGTGCATGATTGCCACTCAAATTGCTATACTGGTCCTTTTTCCTCTAGCTCTGCATAAAAAGAAGATGCAGATGAATGGATTTTCTGTGGGTTAATTTATTAGGAGTGCAAAGCAATTATCAGCAAGGTAAATCATGGAACATGAAGTACACTGTTACATGCTGGTTGCTGTATAATGTAGGTCCCTTGGCCACAAATGCAATTAGAGTGTTATATTTTATTCCTTTTAATTTTATCTCCTAGTCTATCCTTGGCTTGATGCAGACAAGTTTGACTGTCCATCAGTATGTGATCAATAAGTAGAAATGTATAGCTACAACAAACAATTTTGTATTTTTGACGCTATGGGATACATGTTCATGATATGATAGCATAAATCTTCGAAATGAGGGTTGGGGAATTTAACTGAAGGACTCAGTTTCCAGGGCATCAGGTTGTCAGTTTCTTGTGTGGCTATAATTGGATGAAATTATTTTACTGTCATGTGACCAGAGACTGATGTGAGATAAATTAAGCAACACTTACAAATGCCTGTCATATTAATAGTGTCCAAATCTTCCATTTTTAATTTTAAAGGGCAGGTCCTAAGAAATTCATGTTTACTGGGCTTTTAAGACTCATAAAAGAAATCCTTGACAAGAAAAGCAAGACTTCTCCCTACACAGACCAGTACAAATGTGAATAATATGTGTTTCAACAAAGAGAGTGGGACTAATAGCCCTGCTCTGCCACTTACCAGCTAAATTTGGTCAAGCTTCCTAACCCCTCTTTGCCTCAGTTCTTTTATTTACAAATTAGGAATAATGACAACTTCCTGGTGGGATTATTAATAATGTATGAAAGATATCTAGCTTGTAGCAAAGGCTCTATAAAAAAGAAGCTGCCATGATGGTGTTGCTTATTCTTTATTTACTAAGAACTGCAAGCCAGTAGCAATATTAAAAATTGCACATCCAAAGCAATACATCAGGAAATACCTAGTTATAAGCCATAAAACTTGAAGAAAGTCATAAAATGGTACAGAAAAGTAAGTGATCAGGATGGGCAGGGTTAGAAAGAAAAGATGATGGAGTAAAGTGAGTCTGTATTCTGAAACAACAGACACAGATTTGAGGAAAGATGGTGGCAATTGTGGAACTCCAGGGGAATGTGGGGATTTAGTGGGTGTTAGCTTGGACAATGTAGAGAAATGCAGTAGGATGAAAGGGGCTATTCACAGCAGTTGAAGAAGAAGCTTCAACTATCAACGGGTTTGAAACACTCCAATTTGTCCTAGTGGACCATTAGAAGCTCCTCAGTGAGGTGGCAATTTGAATAGTATTCTCATACATGCTTTAAAATTTGTTTTAGCTTACTAGGTCCTATTATGGGGAAAGGCTAAAAAAAAAAGACCAACCAAAAGACAGTTGTCCTAATATAGACAAGAGGTGATGAAGGTGGTAGGGATAGCAGGTGACTGTATCCATGATGTGAGCTCTGGAGTGAAGGAAAAATCAACACCTGCTAAGACTTTCTTCCCTGCACTAACTGGAGCCTAAACATCCAAGCCAATGCCCTTCTTGTAGTTAAAGTCTCTGCCCTCAATGAGAATGTAAATGCTCTGCACAGAGAGAGTAAAAATTAACCTTCTCACATTTTAGCACCTCAGTGTGAAACCATTTGCTTTTCGTTTTTCCTAGAGCAGATGGCCATAGGGGATTGTCGGGAGGTGGTAAGAGCTCTGAACCCCAAGTGGGCGGCAACCATGACTAAAGCAGAGAAGAACTTAAAAGGGGAGCCTAGGGTGCTGAATCTTGGTCTTGTATACAATTTTGCCTGGGGCTCCCCTTGGGGATGATAATGATCATGGCGCCTATACCGTTCTGAATAGCTGCATGTGACAGTGGGAGATGATCTTAGTTACCTTGGGAATTAAAAACCAATGTTTTAATGTAATATGCTGTAAATAAACAGTGATGTTAAAACAGTGTTTCTCCAAGCTCACCCTCTTGCTTTTGGGGGAGTCCTTGTGCGTGTCCCTGCTCCTTTGTGTGAACAAATGTTAGCTTCCATCCAGTTTTGCCTTATACTTCTATTACCCAGATGTCTTTGTAGCTTCATCTCCCTTCCTTCACTTGATATAAGCCATCATTATCGCCTCAGTTTATCTATGAAACATGTCTTACGTTTAACTTACATGTACAAATTGAAATAACTTATCAACATGACTATGGATTGATACAGTCTAAAATAAGTACATGCGATGATATTGCCTCTGTGTGGTAAGCACCCTCTTTGATTCTGCAGCCATCCCCTCTAACGCTAAATTGTGTTCTTCTGAGTAATTTCATGCTTTTGTTATTTAAATTGTGATGTATTTATGCTCTGAGTTCCCACCTCCAGTGAAAGCTCTCTAGGCTTTATTCGCCTCTGCATTCCTCATAGTGCCCACAGTAGTCTCTTCACTTTGGAAAAGACTTGAGTTTTCTGGGCTTAACCACAAATTCCTCTGTCATGGACGGTATTGCTTACGCTATTTTGGAAATGATCACTTTACACTGTATGACACTTCAAGTAATCATGTTTATAATCAATTAATGGAGGAGGAGGAATGAGGGACGCTCAAAGCCACTTTTGAGTGCATAGTGAAACATGAAATCAGATTCCACAACTTCGAAGTTGGTATAAACTTGAAAAAGATTTATGTGTGTAGCTCTTGAGTCTCTATTCACCAACTTGTGGTACAAAATAAGGTCCCATATTCCAAATGAATTGGTTTGAACACCCAGGTCCTCCCCACCCTGCTCGTAGCTGCATTCCATTCTGCTCCTAAGATGCAGCCCTCTAAGTAATTTCTGGGGACCTTGAGGAACTCAGTCACCATTCCTGACTCTGTCCTCTCCACTGCTTGCCTTTTGCCTGTGGTCACATGGCTTCCAGCACATCGTACTGCTATGACTGCATGAACCACAGAGTCACGACATCAATAGGTCCTCTTAATACCACCTCTGAGGTCTGGGCTGCAACTACGCTCCTTATTTCTTCTCCCAGCTCTCCTTACTTCACCACTCTGTGCATTTTCACACATCTGCCATGACATTTAAACATTTATCACTTCACATATTCTGTTCCTTTTGCCTAGAATGTCCCTTCTCCTCTGCACCCCTGTTGTTCACATGGACAGCCATTTAAATCTCACCTAAATTGTAATCTTCTCCATCACATTATCCCTGACTCCCAGAATCAGCCATACACCCTCCTTTCTCCAATCCCTACAGTGCATCTCCAATATAACATGGACCACACTGGATTATAACTGTTCCATTTTTTTTTCCTTAACTAAATAGATCATGAGATCCTTGAGGGCACTGAATGAAGTGCAGCTTTGTAGGAATCTATGATCAGCTAGGCAGACCCATTTAGACATTTTACCAGCTCACTAATAACCCTTTTGTTCATTAGCTTTTTGTTGTTGTTAAGGATTTTCATGGTCCTTAATAGAATGAGCTTTATACCATGATTTACAATTTGACCTTGATTCAGTCCAAACCACATTCTGAGAAAATCTGCTTGAAGTGAAGTATTACGTGGTTATTAAACTCATGTATTTGGGAATAGCAGAGAGGATAGGGCTATGGATATTTAAGGTCAGTTGCATGGAGAATAAGAGAGGTGGGTAAAATTAACTCACCTATTTAAATGTTTCAGAAAATTGGGAAAACTAAGTTATCAAAAAAAAAAAAAAAGAGCAAAAACACTGCACATCGCTACTCAGCGTAATTTTGCTTAGAAAATAGCATTATCCCTGCTTGATCTGATTCCGTGTGGTTAAGCTTGGGAGAAATGTTATTTGTTGTATACACAGCTAAGCTGATGAAATTATCCTCAAATATTCTAGTGTGGTACGTACAGCCAACAACACGGTTGCTTGTTGCATCAATTTGGAAAAGAGAGAAAAAAATTAGCCATGTAATAGTTAATTCAATTTATAAAATTAAATGTGCATTGAAAATATGCCCGGTAAATATTATGCCATCTGCACATGCTCAAACAGCGAGCCTGGTTAATATTTTATAGTTTATCTGATAAAGTTAACAAAAGAATTTAGTCAGAGTGGAGACACACACTGAATATTTCATCACCTTCTTAATTGCAGAATACAGACAAGACATTTTTTTTACCTTTGGGAAAAATAAATTTTAAAAGTTATTACAGATGGAATCAGTTTGGCAATTAGGTTGAAATCCAACTGAAACCAAGCAGAAATGGATGGCTGCAAACATCACAATACCAAAGGATTTTCAGCCAACTCCATCAATTTACATGATGAAGCAGAAATGTTGATAGCAATGCTGTGTTAGTCGGCTAGCAGAGGTTATATTAACACAGAGGAAAAACTGGCTTTGTGCCTTTTTTTCCCAATAGTTAATTCACAGCCATCAAGAGCTGTCATTCTTAGGCACAGCAGACAATATGATATACCTAAGGCTTTTCATTCTGACTTCTGATTTAAAGGTCTTCAGCTTGTGCTGTGGACCTTAACCTTGAAGCCAAGTGCAAATTAGCTTTAAATCAATGAAGCTGATTAAAGCTCCATTGTGGTAGAGCCCTTAATAGAAGAAGGGAGGGGAAAGAACCACTTGAAAACAGTAAAAGATTGGCCTCTCTTAACTTGGAACATATGTAATGCTTTTCAGCTCTCCTCTACCCTGACAGAACCATGAATGGTTTTAAGGCTATTTACCTACTAAGAGAATGGAACCAAATTTTCCAATTCAGTGAAAGAGGCCAAGTGAGAATCAAAGGTATTTTTCACAAGCTCTAGAATATAAAAGGTTATTTTAAAAAGAAGTAAAGAGGAGAACATCAAAACAGTACAGACCAGTACAGACCAAGAGAATCAAGTTTCTCTTGTGCAAAAACAATCCTTATATTTTAAAGGTACTTTGGGCTTCTTCTTTTGTTTTGTTTTGTATTTTAAGATATACCATTTCTCAGAAACAGAAGGTAGTCGCCAACTTCAGACCATCTAAAGAAAATTTTTTCCCCCCTCACAAATGAACAGATCTACCCAAAATATGCCTAAGAAGTTCTTTGCTTTGGAAGTGGCCAGAATAAACTCCAGCCAACAGGCAGGACCATTTGTTTATCTACACCCCACCACCAGCACCACCCATCCATCACCACAGAAACTTTGCCCAAGGGATTTACCAATTCTCCTCAATTTCCTCATGGCTATCAGAATCTAGAAAAATTCATTCTTTACCAAAGAATAAATTCTTTTCATAACATCTTCAGAAATACTAAAATCATAGACTAGAAAGAATATTTTAAAAAAAGAAAGGCTCATTGTTCTACCTAATTTAGTTGTTTAATGCTGCAATTCAATTTACCCTTCATGGGAATACCATACCACTATAATAGTGACTTTATCCAATGTGTGGGATGAATACTTATCTTCATATTTCAGTTTTCATGAGCTTGAAATTATGGAAAAGAAATTTTTGCCAAGAACCTCAGGGGAAATTAAAGCAAATACAAAAAGGCAGATCACGCCTACTTCCTGCATTAGTGGATGTAAAGTGCTTTCAACAGGGCTTGGCCTTTAGCATGTGCTCAACAAACATGGGCTACTGGCTATTATTCTACTGAATTGGATGCACAAACTTAACCATGAGGGAGCCCTCAATTTTTCTTCTTACCACCCCCTTGAATGTACCAACCCCAAAGCCCTGCCTTGAAACTCTCAAGATTTCCTCTCCTATTCTAAATTCTATGGAAACTTAATGGAGGAAGAACAAGGGAACTGGGCTAGAAGAAAGTCAGTCACTTCCATCTAAGTGGCTAAAAACATGCTAATAGTCACCAAAGGTAGAGAAATATTAATTTAAAAAAAATGTACACTACAAACAGCAGAATACAACCTTCCCCACTTTTAAAAGTTAAAGAGCTGTTCTTTATATGAATCTCTAGGTACATATTTTATCTTGCTTAAACTTCCAAGGCAGGACAGAATAAGGAACAACAGAGATCTGAAAGGGCCAGTGAAAATAGAAAAAGAACAGAATGGAGATGAGGGAGGCAGTGGAATGCTAGGAGAAGAGAGAGAAAGAAAGAGAAAAAGACAAATGACTGAGGGGAAAAAAAAAATGGTGGGGGACAAGAAGACACTCGAGAATGAGCTGCGATCAAGTATAATGTTCCCTCAAGATGCGGGTGGAGTGGCAACTGATCAAGGATAGACAGCTCTGCTCTACACAAAGTCAAGGTTATATGTTTCTTTCCATCCACTGAGCTGTGGCTACACAACTTCAGGGGGAGAGAAAAGACAAGGAGAGAAGGCTGAGGCATCAGCACAACCAGACAGCCAGAATGTAGAGAGTGATAATCATCAGGGTTTCTTAAGCCACAACTGCCCTCTGTCATCAACAAGACGTTGTGAGAGCAATCAAATTGTCTGTGAGACGCTGACATCTCTGGAAAGAGGTACCATTAAATGCAATCGGTTATTATCAATAGTGATGACGACAACAAGGAAGATGACCACTTCCATTCGGGATCTCTAGCTAGGACAGTCTGCCTCAGTGAAGCCCAAGCTGTTTCCAAACCTCATTAATGCTTACCTGTAATTAATCATCATTTAAAATAACCCCTGGAAAGCATTTTAGAGGTTCCCGATAAAATGAAAAGCAAAATTAAACAAGTAAGAGTCACTTTCATCTGACCGTGGGAAAATCACAGACACCTGTATACCTTCATTTTGTTTGCTAAAAAGCCATTTATTTGAATGCATTACATCTATGACTAGGACTAACCTTACAAATAGATAAAGATAGTGTGCCAGAGTGGCATAATTCAAGAAACTTTCCTTGCCCCAAAATATCTCCCTTGCCCAGATATAAAAATACTCAACAATGTGTCATTAAAGTTCTGTTCCTCTGGATTTCTCAGCAAGTAGATCTCCATTTCTATAATGCAAATGCTTCTGGATTTTATCAAGAAATTCAGCTATCAAAAAATAATAAAATAAAATAAAAATCTAGTTACTAACTCAACAAAATTTTATTGAGCACTGAATGTGCTAGGCAATTTTCTAAGTGTGGGAACAGGACTGTGAATCAACTTGACAAAAATTCCTACCTTTAATGGATTTTAGATACTTAAGGGACAGAAAATAAATAAACAAAATAATTACTGTAATGTCATTTTAAAAAAAAGTTATTCAGCTATCTCTGTATCCTAAAAATAGCTGTGGTTTTTTTATCTGATGTTTTTGACCAGCTTGAGGAGGGATTCCTGGCTACATGGAATAATCAGTCATCTGAAAAAGTGGGGTGGCACCAGAGTAAAAGGCATTTTAACAATTAAAACACAAGTAAAAGGGGGTAGCAAGCCCCCCAAATGAAAGTCATTCATGTCAAGATTTTGCTTATAACTGGCTAACCCAGGGTTGTTCTAAAGATCTAGTACTGGGATAGGCAAAACCGCAGATTCAAAAAGAACTCAAAGTAAAGCATTTTCTGTAGCTCCAAAGAAAAACAGCATCCAATGAGCCCCACTAGGCAAAGCTCAACTTTCTCTTGCTACTATTCAAAACAGGGGGATGAAAGATTTGTCTTCTCCCATTTATTTCTGGCTCTCAGTTTTGCGGCCACAGAACCGGAAGAAGGAAGCAGCTCTGGAATTGCCAGCAGGGAGCCCAGGGCCTATGGCAGAGGAACCAAGACACATGCCCTCCATCCAGTTATCGGCACCGTTGTTGCTAAAATTCCTCCTTCGTGGCCATATTACTCTTCTAGAGTCAGAGCCCTCCTACCTGACAGAGGGCACACATAGGACGAGCATCTTTCCAAGGACCAACCGTACTTCCTTCCAAATAAAGGTGCCAGCAAGTTTTCAGAATTCTTTTAAACTCATGGAAAGCAAAGAAAAACTTGTTTGAACCTTGAACTCCTACAGGAGAACTAGCTAGCTAGCCTTCCACAGACTTGGACAGAATTCAACACTTGGTTAAAAGACAATTATTTATTAGTCAGCTGCACAGGCTGAGATTGGTCATCAGTTCACCTAAGCTTCTCACCTCAGCAAGACCACCCAAACATCAGCCCAGTGCACAGAGCATCCTCCACGCCTCAGGCACCCTGCCAGTGACAAATAAGACAAATAGGAAGTATGTTCTGACCACTTTTCTGTAGCATCTTGAAAATCCCTGTGTGTCACCACCAAGTGGTTTCTGAGTGTGTGTGTGTGTGTGTATGTTTTGTTATCTAATTACATGTAGATACATACAGGGATAGAAACAGGGATATCCCCAACAGGACCACTTACTGCATTACAAGGACTCATCTACATCCCGCCAGCACTGTGACGTTGTTGTGTGTTCCTATGTGACATGCCCTGTTGCCCACACCAGTGGATATGCACTGTCCAGAGAAATCAGACTGAATCATGGCATGGAAAGCATCATTTCAAGTATCTTTAAGCTCATAATCAACAAAGCTTATGTTAGCAGGGTTGGAAGATGCTCTTCTGAGTCTATTTCTCATCTCCTTACACTATCTACATCCCTATAACTTTCCCCTCTCCCTACCCCATATGTAACTCTGTATTTCCCAATGTCTGTTGTTAAGTTAATCTAGGATTTATGTTTCTGGACAGGTTTCAAATGTGGTTCAGTTGATGTTGAAATGCCCGTGAATCCTCCCAGATCTTGCCTCCCTCTCCTGTGGTCCACATTTTCTCCTCCATGTTTCTGCTGAGAAAGCTTCAAGCACGTCAGTCAGCATTCAGCTTCTGACTTTGAAAAATCCTGATGAAGCCACAATGAACTCCAATCTGATGCTTGTAGCAGGTCACCTGTTTCCTCTCCACAGTAAAACATGTTCACAGGTGACAAAGGCCACCATCCAAGGAGGCAACTGTTTGAGAGCAGCAACGGGACCACAGAAAGTTGGTGACTTGTGGTCCTATTCTAGCAGATGGCAAAGGTGTGGATTGCTCTTGGAAGCCACTGTCAGGTTGGATGGCATTTTACTCCCTAGTGACACTGAAGAAGTGAGTTCTTCTATCTATTCTCTGAATATGAGCACTACAAATCCCCTGTGACATGGTTTTTCAACAGTACAAACGTACCATCAATCTGCTCATAAGACTATTTAAAGTTAATATGTGCTCTAGTCTATACAATTCTTCAGGAACAAGGGGCCATTTTTAAATGCAGGGTGACTGACAAAATCTCTTCCCAAGTAGCTCATGAAAAGAAAGGGAACCAAGATGACAGTGCTTTTATAAGTCAGCAATAGGAAAACAAAACAAGTTGATATTCAAAGATAAAGCTTCTCTTATAACAAATTCCGTATATAGCTATTGGAATAACAGACTTTGTGGTATGCTCTTAAAATAATGTGAATAATACAGATGAAACATTGAAGCAGGAAGCCTTCCTCCACAGATGCTGCTTAAGAACCTTGAAGCCCAGAATTAAAATGTAAACATATTAGTACCCTTTTTCCTTCCCTTCTGCCCCATCCCAGTCTTCAAAAAAAAAGATGTTCCTATGGGACAGGAAAAGATACTGTATAACATCAAAATGTCTCAACTTACTATAATTATTATTTATTAGCTAATTAGGTTTGGTAAAAGGTTTCTTATGTATATTTGATTTTTGTGTTGGTGTTTATGACTATTGGGTAGGAATTTTCCAACACTTTCTAGATATCTTTCAAACATTTTAAATGAATTCAAATCAGCTACAAATGTTAAAGGTTGTTTATGTGATCAAACACACGATGGAAAGTAAAATGACTTACCTCCTAGCCTACATAAAATATAGAGGAATGTCAAAATATAAAGAGGAGTATAACTGCTTGCTCCTGATTTGGGAGACTGTTAATTCCTCTCTCCTCACTCCATCCCAGTCCCGACTCAAAATAGCATTTAAAATAAAGTAAACCACACTGATGGTCCAGCAGAGTATGGATAATTTTTTTTTCTCAAAGATTCTTCAAAGTGTAGGTCAGGCTGATCACCTGTTTCATTTTCTTAATCATTTAAAGAAATTTTAAGAATATGACCAAAATCTAAATCAACTCTGCTGCAATTCGATAGTTGTAACAAGAAAAATCATCATATTTGTGTACAGGGCAACACACAGGAAACATTTATTACAAAAAAAAAAAGACTTGAGAAAGATTTATATTTAGGAACTGTATAACTAATAAATTTTAAAGCTGAGGAAAATAAAATATGGGTTTTTATCCCCCTGGAATTGTGAACAACCTCTTTACAAAGTATCCCAAAAGCTTCCTTTATTTTAAAATGGACATTCTTGGGACTCAAACACAAGTCAATCAATGAAGAATCATATGTTGACAGTACGAGAAAGGGGAAGAAATTACCTTTCGTTGGTAGAAAGTTCCATCCCCATGAAAGAAAAATAAAAGTGCTTGGAGGAGGGGAAGAGGGAAAAAAAGCCCCGGTGAGTTTAATAAGTGCCATTATTGCTGAGAAATTTTAAAGGGTGATAATATGAATCACGAGAGAAGCGCAATAGGGCAGCTATTCGAAATTTGTTTTTCACATATTTAGCGCAAAAACAGCAGTTCTCACAAGAAAGGTCAATCAACCCACACGTTCATCTCCAGTCAAGCAGCACTTTGAGATCCAAATGTGATTGCAAATCTCTTGCAGGCCAAGATGAAGGGGTTTTTCATTTCAATCTATCTATTACTACCAGCATTTTATATTCATTATGGTCAGGGGTTGAAGTGCATACTAGCTATTTAGCTGGTGCAGAATTCCAGCACTTCCCTCATCACACTGGAGTGGAATTAACATGTGAACATGCACATGCACGCACATGCACGCACGCACACACACACACACACACACACACACACAACTATGCTATAGTAACATGAAGCATCTGACTTACTCTTGCCCAAGTAATCAGATTCAGATTTAGGGCTTCCTTTCAAACCTGACTTCACCCCCCTGAAACTCTTGCAGGGGTCCTCTCAGCATGCCATAGGTTGCTGCATGTGCCGTAATAGCAAGGCACCGCAGGATGAGTAAAGAGCAAAATGCAATCAATCAGCAGAGGCCGTCCTTACTTTTGTAAATTTAAGTCAGACCCTGAAACTTCCTTTACCACGAACACCTGTGGTTGTGCCTTAATTTCCTTTTTAAAAACAGTTCGAGTACTTTCTTTTCAATTATCATATATAATACAAACAGAAAAATGCATAAAACAAATGTACACTTTACTGAACCCTTGAACAGCAACATAACCCACACTTGTGGCAAGAAGTAACAGAGTCCCAGACTTGCCCCTTCTTGAATATAAATACCTCCCTCCCTGCAACTATAACCAACATCCCTGAAATGCATTCTATCTACTTCCTTGACTTTATTTAAGGTTTTATTATATAATTATGCATACCTAAAGTATGGTTGAATTATGCCTGTTTTTTATTGATGAAACTCAATTCGTATAGAATATATTCCATCAGGCCTGGCTTTTTTTGCTCAATATTTCATCTTTAAGATTGATCTACATTCTTCCATGTATGTGTAGTTTATTCACTTTTTATTGTTGCCTACTATTCCAAGGCATGAATATGTCACAACTGACTTATTCATTTGAATTTTGATGGGTGTTTGGAATATATGTATCTGGCCCACTACAATGCAACTTGGAAAAGTCTTAGCCATATTCTGGTATACATAAGCTGAAACTTACAGGGGATGTATACATAAGAGTGGAGTATGTATACCACATACTCCATACCACACATGTATGTTTAGTTTTACTAGAGATCGGCAAAAATTTTCCAAAGTTTCCATCCCACCAGCAATGCCTAAGAGTTCTTGCTCCTTCACATTTCCAACAACACTTAGGTTTTTTGTTTTTTTTGTTTTTTTGCAGGTCTGGTTGGCAACCCTTTCCTTTATAATAAATAGAATAGTTGGAGAGAGAAGCCCTCATTGGACTTTCTGAACCTCTTATAATCCGTAAGTGCTGATCCATTCTTTTTGTTGTTTTTGTTGTTGTTGTTTTAATTTTGGGCCACACCGCATGGCATGTGGGCTCTCAGTTCCCTGACCAGGGATTGAACCTGCGCCCCCTGCCGTGGAAGCATGGAGACCTAACCACTGGACTGCCAGGGAAGTCCCTACTGACCCATTCTAAAGGTCATCAAAACTTCCTCTGTCTTATTGTTATGCACTATTAGAGAGCCTCTTAATTTAGAACTTATTGAGGTAATAACCTAGATTAGTTCTAAAGGAGCTATTACACTTTTTAAAAGCTGGACAAAAGTCCTGAGAAAAAAGACTAAATTTACCAAAGATCCAGTAGACAGGAGACCTATAACTAAGATGGAGAAGAACAAGCAGTTCTGTTTTATCTGTAAATCAAATAAATAAACATCAGATTCGGTAGGAAAAAAACAGATCTCACTAATGTGACTGAGAAAGTTAATCACAAAGAAAAATAATTCTGAGGAAAGCAGTGTGGGAACATGGGAATTAAATAAAGAAAAAGCCTCCTGGGGCTTCCCTGGTGGCGCAGTGATTGAGAGTCCGCCTGCCGATGCAGGGGACGTGGGTTTGATCCCCGGTCCAGGAGGCTCCCACATGCCACGGAGCGGCTGGGCCCGTGAACCATGGCCGCTGAGCCTGCGCGTCCGGAGCCTGTGCTCCGCAACGGGAGAGGCCACAACAGTGAGAGGCCCGCATACCGCAAAAAAAAAAAAAAAAAAAAAAAAAAAGAAAAAGCCTCCTCTTCCTTCATTTCTGTCTTCTCCTACACACACAGATACACACACGTACACACAAATTATTTCACTCACCACCTCCAGCACTAATTAGTGAGTGACTTTCTTTCCCTGGAAATGCTGACAAGTTCCAGCTGAATACATTTTTTAAAAAAAGAAAACTGAAAATTATTTGAATATGTGTTAATATTTTTTCTCTCGTGATCGAGTTCCATATATACAGAGCTAAACCCCAAATGGGCAATTTCTCCCAAGGTTCCAGGAACCTTGGGCTCTGTATGAAGATCCCAAATATGCTTCCTAAACAATTCTTTTGTTTTCTATTTAGAAAACTGACAAGAACAATACATTTTTACATAAAGGCATAGAAACTGGATATAGTCAATGGATACCTCTTCATCCTTGATGGAGCATCTGCTTTGCAGGCTTTTAAAATCAGGCTATGACTTTCCTTACCTAGATCTATTTAGACATCAGAATTAATCAAAAATTCAATTTATTCCTTATTTTGGAGATGATTTACGATGGCTTATTTCATCTCTCTGGCAAGATCCTACAATGTGTAGGTTAGATCAATAGTTAACTGGGAGATGTAATATGAATTGACTGCTCTTCTGACATGAACTCATTTGCAAATACAAGTAAGAGATTTTAGGTGGTATTATTAGGAAATGGACCAGTGGTTCACAGTTATCATATTTATCTGGAGGAGCTTTTTAAAATACACATATCCTGAAAATTCTGATTCAACAGCACTGGAGTATCATATCTACTTTTTTAAATTACCCTAGTGACTATGAAACCCAAACAATGTTAAAAACCAATGAAATAAGGAGGAAGAAGAAAGATGGAAAAATCAAATGCCAAAGGACCAATCTCTTAAGTCTGAGACTTTTTAAAGGTTATTAACATTGGAGTTAGTATTTCAAATTTATGGTATGATGTGCTCATAACACTCCTCCCACTTTCTCCTTTACCCTCCCAGCCACTATAACAAAGAAATATGACCATGCGTTTGTCAGTCTGAACCCTATTTCTGTTGACAAGGGCTATATTTCAGTTGAGCTCACTTTCCCCCTTTCCACCACACATAGGACTTTATTTCTCAGGGTTTATTAAATGCATTCCACTATATTCTGGTTTATGGTAACTTTGTTCTACATAGTCCCATTATATCCAAACATTTGTACTTTTTCAAATATGAAAGAACTGAGGAACCAAACTGATCAAATGTTACTTTTTTAAAAGCTGCAATAGTTTCTGATGCACCTCTTTCTTTGAGGAAAGATATTATTGTGTACTCTATTAAAAATGGGACAGTTCACACAAGAAACAAGCAAACATTGAGTAAAAGGCTGTATATTTTAGCAGGCTTGAAGATTATCAAAATTTTACTGGGATAACATATACCATTACTAGGTAAAGTAAAATCAGAATACAAGTTAAACTTTATTCAGACATTCACTGACCAGTTCCAACCCAGACTGAAAGCAAGGGGTCTCTGTTCAGTCCTGCCTATACTAACCCCAGCCTATCCACTCTAAGGGAGACATTTCCAAAGCTAAACACATAATAACAAGAAAAAAAATAAGCCACTAAGTTGTAAAATAATTCACTATAATTTTGCATTTTACCTTTTCAAATAGTAAATATAAATATTTTGTCTTCTAGACCAAATGGCATGGTTTCTATTAAACTAGTGCAAGCTAAAAATAAGGTCATTCTAAAAGACTATAAAGAACAAAGCATCAAATGATTGCATATAACCAAACTAGAATTTTATGACCAATTCTATAAAAATAATAATTAATCTTCTGAATTCTAAGTGGCAGACACTATGCAGAATAGAAGATGACAAGAAACTCACTGATAACAGATTAAGAGGCAATTTGCTTTTCTTGAATAATATCAAAATGTCGTTTCCTTCTCACTAAAAACAACAAAACTATTAGCTAGAGCATTATTTGAATGGCCTATTAAAGCCAAGGAACGAATAAAAAACATGAGGTTATTATCTTCAATGATTAAAAATTGTCACCCATTATACATATATCCAGTAATCTGAAATTGCTTAAAAGGAAATCGGATATAGACACAATTTCCCTAGGATAAAAGCTGATTTCTTTTCCTTTACTGCCAAGTACTTTCTCTTTTATAAGTAATCTCCCTGTCTTTTTTTCCTCCAATAGAGAAATAAACACAAACATTTGGAGAGATTTACAAACCAGTGCAATGATATCCAGTCTTCAGAGTAAATAATATGTTTTAAAGAAACAAGACATTCGTCATTCTCATCCCTTCCCCTTGTTATACACATGAAATATACAAAAGCTAAGCCATTATAAGTGAAATATGATCAAAAACACTCAAGATAAGAATTTGATTCTCAGAATTAGAATATAGACTTGTTTTTCCCTAACCAGGTAAGAGTGCTAAGTGTATTGTTCTCCATGTGGTCAGCAAATTGGGAAAATTTTAATTTTTTTCACCTGCGTTTGAGTCTCATGGGCCTTCTCTATAATCCTTGAAAATATATTTATCATAGCTACTTATACTCCTAAATGGAAACAACAGAAATAAGTTCAGAAAACAGTCTTCAAATTATTATAAAATGTATTTGTCATCATAAACATGATTGTATAAACTAGTAGCTAAGAGCTAGTGAATTTCTCTGAACCATGTAACATAAATTCAAGTCTTAATATTGGCTTTTCACTTTGTGACTACTTCTTTAAAAAAAACTTTGTGCGAAAGTATGGCAGAACTAAATACCACAAAAACTATTTCAGGTACAAAAGTAAAAAAAATATATATATATATATATTTCTTTAAAAAATATATATATATATATACATATATATATATATTTTTTGGTTGCACCACGTAGTTTGTGGGATCTTAGTTCCCTGACCAGGGATTGAACCTGTGCCCTCGGCAGTGAAAGCTCAGGGTCCTAACCACTGGACTGCCAGGGAATACCCCTAAAATAAATATTTTAAATATTTAAATATACAGCCAAGCTTCCCCTACGCCCCCCCCAAAAAAAAGATTGGATGGCTATCCCCAAAGGCTGAAAACATCTAGAAATCTTGAATCCAGAGTTAATCATGCATTAAAATGAGCAGTGGTCTTAGGACAATCTGCCAACCCATGTCATGTAGCTCCATTCTTTCATGGAGAGCAGGAGACAAAGTCTACAGTTAGTTCCAGAATAGAAGCAAGATTAGATCCTCCTGGGATGAGATAGCAAAGAGTAAATTAGGAGGAAAAAAAATCCACAGAGGAAGGTGGTGTTGAAATTTGCCTATCAGTTTCTCAACTTGAGATAGAGGGGGGTAAGTTCATTAAGCTTTCATAACTATAAACCAGTGTTCATGTAGCATTTGGGTTAGAATTCATACTATTTATATGATTCTTAAAACTCCAAGCTAAGAATTGTTTTCAAATGGTGCTTAATAGGTAGTGACTTCAGGAACCTGGCATAAACAAAGGTAAATCCACATTTAGAGGAACCATTTTCAACCCAGGTCAACTAGAACATCCACAATCAAAAGTTAAATTCCCAGAGGGGATATATGTATATGTATAGCTGATTCACTTTGCTATACAGTAGAAATTAACACAACATTGTAAAGCAACTATATTCCAATAAAAAATTTTTTTAAAAAGTTAAATTCCCACAGTTAAAAAGGAAATACAGGATGGAATGAATTGGGAGATTGGGACTGACATATATACGTTATGTATAAAATAAGTAACTAATGAGAACCTACTGTATAGCACAGGGAGCTCTACTCAATGCTCTGTGGTGACCTAAATGGGAAGGAAATCAAAAAAAGAGGGGATATATGTATCCGTATAGCTGATTCACTTTGCTGAACAGCAGAAACTAACACAACATTGTAAAGCAACTATAGTCCAATAAAAATGAATTAAAAAAAATAAATACAAGTTATATCAGCCATGAACTTGAACTTGGAGAACAAACAACCAATCAGACCCACAAAACTACAGACATCAGAATGATCAGATACAGAACAGGATGTAAATTAACTATATTTAACATGCGTAAATAATAAGAGGGTATTGGGATTATTTCAAAAGAAGGAGAAACTATCAAAATGAGGTATATTTGAAGATAACCATATAGATCTTATAGAAATACAATATATAAGTGAAATTAAAAATTTAATTAACTAGTTAAACAGCTGGAAAGACAAAGCTGAAGACAAAACCAATGCAGCAGGAGACAAATCTGGAGAAATTATACAGAATGAGACCCCGAACTATAAAAAGGGAAAGAGTATGAAAGAGAAGGTAAAAGGAATGGGTGACAAAAAGAGATAATCTAATACCCCCTAATCGACATACTAGAAAGAAATAAAAGGAAGAATGTGGGAGAGACAATATTCAAAGAAATACTAGCTAAGGTTTGTTTCAGAATTAAGAAAAAAATGCAAATTCTCAGAATCCCAGTATATCTAAAGCAGAATAAATAAATGGAAATAAATGGAAATGTAAAAATCTGTAGAGCATCAAAGACAAAAGAAGATCTTGAAAGAAGGCAGAAGTTAAAGGCAAATTAACAAAAATTAAAATTAGACAACGGAGTTTTCAAGAGTAATAACAAAAGTCAGAAAAGAGCAAAATAATATCAAAATGTGCTAAGGAAAAAAATAATTGTCAAGACAGAATTCTACACTCAGTAAAATTATTATTTAAGAACATGGAGAAAATAAAGGCATCAGACAAGGTCTGAGTATATACTATTAATAGAGGCTCACTAAAGATGTAAGTACAGGATTTAATTTAAGAAAAATTAAAATGAGCAAAAAAGAAGGTCTGAGAGACAAGAAAGGATGGTGAGAAATTTAAGAAGGGAAAAGACAGTAGTAAACATAGATTAAACTGGAAAAAAAGATATTGAACATGTAAAACTATAATATCTATTTTGTGGGGTTTATTTTTTTTAAAGCCACTGGAAAATAATAGCAAATAAGACAGTAGGAAAGTAACAGGAGTTCAAATATTCTAAAATCACTACATTGTTGAGTGAGAGATTAGAATTTTTAAATTAAAATACAGAATAAGCACTGAAACCGAAAGAAATACCATAGTAAAAATAGAATAAATAGCGGATACGCAATAGCATATTTGAAATAAATCCAAATGTATCATTAATCACAACAAATTTCATGTTAAAAGTCAAGGTGTTTCAGACCAGAATTTTTAAAATCTAGATATACGTAGTTTACATTAGACAACATAAAATAACAAACTGATTGGGCTGTACTAATGTTAGAAACTATATACTTTAAGACAAAAATATTCTACAGTTAAAGGAAGCACAATAGTATAAAAGATTCACCAGAAGATATAATAATTTAAATTTAAATGTACCCAAAATAGTTTCAAAATATATAAAAAGAAAATTGAGAGAACTATCATAGTAAATTTACAAATCTACCATCATAATAAGCATTCTTAAAACCTTTCTTATCAATAAACAAGTGAAAAAATGAATAAGAATATCGAACATAGCCTCAATATTCTGAATTACATAGGATTATTCTTAATAATTGGAAAATATACATTTTCTTAAACCATATGTGTATCGTTTGCAAAAATATAAAATATTCTTTCGTGAAAATATAATTATTAATCATTACAAAAGTCAATAGCAACAGAAAACTTGTTTAAATGCTCATATATTTTGAAAATTAAAATATGCTTCTAAGTAACTCAGGAATGCTAGTAAAATGAGAAAAAAATAGAGAAAAACGATTAATGCATCTAACGTGTATATTAAAAGCAAGGAAAGCAGATAATTTTAGAAATTTTAAAACATAAAATTGACTCCAATAAAGTATATGGAATAAAGTAATAAAAATATAGCAGAAATTAATGAAATTAAAAAAATACAATAGAGGATCACAGAAACCACCTGACCTTTTAGAACAGAGCAATTAAATTGACAAACCTCTGGCAAGCTTGATTAATAAAAGAGAGAGCATACTAATAAGTAATATGGAAATGAAAAGGGTGCATAGCTATAGATGCTGCAAACATTTTAAAAAATAGTAAAAGAATATGATCAACTTTATGCTACCAAAAAAGTTGAAATTGATTCTTAGGAAAAAAATACATACCTTGCCAAATGGACTTAAGAAAAATAGATCACTTGAATAGTTTTAAAACCATTAAAGAAATTTAATCAGTAGTTTTAAATATTCCCACAAATGAAATACCAGGCCCCAGCAACTTCTATTCACTATTCAAGGACAGATAATTCCAATCTTACATACAATATTTCAGAAAATACAAAAAGAAACACTATTCAACTCATTTTATGAGGCTAGTATAATTTTGATACAAAACCAGGAAAGGAAAATATGAGAAAGGCAAATTACAGGCCAGTTTCACTCATTAATACAGATGTAGAGTATTCCTTAACAGAATATTAACAAAATAAATCCAGCAATTTAAAAAAATAACAGTTTTACACCAAAAGCAAAAAAAAGTGAAAATAGACAAATTTGATTACGTTAAAATTTAAAACTTCTTCATCAAAGAACACTATTAACAGAGTGAAAAGGCAGCCTACTGAATGGGAAAAAATATTTGCAAATCACATATCTGATAAGAGGTTAGTATCCAGAGTACATAAAGAACTCCTACAACTCAACAACAACACAACAAATAGCCTGATTAAAAAATGGGCAAAGAACTCGAATAGACATTTCTTCAAAGAGGACATGGAAATGGCCAACAAGCATATAAAAAGATGCTCAACATCACTAATCATTAGAGAAATGAAAATCAAAACCACAATAAGATATCACCTCATACCCCTTACTGCTACTATCAATAACACAGAAAATAACAAATGTTGGGAAGGATGTGAAGAAATGTATAAAATGGTGCAGCTGCTATGGAAAACAGTATGGCGGTTCCTCAAAAAATTAAAAATAGAATTATCATATAATAGAGCAATTCCACTTCTGGGTATATACCCAAAAGTTTTGAAAGCAGGATCTCAGGAGATATTTGCACAGCCATGTTCACAGCAGCACTATTCACAACAGCCAAGAGACAGTAGCAATCCAAATGTTCAGACAGATGAATGGGCAGGCAAAATGTGGTCTATACATAGAATGAAATATTATTCCATTTAAAAAGGAAAGAAATTTTGACACATGCTACAACCTGGATGAAGCTTGGGGACATTATGCTAAGTGAAATAAACCAGTCACAAAAGACAAATACTGTATAATTCCACTAATATTAGGTATCTAGAATTGTCAAATTCATAGAAACTAAAAGTTGGACGGTGGTTGCCAGGGTCTTGGAGAATGGGGTTATGGGGAGTGTTTAAAGGGTACAGAGCTTCAATTTTGCAAGAGGAAAACGTACTGGATATCTCTTTCACAGCAATGTGAATATGCTTAACACTACTGAACTGTACATTTAATAATGATTAAAGATAATAAATTTTATGTGTTTTCTTAATACAATAATTTTTTAATATTAATTTTAATTTACCCCAGGAATGTAAAGTTGGTTCAACTTTAGGAAATCTATTAATATAATTTACCACATTAGCAAATAAAAGGTAATAATGTGAATGTCTCAAAAGATGAAAAAAACTGATAAAAATCAATATTCATTCTTAACTGAAAAAAAGACCTAACAAACCTTGTTCTCAAATTAAAAATTATCTTCTGGGACTTCCCTGGTGGTCCAGTGGTTAAGAATCTGCCTACCAATGCAGGGGACGTGGGTTCAATGCCTGGTCAGGGAACTAAGATCCCACATGCCTTGGGGCAACTAAGCCCTCGCACCGCAACTACTGAGCATGCAAGCCACAACTAGAGAGCCCGTGTGCTCTGGAGCCCACATGCCACAGCTAGAGAGAAGCCCACACGCTGCAATGAAAGATGAAAGATCCTGTCGCAACTAAGACCCGACGCAGCCAAAATAAATAAATAAATAAATAAAAATTTTTTAAAGGTTATCTTCTACACACACACACACACACATCACACACACAGAGCTTACAACTAACATATTTAATGGTGAAACATTAAAAAGATTTCTTCTGAAATCCAAGGTAAGGCATATTTGCCTGCACTTCTATATAATACTAGACTGCAGGTCTAACTAGTACAATAAAAACAGTGGAATAGGGTTAGGGGAGACCCAGAAAGGGAAGGAGGAGAGAAAAAAAGAAGGAAGGGAGGAATACAGGAAGAGATGCATGGAGGGGGATAAGGAGAAAAACAGAAGAGAAGAAAAAGGAAGGAAAAATTAAAGGCTTAAGGAAAGGAAAACGTGTAACTATTGCTTTTCTCATATGATATGATGGTATATAAAACAACCCAAGTGAATGTACAGATAAATTATCAAATTTAGTAAGACAGGTCAGCAAAGTTGCTAGATGTAGTTGTTACATAAAAGTCAATCTCATTTAGGTACAATAATGACAAATAGAACGTTTAATTAATTTCAAACATACCATTTGTAATAGCACCAAAAATTAACTATTTAAAACAAAAGTCATGAAGACCTGTTAGAGAAAATTATCAACTTTTGTTTGAAGACATTAAGGAATATGTAAATAAATGGAGAGATTTATCATATTCATGGCTTAGAAAATTCGATATTATAATACTGGGACAATGTCAATTCTTCCCAGACTGAGCAAGGGTCTTTCTATAAAACTTCAGAAAAGAATTCAGAAATAAAAATTCAGAAAAGACTTTATGTGAAAATTAACATGCCAATTCTAATGTGCATATGAAAGAGCAAGAGACCAAGAACAGTCAAGACACTCCTGAAGAAGAGTCAAGTCAAAGTTCGTCCTCTGCCGGATATGAAGACTAGAAAGCCATTTTTAATTGAGATGGTATAGAATTAGGGCATAGAGAATCAAGTAAACTAACAGAACACAAGTGAGAACCACAAAACAGACCCAGGTAAATATGAACATTGAATATACGATACAGGTAGCATCACACACCAATAGGAAAGCAGGGACTACTGAATAAACACACAAGAATAACCAGCTACCCCTTTAGGGAAAAAACGGACTTGGATCTCTTCCTCACATCTTCTAAAAAAAACAATTTCAGATTGGTTGAGGGCTTAGCACTTTTAGAAAAAGAATGTGATACAACATCTTTTTGATAAAAAGATGCATTCTTAAACAGGACACAAAGAGTGAAAACATAAAGAAAATGATAAGCCATTTAAAGCTAAGAGCTTTTCTGTTTATCAAAAAATATCTAATAGAGGATGAAAATGGCAGCCACAAAGTAAGAATGATTATTTGCAATAGCATATAATCATCACAAGATTAGTATGAGAATGTTCCTACTAATTTTTTTTAAAAAAGAAGGGTAGTGAGACTTCCCTGGTGGCGCAGTGGTTAAGACTCCACGCTCCCGATGCAGGGGGCCCAGGTTCCATCCCTGGTCTGGGAACTAGATCCCACATGCATGCTGCAACTAAGAGTTCACATGCCACAACTAAGGAACCAGTGAGCCACAACTAAGGAGCCCACCTGACACAACTAAGGAGCCCATCTGCTGCAACTAAGGAGCCACGTGCTGCAACTAAGGAGCTCGCCTACTGCAGCTCGCCTGCTGCAGCTAATACCCAAGGCAACCAAATAAATAAAGTAAAAAAAAATAATAAAAAAATTAAAAAATAAAAAGGGTAGTAAATTACATTAAAAAAAGACAAAACATGAATGAACAATATATGAAAAATGATCAACCACATTAAAATAATCAAAGAGAGGAAATTAAAAACGACAATGAGGTAAAATTCTGACAATGTAGTGTGTTAGGAAGGATACACGGCAACAGGAACTCATACACTGTGGTAGGAGTGTGCAGTTTTTGGAAAGCAATTTTGGCATTAGCTTGCAAAGCTGAAGAGCTACATACCCTCTAATGAACAATTCTACTCTGCAAACACATGAAATTGGCTTAGGGGTTACTACTTTGTTCATAAAAATTATAGACAGAATAGAAATTAATAATGCATCACAAAATGAATATGCCTTAGACATAATATGGCACCTTTGTACAGGAAACAAGCACAATAATGAACACAGCAGCATTATTTATAATAGCAAAGATAAATGGAAGCAACGCCAATGTCTGCAGCAGGAAAACTGGTAAATAAAATGAATATACAATGAAATAATTGTATTCAAGCCTTACCGTTCTTATCTAATGGAGTACCCCTGTTCCAGAGACTTCTGCTCTGGTTAATTCTCCCTTTCCCTCTGGAGAATAAAATCTGTTATTTCTGGCTATCTGCCCTCTACACCGTATTTATATATAATTGACCTATCGGATTCAAACCGTGGTTTTATTTCAGAACTAGTAAGTACCCGTGAGCCTTATTTACTCTATCGTTTTCCACTTCCATTCCCCCACCCCACAATACAGAGACACAAACACACACAGATTTCGGGTCCCACTCTTCACTCGACCTCCAAAATAGTCAAGTCTCTTACAATACCTGAGGAAATGTCCACTGCCTCAACAGCTGTGATGATGGCTTAATGCCCTTAAAACCCTGACTCTATATTAAGGACCAAGAAAAGAATTTTTTAACACCTGAACAAGGACAGAGGATGATTAAGATACAAATTTTATATGCTAGCTTATTTTATTTCTAATTATATTCTTAGTAAATGATGTTAATATTCAACAGGAATGACTTTGTCACTCAGTGCTTTTGCCCAGTAAAAACCAGAGCCCCTAAGCATTTTATTGGCACTAAAGCAGTCAGCTGTGACATACGATAACGGCAAGGGTAAAGAAATTCTGCTCCGTTTCTAAATTAAATGTCTCTTCGATGACTTGAATGTAGGAGACTGAACATATGTAGAGGAGATCACAATAATTTTAAAAGGTGTTGACAGTATTAACATAATAGTCACCTGTTTAAACCAATGCTGACCCTCATGCATGTGTATGTACTATATGGTTTAAGTAACCCAAAGCAGATGCTATACGGGTAATCCAGAAACAACTATAACGATCATTCATATCTCACGCTCGTAGATGAGAGAAGGGTAAATGACTTACTCAGCAAATTCTATTTCAACAGCATCGCCCTCCATCCTCAACACCCAACATCACAAAACTAGTTACTGGTGAGGCTCACTTGTCAGTGTTCTCCAGCATGTTATGGTGCCTATTAAATAAAACATCAGTTTTAGGTGTTTGTTTATCTTACAGAATGATTTACATATGATTTCTTGAGCTATATATTAATGCACATAAAAATATGACTTGAGAAAAATTTCTCCTGTAATTTAAATTTACTACTGGTCTCTAACTAGCATGACATGTGTCCATGGTCAAGTGACTTTATCTAGAAGATATATTTTCATCTATATATCTTAGTAGCACGTAAACAGACCCTAACTTCATGTCAAGCCACTTAATGAGACATCATCATCGTCATTAAAATCATTTGTTTTTATGTATCTACATCTATGTGGCTCCATACTAAGCACTATGAAAAGTGAGAATTAAAATGTCTCTCCTTCACAGGATATGCAATTTAAAATAAAACAGGAAAACACATATAGATGACACTAAGATCAAACACAGACACTAAACATAAGCATATAAGTATGTTTGATTACATCAAATGGTTAGAGGAATGAGAGGGGGTTTTAAGATTTCATTTTAAAACAGTTAAGACTTCATGAAAATCTCAACTTCTCTGTCTTGAAGGCTTATTTCAGCACTTGGGTTTGAAGAGGGGTCTTAGTAAGGATAAGGACCCTGTAGTCTAGGGTTTCAGAGAAAGAAAACACTCCAGAAAAGGCCATATCATAGGGTAATTCGTAAGAGGGGCAAGATTAGTAAGATGACCAAGGGGCAAGTTCCATGTACCCGAATATCAGAAAAAATATATATTTAATTAATATACCACCACCTGCTGAGAACCCATTCATCTGGCTAGCAGGGCCAAATAGTGTTTTTCTAACACTATTCAGGAAGACTTCACTTCACTTTGAGCTCCTAAATAGGCCAAGCCAATAATCTTTAAAAACCCAGATCAGGGCTTCCCTGGTGGCACAGTGGTTGAGAGTCCGCCTGCCGATGCAGGGGACACGGGTTCGTGCCCCGGTCCAGGAAGATCCCACATGCCGCGGAGCGGCTGGGCCCGTGAGCCATGGCCACTGAGCCTGCGCGTCCGGAGCCTGTGCTCCGCAATGGGAGAGGCCACAACAGTGGGAGGCCCGCGTCAGTGAGAGGCCCGCGTATGGCAAAAAAAAAAAAAAACACCCAGATCAGAGAAATGTTTAAATTTAAGAATAGTTCCTCAATCTTAATTCCTAGTAGCAATCAGTAGCTATTCTTTTTCTCTATGCTATTTTTACAAAGAGGAAACTGCTTTATCCTATTAGGTTCTCTCAAAATAATACAGTTCTGATTCTTTTCTGCTAGTGGTTCTCCAAGTGTGGTCCTGGGAAGAGGGCATCAGTATCACCTGGCAACTTGTGCGAAATGGAAATTCTCAGGCTCCACCCCAGACCTACTCCAGCAGACAACTGAGGCGGGGGGGGGGGGGGGGGGGGGGGGGGG